>NC_041382.1:679509945-679662790 GCF_002162155.2 Triticum dicoccoides
TCACCCAAAACGACCGAAAGAGAACAACCTGTATGTTGCCAAACTTCAGTTGCAGCCAGCCATTACCGACTTAAAACCGCATTCTAGTCACAATACACCACCACACGATGACAACCTTCTCTGAATCAGTCCAGACAGTCCAACCAAAACCAAACTCAGTCTGCTATTTTATGGGCTAACTAGCATAGTGATCCGCTCGGCTAGGTTTCATATTATTTTCTCTTCAAACAAACACTCCCCATGATAACTAACATCATAGCAAAGATATACATCCAGTGAGAACATATTTCATAGTGACCCGCATATTTGCGCGGCTAGATTTCATAGGTATTACTGTATTCCAAATAAAATAGTGTATTATTTGAAGGCATCTCAAAAAGTAGATGATGCATTCTCTGGTGACATTAATGGCACAAAAAGAAGACATTTGTTTGTCTTAAAAAAACATCTTGCACATAGAGAAATTGCCCAATCTTGATGGTATTTTTAATTATGATTTCAATTGTGCAAGCTGGGTCTTAATGACTCAAAGATTTTTTGGTTCGGATACCATATAGAAGTAAATGCATTGGTTATGTTATAAGTCATGGGAGAGAGGTAGACATTGCATTCATACTTCAAGAATAAGAGATCATCAAATCATCATACTCCACGGACAGAAAACTTCACCTGCTAGCCAAACAAAAACATTTTGCACAAAAGTTAAAAATCCGATGCTTGAATTTTAAATGCCGGAGAAAATTGCGATGCTCGCAATAACATAATTTGTCATAGCACGCGTTAGATTTGTCATATTTAAAAATCCGACGTCGTCAAATTTATAGCGAAATCGTAGAGAAATCGCCATCCTCGGACTACCTACTACAAGTCGTAGCAACGTTCGCCGCAAACGCCGTAGAATCCCATCCATGTCAGTGCAAACGCCATGGGTTGACGTATAGCACGACGACAGTAGGTACAGGCATCGGCATGCATGCCACATGCGTGCATCGACGCAGGGTGCGCCGGCCGGCCGGCCATGGATACCAGCGAGATATATACACCTCTTCCCTCTTGCTTTCACCCGAAACGGCGAAGAGAAACGACGTACGTG
Organism: Triticum dicoccoides; assembly: GCF_002162155.2. Lineage (NCBI taxonomy): Eukaryota > Viridiplantae > Streptophyta > Magnoliopsida > Poales > Poaceae > Triticum > Triticum dicoccoides. The sequence continues at coordinate 679,511,039 of NC_041382.1, forward strand.
TCTGCCGCCAGACTTGAACCGCAAGCGGCCATCCCCGACCTGAAACCGCTGGGTACGGCCACGCAAAACGTTCGCAGCTTCTGAACCGGTCCAGTCGGGCCAGCCGGCCAGCGGCGCACGGGTACCGTCGTGCTGGGTATCGGCTCGGCCCCGGCCCTCGTGATGGCCACCCGAGGCCCGAAGGCGATCAGAGGCGTGCAGCTTCCCTGTAGCCAGACAGCGGCCGGACGCTGCCGCCGCTGCGCGGCATGGCACCCACATCTCCCCCTTCCTCGCCGGCCGGCTGCGCACGGCGCCGGCGCCTCCACGGAAACGACGCAGGTAGACTGACAGGCCGAAGCGGGCGGGTTCGCCCGAAACTCACATGTCAGTGATGCTCTGCTTCGTACGTGCGTGAGAGAGGAGACATAGAGTTAAGGATTCTTCTGCTAGCTAGCTGCTCAGTGTGTGTGCGTTTGAAATTAAGAGTCACCCAGGGCATTTCTAACCGATCCTTTATAATCGGTTCGAAATTAAGAGTGACCGAGGGCATTTCTAATCAATCACTTATAATCGGTTAAAGAAATAAAAATACGATTTTTCGGCACCGAGACGATCCCCAATCCATCATAAGGGAGTATATTTTTTTACTTCATCCCTAAGTTTTTGCATATATTTACTCCGTCTGAAGGCGGCCGAGTATAAATTTTCTTCACGCAAAGATCTCCTCATGGCCGGCCGGCGACTCACGTGAAGCTCCCATGGCCTCCCGGCGACCCTTGCACGTACTACTACCGGAACTGCCACTAAATGTTGTTGCTGCTGTGCGTTGCTGTTGTGTGTTGTTGCTGCTGCTTGCCGCTGCCGGTGTGTGCTGTTGTTGCTGTTGCTCGCCGCCGTTGGTGCGTGTTGCTACTCCTTCCCGTTGCGTGCTGCTGCTGCTCGCTGCCGCCGGTGCGTGTTGTTGTTGCTTGCCGCCGGTGCATGCTCGCCGTTGCTCCTCCCTGCTGTGTGCTGCTACTGCTGCTGCTTGCCGCTGCTCCTCCCTGCTGTGTGTTGCTACTGCTGCTACTCGCCACCACCGGTGCGTGCTGCTGTTGTTGCTCCTCCCAGTTGCGTGTTGTTGCTGCTTGCCGCCGGTGCATGCTCGCCGTTGCTCCTCCCTGCCGCGTGCTGCTACTACTGCTGCTTGCCACTGCTCCTCCCCACTGTGTGCTGCTACTGCTGCTACTCGCCGCCGTCGCTGCGTGCTGCTGCTATTGCTCCTCCCAGTTGTGTGTCTTTGCTGCTGCTGCTCGGTGCTCGCTACCGACATGGTCACGTGGTTGCCACTCGCCACGGAGGTGCATAGCAAGTGTTCGACGAAATGTATGAACGAAATTTAAATTTACTCCATTATGTATAGGGTGGTCGCCGGTCGGCTAGCTCCAACCAAAACTCTACGAAGGTTTATTTCTTTATTTTTTAAGAGATTGGTTAGAAATGTCCTGAGTGGCCGGGCAGTGGAAGGATATGATAGACGGAACGCGAGGGAGTAGTGGAGTTTTCTGTCCATGGACAGAGGTACGCGTACGTAGGTACGGGCTTGGGAGAAGAGACGAGGGCGGTGCAGGGCAGGCCGTACGCCACAGTCAGCTGCACCTGCCTGCCTCCTCCGTCTTTGTTTGACGCCCCCAACCCCGTGAAAGGGCATCACGCACGCAACAGTACTCCAATCCTCTTCGGGAGGCCACGACCCATCTCGTCCGATCGGGAACAAGCGAACGGGATTGGCTGCCCGGAGCCCGCGAGCTAGTCACTAGTGAGTGTCCACTATAAATCTTTTTTTTTCCCTGAGGCTGGTTGTAATGGGGAGTATCATATACTAGTATCATGATACTAGTCTATGATACTACATCCCTAATGTATAGTATCATATGTTGGTATCATAGATGACTATATTTATTACCATGCAACACAAAATAGCACATCATTTAATATGATACGGTATCATGATATGACACTCAAGCCTCTCTTCCTTTATTTAATTCTATGCCACCTCATCAAAACTGCTTAGTTGACATGCATACTACGTGCACTGTACTTGGAAATATTGGTGGCTGCATGTATGGGCGTGCCGGAAGAAAGGACAGCCTAGTGGGGGACCGGGGTAATTCCACATTTACAACAGTAACAATGCCACGTCAGATTCCAAGCGTCTTTGGATACATGTGGCATTACTTGTCCCGTCAACTTTATTTCTTCCATCATGCAAAATAAACTTTATTTTTTTTCCATTTCAATCAAAATAATTTATTTATTCTCTTTCTTGGTCGCCTCTTCAAAATTCGCTTCCGCGGCAGCATTCCCGCTCTCCTACCTCCATCTTCCTGAACCCCTTAACCTAATGCACATCCGTAACTCATCGCCTCTCTCAGCGAAAAAAATGAGCCAAGAGAGTCCAATCTTCTAGCGCCGTTCTCCGGCGACTCCCCTTCACCGGCAACCTCGGTCGTCGGTGGTGAGGGGGGCGCCGGATCCACGTGTGTGGATCATTTTTTACTCTCTCGTAGTCTAGGTTTTAGGCTGTTCATCGTCTTGGCTTCGGCGACGATGATGACAACGCTGAATAAAGATAGTTTCCTCCTTCGGTGACTTAGTCGTGGTGGGATGCCAGATCTGGAGTTTGACGGTGTGTCCGGGGTGTTGCCCCGGTCTGATTCATTCAACGACAAGGGTTTACTTTTGGTGAGCCACCTTGGAGGTCCGCAAAGCTGTATATCATCGATGGAGACGCGTAGCTCGAGTGAGGAGGTGATCCGTCATTCTTTTCTTCGGTGGCTGCTATGGTGGTGCCGGAGGCAGGTGACGGGTGTTGGTGTCAAGCTCAGAAATGTTCTGCTATCTTTTTAGTTTTGTCATGTCGGTCCTTACGTAACTTGTACTTTGATGTTTATGATATGAATCAGACACGTATTACGTTAGAAAAAAGTAGTTGTACTTGCTAATATATAAGCCATTTCCGGCTACAAATTGTTGCAATGTACTCTCTTCGGTCCTTTTTAGTCTGCATATAAGTTTTGTCTGAAGTCAAAGCATCTCTACTTTGACCAAACTTATAAAAAAAGTATCACCATTTACAATATCAAATCAATATCGTTAGATTCATTATGAAATGTACTTTCACGGGATATATATTTGGTATGGTAATTGTTGATATTTTTTAAATATATATTTGGTCAAACTTTGTAAAGTTTGACTTGACCAAAACCTAATATGCGGAGTAAAAAGGACCGGAGGGAGTAGTACCATTTTAACGTTCACAGATTAAAATGCAGCCTCCCTCTCCGCTGTGATCTTCCATTCACTCAATCTCTGGGGGATGTTGCCAGCGTGCAAGTTGAAAACTTTGGACTCGTCTTCCTTAATATGCCATCGTATGATGGGTAAGGCGGTGCTTGGCATTTTGGCATTGTCATGTGGATAGATACTTTGGCTTCACCGCATGTGTGGGCTTTGAAATGGCATCTATTAATAGATATTTTACCTTTTCTCCTCTCTCCTACAGAAAGTACACTTCTTTTTGAATTTACAGAAAGTATACTTGGGCTTGGGGATCTTGTGGAATAGCATCACGTGGGTCTAGAATAGATGCGCGTAGTTTATTTACTCAACCGAAGCTTACTTTTATTCGATTCTGTCTCTTGAGACAACTAGGTTACTAGTGGAAGGTTTCAGCTAATCCCAGTCCTACTATCCAAATTAATTAATTACACGGATGCCCATCAGCAAAAGAAAAATGGCGATTAGTAGTAAGAGTACTCCCTTCGTTTCTTTTTAGTCTGTATATAAGGTTTGGTCAAAGTCAAGTTTTGTAAAATTTGACTAATTTTATATTAAAAAATATAAGCATTGACAATATGAAATTAATATTATCAAATGCACCACAAAATGTAATTTCGTACTACATAGTTTTTATATTGTAGATGTTCGTATTTTTTAATATAAATTTAATCAAACTTTGTGTAGTTTGACTTTGTCCGAATCTTATATGCGGAGTAAAAAAAAACGGAGGGAGTACATACGTAGTACAGCTTCCGAATCATGTCCTTCAGTAGCAGTACCATGCTAGAGCATTTATTCTAGACCCATGTTAGCAGTGGTAATAATTACTGTGCTGTCTCGCCCGTACTGTCCTCCCCTACTGTGCTCGCCCCTACAGGATAGAAAGCTAATGGGCTTTACTGGGACACTAATGGCCCAGCTGACCACTGTTTCCGAAGGCTTTTCAGCCAGCTAATTGCCACTAGCCAGCGTGTGGACGCCAATCCCTTAACAGCTCTCCGTACGCTGGTGCTGGGGTCTCTGAAACCATGTCTTAAGGACATACTACCAGCATTTGCAGCACCAACTGAAAAAAGTGGACATTCAAATCGGCTCACATATGCTTTCCTGGGTGACACCAATGCTGTGTTTTTTTTAAGTATACACATGTACGCGTTAGCAAAACTTGATGTTGCCTCTTGGCCTCCGGCGCAGCAAAGCTCGTGTCGGAGTAATCTTGAAAGAACCAAGGCACTTGTATAAGCAGCGGCCGGCAAGTCGCCGACGTAGACCAAAAAATGCCGGCGACCACGATCTCCAGAGATCACCGTCCTGGAGAAGCTAGTACATCGAGAAGGGCCGAGAGATAATCCTCCGGCCAGACGGAGACGAGAGACACCAAACTTACAAGTTCCCCGATGTAATTTTGAATATTTTATTTTCTGAAAAAGGCAATAGTTTCGACTAGTCTCCATGTAAATAAATTAAATCCAACTAAAAAAGTAATAAAATAAAAAAAAGGTGTCACTGAACATGTGGGACCAGCGCCCACGCGTGCTATCCAAGGCAGTGTGAAGCGTGCGTGGTTTTGGGTGGCGTTTATCCAACTGTCGCCGGATGCACTGAAAAGAACTTGTCAAGTATCAACTCAACATGGAAAGCATGCTGTGACACCATCACTGTCGCTTGTGGGCCGGGCGCTTTCGGCCCTGTGATATGATGAGTGCACCTGCGAAATGCAAAGAAATAGAGTATTTAACCAAAAACTACCACATTTCATGAAAACGTGTCTAGAAACTACCACTTTACGAATTTGTGCCGAAAACTACCATTTTTTTGCTAATCTGTGACTAAAAACTACCATGTCGGGAAAGTGCCCGATTCGCCTCTTCTAAACGCCTTTCTAACAAGATGGGCCCACAAATCAGGTTAACTGTTAACTTTGACCGTTATTACAAATGAGACCCACACGTTAACCCTCTTCTTCCTCCTCTCTCCTTTTCTTTGGCATTTCCACAAACACCCCGTGTGTGTGGCGGCCCTCAACGCCGGCCGCGGTCGTCCTCGACCTCTCAGCCCCGGTCGTCACGTCGCCGTGCAGCGCCGACCACGGCCAGACCACGCGCGTGACGCTGTCTGCCCGCTGTTCCCGGTCTCCTTCTCTGTCGCTGCCTCCTGCGGCGCTGTCGGCGTCACAGGGCTCGCACGCTCCGCCCGCTCGTTCCTGGCGCAGGTCGCGAGCGCGCAGAGGGTCGCCAGCTCGTTCGCGTTGTGCCTCCCAGGCGATGGCGACCGCGCGGGCGCGGCAATCTTCAGCGGCGGCCCTTTCTTCCTCGCTCCCCGGGCTGACCGGCCGGCAGTCACGACGCTCCTGTTCGAGGGGGTCCCGCTGCGCCGCCCGTTCGCCGGAGACCCCGGCTACTACGTCTCGGCCAGCAATGGCATCGCCATGGACGGAGCGCGTGTGGCATTCGCGAGCGCCGGTGCGCCCATCGTCGGCTTCTCCACGGTCCACTACACGGAGCTTCGCCACGACGTGTACCGCCCCTTGATCGCGGCCTTCGACCGCGCCATGGGCAGGAGCGCGAGGAGGGTCACGCCGGCGGTGGCGCCGTTCGAGCTCTGCTACGACTCCACGAAGCTGCTATCGGCTATCGTCGCAGACGGGGCACTCAGTGCCAGAGGTGGACGTGATGCTGGAGGGCGGGCAGAACTGGACGGCTTTCAGCGGCAACTCCATGGCGCACGCTAGCTTCGACCGAGGCCGAGGACGTCGTCTGGGCCGACGCCGAGGACGACCTTGGCCCTCCCCCGCCAGCGCCCTGGTCGGAGACCTGCTCGAGGAGTAGGCCGGGGACGGCAGCAGCATCCAGAGCCACGCGCTCGGCTCGCTCGAGAAGGGCGCGTCGGTCAGGATCTCGGGCAAACTGCAGGTGCACACAAGGTGTTTGTAGAAATGCCAAAGAGAGGGAGAGAGGAGGAAGAAGAGGGTTAACGTGTGGGTCCCATTTGTAATAACGGTCAAAGTTAACGGTCAACCCGACTTGTGGGCTCATCCTGTCAGAAAGGCGTTTAGAAGAGGCGAATCGGGCACTTCCCCGACATGGTAGTTTTTAGTCATAAATTAACAAAAAAGTGATAGTTTTCGGCACAAATTCATAAAGTGGTAGTTTCTGGACACGTTTCCATGAAATGTGGTAGTTTTTGGTTAAATACTCCAAAGAAATATGACCAGATTCATTTGCTCGTATCATATGGCCTATCGGAATGGCAGTTAAGCAGAATCTGCAAACACATCTGCCTGGCCTGGGTGCGGTTTACAGTTAAAAGCAAAGCATTTACAGAGAAAGGGCTTAATTCTGCGAGTAGTAGTATAATGGAAAAGAGGACTGAATGGATGGCAGGGGCCGAAACCCACCCGATCCTGAATAAACGAGTCACTTCTTGCCGACCAGCAAACCCGGATATACACAGATCAAAAGCACTGGAGTGATTGTTACAGCATCCATATGACACAACCTACAATCCATAAGCAAATCTCTGACTCTGGTTTTGACTGAAATATATAGATGAGAAAAACACTGGAATTAATATATCTGAGGGGTTTTATTTATTTATAGTTAGAAACACTGAAGACAACCGCGAGCACAGCAAAATCTAAGCAATCCCTCTTATTACATGGCCAACAACAAAAGGAAATAAATGGTCTGGCGCGTCGCCTCTCAACACCATGCTGAAACTGGAGATCTGAAACTAGTTCGCACTGAAACATTTCTTCTGTCCGAATCATCCTCTGTTACAGAAAACCGAGAACCAGATGATGAAAGTGCGTCGGTCAGACGCATTCGATGTTGGCAATATGCTGAACAAATCCCTTGCGGTCTCCTTCCAGCTGCGCGGCGAAGTCCCTCGGCATGTTCCGCGCATACAGGTGCTGAAGCGACCTAAGGTACCCGAGGCCTTCAGGCACGGCTTCCAGGCTCCAGAGCTCACGAAGCTCTAGGTATGTCAAGTTGGTCATGGAGCCATCGCTTATCTCAACTGAACTCAGATTGTCCAGCTTTCCTAGGAACAACCGCTTGAGCTTGGGAAACCATCCAGAACAGAATGCCAGGGATTCCCCGTCATACGCACAATAGAGGTTGAGGTAAACTAAGTTCCCCATTTCAGACAAGGATTTGAGCGGGTCCTGCGCCAGCCCGGACCAGCGCATTTGTCAGGACCTTGAGCTTGTCAAACCCCTCGGATACCGGAAAGAGCACCCCGTTCTCCAGCTTGCCCGTCAGGTAAAACTTCTCCACGTTTCTGAGCGGCTTGAACTTGTCCAAACTGAGGACTTCGTCGTTTTCGCCGCGAGTTCCGACCGCCAGTTTCGTCAGGACGGTCATCTTCCCTATCGAAGTCCACAGGTCCCCGCCGTAGCTTGGAAGGACTGCCGTGATGCCCAGGCTTCTTAGCTGCGTGAGGCACCCCAGATTTTGAACCAAATCTTTGTTGGCCTTCACCTCACGGAGAGTCTGCAAGTGCTTGAGCTTCCAGATGCTACCAGTGACTGATGTGCCATACAAATCGTTGCTCACAGATAAGTGCCGGAGGCTTGAGAGCATCGCTATTTCACGTGGCAGCTCCATCACACGAGCAAACCTGAGGTGCAATGACTGCAGTTTCTTGAGCCTCGCTATTGATCTTGGTATGGTCTTCACTTTCGTACGTGAGAAATCAAGGTAGTGCAGATTGAACAGACCAGCTGTGATGGCTTCCGGGATGTGCTCGAGGAGGGAGTATCTGAGGCACAACACCCTTAGCAGCCTGAAATTCGATGAAGCGGCGCAGATCCATGGAACCGGCACATGCTTGTCGAACAACAAAAATGAGCGCAGATGTTGTGAAGCTGGGCCTGGCTGAAAGACCTGGCCTCCACGATGCACTGATACACGGCTTGCTTCGTCACCGCCGTCTGTCACGTCTGGGTTATTCCAGATAAGAGCGAACCTCTCTTTTCTTGATATGGTCGGCGTCATTTCTCTCACAAGGTCATGCACCTGAAATCTTTTTGGCCTTCCGTATTCATTTCTTTCCGTCACTTGAATCAGTGAGCGCTGAGCAAGTTCTTTGAGGTAATCCTCGGCGACTTCCTCCAGGGTCGTCTCTGTTCCGCGATCCTCAACGAAACCTTCAGCTACCCACAATCTGATTATCCATTTCCGTCGTATTCGGTAATTTTCGGGGAATAACCCACAGTACAAGAAACAGTTCCTCAAGTGGCTTGGAAGATCATCCAAGCTTAGCTTCAGAAAACTTGAAACCCAGTTCAGCTCTGGATTATTTGTTAGTTGCCAGTTAAGTTGATTGTAGAATAGCTTCCACTCATGTTCCTCCATTTCTCTGTAAGATAGGAGACTCCCTATAGCTACTATAGCGAGGGGCAAGCCTTGGCATCTCTCTAGAATTTTTTCTGCCCAGGGAACAAGACCTTGAGGGCATCCCGATGTTGCCCTGTTTTGCCTTGAGAATGCTTTTCTGCTGAAGAGGTCCCATGATTCTCTTTGTGGAAGAAGACCAATTCTGATAGTCTGGTTATCCTCTGCAAATGAGGCAACAGCTTCCGTGCGAGTAGTAATGATGACTCTACTTCTGCACTTATTCTTGACAAATGCTCGTTCAAGGAATAACCAAGAATCTCTATTCCACATGTCATCCAAGACAATAAGGTATCTCTTGTTCCCGAGGTAACTATGGATTTTATCCACCAAATGTGTTGGATCAGTTGTACCAGCTTGCTCATCAGGAATATAAAGTTGTTTGATCAGTTTACTTAGAAGATCTTCAACGGGATAATTTGGTGATACCGTGATCCAAGCATAGCAATCGAAGTTCTTTCTGATTTTTTGTTTCCTACAGATGCTGCTTACAAGAGTTGTTTTGCCGGAACCACCCATTCCACAGATGGAGATAATCGTACGATCCAAACCATCATCATTTATGCATTGTGTCAGCTTTTTTGCTTCATCTTCATTTCCTATGATTTCTTCATTGTCATTATCACTTAAGTAGGAAGAATCAGACATGTACATCTTACGAGTAACATTGTGGTGTGAAGATCCACCCCCAAGTCCAGCAGCTACTGTTATGCCGTATCTTTCTTTCACAGTTGATAGATTTTGAAGTCTTTCTTGTACTTGTTTGAGCTGAGCAGAAATATCTTTCCATGCCTTCACCCTCTTTGATCGATGGAGTGCCTTATTCAGAAGACCTTCTACATTGTCCATTTTTCCAAGGAGAAATGAATATTCGTCGATGATATCCTCAACTTCAGAGGCAATCTTCCTTATGTGCTTCAGCCATGCTTTGAGAATTTGGTTATTTTCACTATATGGATGTACTTGACTTATGAAGGCCTGCATGATCTCAAATTCAATCTCAATTTGTTTCATCATGTTTTCTGTTTCAAGTAAAATGTTGCCTTCCTTCCCCAATTTCAACCTAATTGCATTCAGTGCAACTCCTCCAAAGGTAGCTGCGATTTTCGAAAGCACAACAAGTATAAGACCTTCTGCCATGGTTCCTGACTTCACTACTTCAGCTGGTTGACCCCTCCCGTCGGTGATTTCGTAACTGGCAGGAAATGAGAAAATCACTTTGTAAGACACCACAAATTCATCCACAATAAGATACTTAATAAAAAAAGATACTATTTTCAAAGCCATCGACGTCCCTTTTACATCATCAGATTATTTTCTTGTTCAATAGCTGCGAGGTAATGCTATTATTGGAAAGCATACACAATGAGATAATTCTATTATTGGGAGGCATCACGGACTCAGTCCCCTAGGTCATGTGATTGCCAATGTCCTTGCTGCTTAGGACTCGTTTGGTTCGCATAATTCTAAACACATAGGAATATGATATGAATGCATGCGCAAACTAGATGATCGGAAAACACATGAACTTTGTAAACTTAAGTGTTTGATTCACAAGAATAGAGGAAACATAGAAATCCTAATAAAAATGGTCAAATCAAAGTCAAACTACATGAAAAGTATAATTAGAATGCTATTAGGCTGGTCATAGTGGGGAGTAACTTAGACTAATGTTATGCATATGACACTAGTCTAAGTTACTATCTTCATAATGCAAAGTAACATAATAGTAGTGTCATAGATGACTTCATTTATTAGCTTGTAGACTCATTTTGTTTTGGAAAGCGCTATGTTACAGTAATATATTATGTTACCACCTCTCATTAAATACTTGCCACATAAGCAAAAATTTCTTGAAGTGCGCTATGTTATTAGCTAAGTTACTCCCACTATGACTAGCCTTATGTCACTAAGGGTCCCAATCTCGTTCTTCGTGCATAGAAAATATAAACCAGTCCAAGCGGATGGTAGAATTTCTGCGTTTTTCTTTTGAAATGAGTTCAAAGGATTCTCTCCTTTTTATTTGCTCCATTGAGCCAAACGTATAAATAGTGCTCCCATAGGAAAAAAATATTATTGCTATATTTTTTCCTCCGCTTCTTGTTTGAGCCAAAGAGGCCCTGAGCCACTAGGGTGGCGTTTGGTTTGAGGACAAAGGTGGATTGGCTGAGGGTATCCCCAACCACCTCGTTAGGGATAGCCATTTGTTGTTGTTTCGTTGGGTTGGATAACCATGTTTTCTTGTTTGGTTGGAAGGATGAGAATTGGATAGGTTGTTGTGATGACCTCTTTGCTAGAAGAAGGTGGTATTACCCCTATAGCAATTTTAGAGCAACCTTTTGAAATCAACTCGCTATACCATGCAAGCCTCTCGGAAGCTGCAGAGATTACAAAAAGAGGGTGCTTTCCTGTGTTGCACTAAAAAAATCTAGACGGAATAGTAGGTACTCCCTCCGTTCGGAATTACTTGTCTCGGATATGGATGTATCTAGAACTAAAATACATCTAGATACATCCATTTCTGCGACAAGTAATTCCGAACGGAGGGAGTATAAAGCAAATTGCCCAATGTTTCCAAATTAGTCTTCTCATTCGCATACTCTGTTTCTTGGCACACATAACTGATCTTTGGATGAATTGAGTTGTCAAAGATTCGGTGTGATTAGGACAAACGTTACTAATAGTTATTACTAGTGAGAATCATTTTGGAAAGTCAAATCATCTCAGTTGCAATTTGGCAATGATCCCCACATAAAAAGAAGCAAGCTCTTGCCTTAAAAAAAGCTGTTACAATCCACACTATTCTACATTATTTTTTCGGAAGTACAGAAGCAGGTATGGCAACCACGAGCAAGTAGATTAAGGGCCAGTTCTCTCCCCAGCTTAAAAAAATCTAGACATGTTCATACACCAACTAGCTAGCAGCAGAAAAATGAGGAAAAGATATAAGTCAATCGTAGCATAAAACAAGAGAGGTGAGATTGGAGCACAGAAGAGGGCAGGGGAGACATGCTTGGCCATTCCCGCCGCCTGCGCTCGCCAAACCGCGCCGCTCGCGCAGAACATTCCCCGTCGTCTGCGCTCGCCAAGTCCAGCCGCCACCACTGCCGTTCCCTATCACCGGCGCTCGCCAAGCCCCGCCGCCTAGTTGCCGGTTCCCCGTCGCCCAGATGCCCAGTTTCCCGCCGCCACCGCTCACTATGCCATAAGAGAGAGATAGAGAGATGCGGCACCTCGACGCACCGCCAGCGCCCGATCCAAAACTGCCGATGCGCCGCCACTCTTGTTGTTTTCAGACGAGCCACCGCTCTTCTCCTGTCGTGACTCGTGGGTGAGAGGTGAGAGAGGGGCGGCGGTCTCTGTTCGTGAGGTGAACTGAAGCGGAGCGAGCATGGCTGCCCTACTCGGCCAATTTTTCACGGCAGCAAAAAGGATCGAATATTCGTTAAATCGGGTTATCCCCAGCCATCTCATCATATGAAAACACTAAAAACCTAACGTCAGATTTTTAGGCATGGTAAATCTGATGTTTTCTATGACAATTTAAATGACGTGATGATGACAAATTTAGTTTGTAAGCACAATAATTTTCTGATAAATGAAAATGAACTGAGTGGGATTTGCCATGTTCGTCAACTAACTTTGTCATCCTTGAAGAACATAATTTATCATGAAGGACGTTCAATTTGCCATGGTCAAAAATCTGATGTCGGATTTATAGTGGAGTCTTTCCAAATATATGGCATCCCTAAAAATTCTGCTTATCTCTGTCACACAGAAGGGTGTCATGAGAATCGAGTGCCCGCTAGATTCGTCCAAGTGCACGAAAGAACACAAGCGCTAAATACTTCCATCCCTCATACTATTGATTGACAAGATATGATGATTTGACTCGGACAAGGTCTCTAGTAAAAACCAATCACACATATGAGAAACACACATGTTTACGACAAACTCGGGATAACCTTCTAGGACCTATGGTCACATCGCTCTATAATGATGGTCTAATTGCCCATGTGTAAAGGTCAGACCCCCCGACCTCCACCTTGGCCTCGAAACTGCCATGTCAGTCTGACTGCTTGGTTCCTCGCCAAACGTTTGGGGTTTCATGACTACCGTAGTTCTCTTAGATGGGAGGACTTTCCCCTTTCATTTGTCTCTCCTCCTATTCCCATTGAGAGTAGTATGTGAACGTCAGGCTAATTCCCCTCCCTCCCTAACGGCGTCACCGATCGCAGTAGGTATGGTCGTATGGACGAGGAGTGTGTGGAGCCCATGTACATAGTAGTTTAAGTTTTGGGTGTTCTGTTATGTCGGTTGTGAGAGTGCATCTAGAGCACACATTTGCGTCCAAAGTCCGAGGGCAACGATCTTCCTGCTAGCAGTGCTCCAGTGGTGGGATCCAAAGGATGTAAAAAGGCTTGTCACTGACCAATCCATGAGTAAGAGGGAACGCAAGTGTGGACCACAAATCCCTAGCCCCACTTGGAGGACATGAAGATGTGTAGATGTTGCTCCCCTTCCTGGAGGCGGCGTCTATGGTACACGTGGGTGAGGACGGCATTCTACAGCTTTGACGGGGGATGTTGTGGCGACTTCTTGTTCGACGACAACATTGACCCGTGGCATAGTGGGAAAATTTGAGTTTTTTGGTTTGCGCATGCTTGTTGTGTGTCCCTGCTCCATTGGCAAATCGATGCTTTCGATCCTAGGCTACACGGGATAGAGATCTCCTCTACGGTCGCAATGGTAGGACATTGTTGACGAGTATTTGGTGTCTAATCGAGTCCTCATGTATGTCATTTATTATGTAATCATTTTTTGCAGGCCTTGTCTTGCAGTGGCATTCTCTGGCTTGCATCTTGATGCTTGGTTGGATCGTGGGCGGTGATGAGGTCGTGGAGGGTCTGCAGTGGTGGTTAACACTCTCGTTTCTTCTTCGGGGTAGCTAATTCGGCATACTTCATCCAGACTCTAGGCTGAACACTCTGCTTTCCAACAATACATCGCTCTTCGAGGCAGGGAAAGAGGACAAGGGGCCTATTCGAAGGAAAAATGAATGAATTCTTGACCTAGGCCCGACCTTTCGAGGAGTAGGCGAGGATGTATTGTCTACCAATGTTGGTGGCTTCTTCTTTGATTTTCACCTCCCTACTAGTGTGGTTTTTGTTCCAACGTTTGTCCTTGGTGTTTTAGGTCGGGTTTCTCCTCTTTCTTATGTTTGCCTATAACACTGTTAGGTTCTAAGCTATCTTTTGTCATTTCTTGTTTTCCTTGTAAGTTGATCCGGTGTATTCCTAGTTGGTTGATGGCTTTGTTAATTCAAACTGGGCTCATATTGAGCCTACATCTATTTTTTCGAGTTCTACCTCATACTTTAATATTTTTTTACTTTCATTACATTCTTTAGTAGTTTATCATCAGAATTACCATACTTAGTGAAAGTTTTGCTAGTTTTGATCCCTTCAAATTATTTTGAGAGCGATCCACAAGGCGGGTCCCGACCATGAGGCACACAAAGTGTGTCACATCCTGGTGTTTCTTTCCTTGCCCGAATCGTTCGAATGGCTTGTCATACCCACCTTTTTCATGGTCCTTAGATGTATGCACACACCATTATTCTTAGTTAAATAAGCTGCTTTGAGCTCAAATTAAATGCTTTTTTAACTCTACGACATCATTTCTCCAATGTATGTATGTAACCCTTCATTTGAACTATGACCAATGCACACATGTAGAAGAAGCTAGCAATCACATGGAATAGGTAAGATTTTTGACAGTTTGGAGGAAGCATGACTCGTGATAGATGTAATAAAATTCCTACAAAAATATTAGTATTAGCAAAATAAACCTAGTCAAAACAAACAGGAAACCTAGCCAAGTAAACCTAACCAGCACAACAAAACAAAACACTAGATCATACATGGAAGTGGAAAAGGTTTTCGTGCCAGTTGCCGCCTTCGGCTCTGATGATCACCTCAATGAGTCCCCTGACGCTCGTCTTTTATTGCATTGTTATACACACTTCCAATGAATGAAGGGTGTGGTGGTTTACACAAGAGATGGACATGGGGCCAATTGGGAGAAGGTGTGTGTGGCTTACCAACTAGGTGAATGGGTGTGCATGTATACATGTCAACCGTGAACAAAACTGGGTCTGGCTAAATTATCGACCAGTTTGGATGATGATATGTCCTAGACGTATCTATAATTTGCATAGCTTTCATGCTATAATATTGCTAAATTATGCATTCTATATATTTATTTGGACTAACCTAACGACTGCAAGAAACATACATGTTCTTGTTTTCCTTTTTGTGTGTAGGAGTTTCATGGAAATTGGGTGAACCATTAAAAAACTTCAAGGTCTGACGAAATTCGGAGATGTTACAAATATGTCCATGTATGACTAGTTCCTAGAGTTCATCAATTTAACATCTGAATAGGCATCAAACGAAGAAGGTCATAAAATGAAATTTGTTCCTTGTTTCCGTATGAGTTCAACATATATTTAAACATCCAAATCAAAGTTTGTATGAGCCATGTAGGTCTAAAACAATATTCACTTCAAGGAATCGTGACAAGATTGACTCTAACTCCTTGCATACTTGATAAATTTGAGTGTGGTCTGATCCTATGGACCCATGAGAATATATGGAAGGATCTGGAGATGCCCAAGGGCCCTTATGTTAAAGGGATATGGGTTGGATGGTTAAGATTGAATGAGTTGATAACCTACTTTTTTGAGGGAACCATCCTTTGGTGCAGAATTTCCATCACCATAACCACCATCTACATAGGAGAAGGTAAATGGAGGAGGAGGAGGAGGAGGAGAAGGAGGGGTCCTTTCCCTTCCCTTCTAGCAGCACCGGAAGGCCGCTGGGTGAACCACCATCATCACCATTGCCCCCATTGACTTCACCATCATTTAATTTCTTGGACAATGTATTTATCCTTATAAAACCTCTGTAATCCTCTACTAATACATGTATTTGATACAATACATTATTTCCCTATGACTTGTTGCATCATATTTATGTCTGAGAAGTTTTGTTTTATCCTACTACCTTGGTGATCTAGTATGATTAGTATGAATTGTGTGTTTAGATATGATGATGCCCTCTTGTGCTAGTATAGGAGAGCATACTTATATTAGATCACCCTCGAGGGTTAGCATTGTGTTATGAGTGTGCTAATACAAGTAAATACTAAGCATGTAGAAAGTTGTAGCGGTGGCAAATAGAGCTTGAGAGAATATGAATCCTACCTTTAGCTCGTATAGGGTATCGACACTCAAGACTTCACATCATATTAGAAAGTTCTACAACTATTCCGTGCGCACAAGTAATTTGGCCTATAGTAGGGCAAGAATATTAAATGGTTATGTAGTCGGGGAGGGAAAACACACTGTGATAAATGCCATGATTTAGCATGCCACTGTGTACCTAAGACATAGGCCCACCTGAGAGATCTCCCTCAACTTTTCTTAAAGGAGTAAAAACCAAAAAAAATTCTCTAAATGGTGTAATCTTCATAAAATGCGCTCAAATGGTTAATTAACATAAAAAATTATCAAAGCAAAGGGTAAAACCTAGAGTTACTATAAATGAATTGTAAGGTTGTAGCCAGTTCTCTTATTTCTTTCTCGAGTTAACAAACAACAATGTCATCCCTGTCGGAGTAATGTGCCGCGGGTAGGCCAACCCGAGACCCAGAACCTTTCAAGGCATCGGGGCAGGCTGCGCCCCTCAAGACCCCAGGACGAAGAACCGCCTTCTGAAGAGTCGACGGCAAGACGGCCGACTGCCCACTCACGGCCGAGTCCCAGGGACGACTTCAGGGTAGGCCGACTCCTGACTGGCGACTTCATGAGAAGCCGGCTTTGGGGAGTCGGCCTGCGACTCCAACGAACCCCATGACCTCATCAAGAGGGACTGGGCAGGAGAGTGGCTACAGTGAAGCCCACTCCCGCCCCTTACCGGGGACAGGCATGGCCGCAGCACGCCGTATCCGGGAAGATCTTCGTGTGGCGTGGCACTGTTGCCCTGCCGGCCCTGACATCAGCACCACAGGACCGAATCCTGCGGCCACGACGGCTTGTTTGTACGGCCCAGAGGCAGCGGGTCCCACCAGTCCGTGAGACCCCAGGAGACGGCAAGAGAACCATCAGTCGGACTCGTTGGGAGCCGGCCCCGGAGAGTCGGCCGAGCCCACCCCCGGGGCCCACGCGCCATTAATCAAGATGTGATGGAGAGTGGCAATAGTGATCGTCCGCCGGGCGGCGGGGCTGTTGCCACGACCCCATGACCAAGCCCGCGTCATCAGAAGCACGGCTATAGTAATCCGCAGCCGGCAAGACCCGCCCGCGGCGGACGCGGCCTGTCGGCTCCGTAACAGGCCAGTCGGCGGGCCCCAGCAGTCGGCGGAGAAGACGGAGGCCAGAGGCGCTGACGGCTGGGCCCGCGTCCAGCCGGATTACCATTGTACCCCTGGGGGGTAGGCCTATATAAACCCCAGGACACCCATGCAAAGGGTTGGAACCCATTAGCTCTAGACCAGAACATATAGCAGGGAGAGAGCTAGCCTCGCTCTCTCCTGCCTGCAGAGAACAACTCAAGGAGCAATCTGTAAGCACTTTGCCATAGTGATCATGCGGAGACTCCGTAGAGCAGCAGTAGGAGTGTTATCTCTTCGGAGAGCCCTGAAGCTGGGTAAAATTCGCCGGCGTGCATGTCTTCGCCTCATCCCGTTTCCAGGCACCGGCGACGTCCTACTCGCCCCCACCATGATAAGCCATCCTTTGGCATATGTCGCATCCAACCCCCGACAATCCCTTTTGCCAAAAAGAGATAAGGAAGGAGCTAACGATTATAATGTCAATAATAGAAATTTTCACAGTGCCTCTCGGATTGTAGTGTGCGTGCTTTGTTCTCTTGAGATGATACATCGGGTGTTGCCACGGGAACTTGGTCTATTTTAATGAGATTTAGTTGTATGAAATATTAGTAGTTAGATTTTTTTCCGGATATATTAGTTAGATTAACAATATGAAATCAAAACTAGAACATATCTATAGATCCTAAATAGTTCATCATCACTATATGATTTTTCTTGACATGCACACATCCCACATCAGCATGCTTGTTACGTCAGTTACATTATTTGTTTTTGGTGTTGCTCAGATCTGATCGTTGTTCGTCTATGTTGGTGTGTCTTTAGGTTGGATCTTTCTGATCTGCACTACTCTTTATCGGTGGTAGTTGTTATTCTGGTGCGCTAGTCCTATGGGCCTTAACACAACAACCGTCTATTACAACAAATTTGGCCCGGTGATGGAGGGCGATGACGACGACGCGTCTTTGGCTCGCTTCAGTGCTTGTACTTATCGCTAGGTAGTCTATGTATCTGGATGTAATTTTTATTATTTCTGATGTTTGCTGTATTTTCATGATTAAAAGTGAATAATGAATAGATCGAAAGTTTTTCCAAGATATGATTTTTTTCTTGCATGATGACATTGTGAGTTGACATGTACATGTAAAGTCAATAGTACCTACAATTGATATTACTGGCGGTTCCTTGAGAGCTGCATGGGGCAACTGATTGTTTATTCCTGCCGATACTTGCCCAGTTGCGGTGATATTTTTGAGGCTGAGTTAATGGCAATCAAGGAAGGCATACAGGTAGCTACTCAGCACACACCCTTGCCAATGATTATTCAAACTGATAGTGCCAAAGGTGTATTGACGCTGACAAATAAGATGCAGTCATATCTCGGCCACTTTGTGGAGGAAGTAAAGGACCAAGTTATGGGAGATCGGGAACTTAAGCTAGTTAAAATTAGTCGTACTTAAAATGGGATTGCAGATTTTTTTAGCTAAATTTGCAAGGAGGGAACATCTAACCAATGTTTGGTTTCAGGATGTCCCAAGTGATGTAGCAGTTCTATTGGCGGCATATTGTAATCCTGTTCTAAATTAATAAAGCTTCCGGTTTTCAACGCAAAAAAAAAATACTGGTGATCAACTATTTAGGTATAATAGACGAGACACAAAAATAAAAAAAAGAGTTGAAAATCATACGGCCTATCCGGTTGACCGGCCGGTGGAGATGGCACCGGTCCTCGTTACTCCTGAGTTTTCACGCAAAGTACTTCTGGCTCGTCGTCACCAGCGAAGCTCCGGGTGAACTCTGGCCGGGACGTTTTCTTCTCTATGGCACTCTTATCTATTTCTTTTTTAGACAAAAGCCTTTCAACCCTCCTTTATAGAAGCAAAAGCACCGGCGATACCAGTTTTGCAGAACGAGGTTGGCACTCCATATATAACCTCGGGAGGAAATGATACGTAAGTGCGTACGTGACCTCATTTGAGATGGAGACAAGACAGAGGCTGAGAACGCGAGGCTAAGAAGAACCTTCCGAGAAGGAAAGCACAGCCAAAGGCTAGTGCAAAAAAAAAGAAAAAAGAAAAAAGGCCGGCACCACCACAAACCCAAGCTTCACCGACAAGCCATGTACACCATCGGGAACCATCGCTGGGCCTCCAAGGGGACGCCTTCAAGGAGGGAGTGATATCGAAGACAACACCGTTCCTCGATTTGGACTAGCCAAATCTTAGGTTTTCATCCGGAGACCACAAGCCATGAGGTACGAAGAGCAAAACGAGCTTCACAGCGGTACCTCCAAGGAGGAAGACGACACCCGTAGGCGCCGTTACCGTCGGCACTGACCAGAACAGTGCAGGACTTTCATCCGAAGCCGAGTCTTCCATCAACAAACATGGATCCGAGGCCAACCAGAGCTGCCGTGAAGAAAAAGGCCATGCACACACTTTATCTTCAGAAAGTTTGGTGCGGCGCTTGAGGCGAGCAGGCGCGGCGGGCGAGGGCTAATCGGGACGGGGGCTAGGGGAGAGAACCTTATTTCATCTTCAGAAAGCCGCCGCCTTATTTTTTTGATCATGACACAAACCCTAACAAAACTCAGAAATACACTTAAAAACGAAGCCCTCCAGCCGGTAAGGGTCGGGATCCATCGCGTTTCCATAGTTCAAGGATCATAGGAGACAAGGCAGACTGGCGACGGCACGGGCGAGAGGCAGGAAACGAACTTAGAAACAAACAATGAGGACGGACGAGTACGCAATCCCATTTTGAATGAATTGACGACGACGACGACAATAACAACAGAAAGAACAACGTACGATTGTCTTATCACAGGCGCCACGACGACATTAAAAAAGAAACAACAACCTACGATTGTCTTATCACAGGCGCCACGCCCGTCCAAACTAGGTTCAATTGGTCGAGGGTGATAATTTGCTTGGTCTTAGTATGTCCTGTCCTATGTTGAGACGAGGCTTGTTTTTTACATCATATATTTTTTTCCTTTTTTTCTTTTCTTTTTCGAAAAGGGGTCACCTCGGCTTTTGCATCAGAACGATGCATACGCCTATCTTATTAAAACAAATAAATAAGGTTCCAACAAGGTCTTAAAGTCTCCAACTAAAAAAAAGCTCACTAAGAGCCAAATAGGCTAGAAAGACAAACTAGCCAAATAAGGGACGCCACAACCGGCTGGCTAAAGAGAGATAGGTAAACTAATTGCATATCCTATTACATGACCGCTATCCAAACCGGTTGAAGATATCCCGAGCTACCATCTCCCAGCGGATAGATCCAGTAACCAAATGCTTCTTGGCCTCCATCGGAGTGAGTAGCGACCACGAACGGATCAATGCCGTGGCTCGGAAGATAACCTGCACAAAATGAAAGCGTGATGTTCTGTTAAAAACCAAATTATTTTTGCAATTCCAAATAGTCCACAGCAAAGCGCATACTCCCACACGAATATGTCTCGCTAAGTCGGGCTCAATCCCATTTAGCCATATCCCAAATAACGTGTTAACAGAATTCGGTGGAGTAATATTGAAAGCAATGTGTACTGTCCGCCAAAGAACTTTGGCTAACGGGCAATTAAGAAAAAGGTGCTTAATTGTCTCATCCCGATCACAGAAACTACACCTAGTAGATCCTGTCCAATTACGCTTTGTCAGGTTGTCCTTAGTTAAAATAACTTGTTTATGGACAAACCACAAAAACACTTTTATTTTCAAAGGAACTTTGACAACCCAAACATGCTTGGAGGTAGGAATGAAGCTCGAATTGATAACATCAATATACATTGACTTAACTGTGAATACTCCAGACCTAGTGAGCTTCCAGCGTAATTCATCGGGTTGTTGGGAAAGCTGAACCTCCATCAGTCGCCTAACTAGACGGAGCCATTCTTCCGAACGATTGCCCGCTAGCGACCGTCTAAACTAAATATTAAGGGGGATAGATTGAAATATCGTTGCAACGAACACCTCACGACGTTGAATAATATAATATAAAGACAGGTATTGAATGGCCAAGGGTGTCTCTCCGAGCCAAGTATCCTCCCAGAACCGTGTACTAGCACCGTTGCCAATAATAAACTTTGTCCTATTAAATAAGGATTGTTTGACTTTCATCAGTCCTTTTTTCCAGAAAGGCGAGTCGGTCGGCCTAACTGTTACTTGTGACAAAGTTTTGGTCTGAAGGTACTTGCTACGAAGTATTTGCGCCCACGTGGCATCAGTCTCATGGGATAGCTTCCACATCCACTTACTAAGAAGGCATCTGTTCTTAACTTTGAGATTCTCAATACCAAGACCCCCTTGGTCTTTCGGTCTACAGATGATATCCCATTTAGCTAGACGGTATTTTCTTTTGAGTTCATCACCCTGCCAAAAGAAACGCGATCGATAAAATTCCAGTCTTTTCCTGACACCAACTGGGACTTCAAAGAGCGACAGGAGAAACATAGGCATACTCGTGAGCACCGAATTTATCAAAATTAGTCGGCCTCCGTATGACATGAGCTTGCCCTTCCAGCAACTCAGTTTCTTTTCAAATCGGTCTTCGATGCACTTCCATTCTCTGTTTGTCAGCTTACGGTGGTGGATTGGTATACCTAGGTAAGAAAAAGGTAACGCCCGCAAATCACACCCAAACAATTGCCTATAAGCCTTTTGTTCATCTTTGGCTCTACCAAAGCAGAATAACTCACTCTTGTGAAAGTTAATCTTTAGCCCGGTCAATTGTTCAAATAGGCATAACACCAGCTTTATATTTCTCGCCTTGGCCAAGTCATGCTCCATAAAGATGATTGTATCATCAACGTACTGAAGAATGGATACACCTCCATCAACAAGATGAGGTACCAAGCCACCTACTTGACCATTCTCCTTAGCCCTTCCTATCATAAGTGCTAACATATCAACCACAATGTTAAACAGGATAGGGGACATCGGATCTCCTTGTCTTAGGCCTTTATGTGTCTGGAAGTAATGACCAATATCGTCATTCACCTTAATTCCAACACTCCCTTTTTGCGTAAACGATTTAACCTGATGGCGCAGGCTTCATCAAAACCTTTCATTTGCAATGCCTGTTGGAGGAATGGCCATTTGACTTTATCGTACACTTTCTCGAAATACACCTTAAAAATTACTTCATCTAATTTTTTAGAATGGATTTCATGGAGCGTTTCATGAAGGATAACCACCCCTTCAAGGATGTTTCTATCCGGCATGAAAGTAGTTTGAGACTGTTGCACCACAGAATGCGCAATCTGTGTGAGCCTATTAGTCCCGACCTTGGTGAAGATTTTGAAACTAACATTGAGAAGGCAGATCGGCCTGAACTGCTCTATTCTCACATCATCCGTTTTCTTAGGAAGCAATGTGATTGTTCCAAAATTCAAGTGAAATAAATGAAGTTGTCCAGAGAACAGATCATGGAACGTAGGTAACAGATCCCCCTTAATAATGTGCCAGCACTTTTTGTAGAACTCAGCCGGGAAACCATCCGGTCCGGGAGCCTTATTGTTTTTCATCTATGCAATAGCATCAAGCACCTCCTTCTCTGAGAACGGGGCAACCAGGATATCATTATCAACAGCCGATAGTTGAGGTACATCCTCAATCCTGGACTCATTGAGGGACACATAGCTATCCTCGGGAGGTCTAAATAACTGCTTGTAATATTCGGTTATATAATTTTTTAGGTTATCCTGTCCTAAAATAGTTCCTTCGTCTTGCTCAAGCTGAAAGATTCTCTTCTTTCTATGCTTACCATTAGAAATCAAGTGAAAGAATTAAGTATTCGCGTCCCCCTGGACAACTTTGCGCACCTTAGCCCGCAATGCCCATTTCAATTCTTCTTCATGAAGAAGTTCTTTCAATCTCTTCTCCGCCTCGATTTTAACCTGAAGCTCTGCTGGCTGCAAAATCGTGGATTCAGCCTTTAAGTCCAGGGTCTGAATAAGAGAAAGGAGCCTGTCCTTTTCAATCTTATACACCCCACTAAGATGCTTAGCCCACCCCTTTAAGAAACTTCTCAAATGCCTAATCTTATTCTGCCAACGCTCGACCGAAGTCCTACCTCCTGCACCCTTAGCCCATCCCCTGGCAATCAGGTCCAAGAAACCTTCGCGTTCAAACCAGGCCATCTCGAAAGAAAAGGTATTTTTGTTTCCCACGTGGTTCGGCTCCCCCGAGTCCACGAACAATGGAGTGTGATCGGATATTCCACGCGAGAGGGCTTGTACCGTTACGAGAGGGTACTTCTGTTCCCACTCAACACTCGCGAGAACTTGATCAAGCTTTTCATACGTCGGGTTTGGCATAGCATTAGCCCAGGTAAACTTTCTACCAGAAAGCTCTATCTCCCTCAGATCCAAGCTTTCAATTATGGTATTGAACATGAACGACCACCTGCCGTCAAAATTATCGTTGTTATTCTCCTCTCTCCTCCTAATGATATTGAAGTCACCCCCAACTAAAATTGGCAGCTGCTCAGACCCACAGATTCGAACAAGGTCCACCAAAAACTCCGGTTTAAGCTCGGGCTGTGCGGCACCATATACCACCACCAAAGCCCAGTTGAAACCATCAGCTTTAGACCTGACTCGAAACTTAACTGCAAAGTCACCCATCACTACGCTGCGGACTTCTAGCGAGTCGCATCTCACACCAAGCAAGATCCCACCCGATCTTCCTCACGGAGGGAGGCAATGCCAGTCGAAGTCAACACCGCCCACAAGAGAGGTAAGAAACTGGGGCACAAAGTTCTCACGACCAGTTTCCGAGAGAGCAATGAAATCTAATCGATGCTCTAAAGATGCCTCAGCAAGAAACCTTCTTTTAGCCAAGTCTTTCAGACCTCTGCTATTCCAAAAGATTCCTTTCATAATTCATCATGAAATTTTTTTGTAGTTCGAATCCTAGCACTCCTACGAACCGCAGAATCGGGATAAATCTTCCGTTTCCAGTTGCGCTTTGGTTTACTAGGTTCTTCCACCCGGTCCTCATAACCGGGCTCAGTGGCACTAACTACTGTATTAGCTAGAGGAACATCATCATCCTCAGACTCATGGTTGGATGGTGCTAGATCCGCACACAAATTATCAAGCACTCGGACCCCCAACGCCTCAATCTCATCATCATTCATGTGTTTTACCGCAGCCAGATTACGAATAGTCTCTAAGGCACGTTCCGCCTCCAAATCTAAAAGATTATTTACCAAATTGGAAATTTCACTATCATTAGCCCCTAGCAAAACTCCTAACTGGTTTGCATTATTTATAATTTCCTCATTAGAAAAATGCAATAAAGAATTAGATATGTGGACGGACATACCAGTAGAGATATCAGCATCACGAAGCTTGGCCGCCCTCATAGCGCACCTCTGCTGCATGTCATCAACCTCCGGGTGGTCCTGGAGACGAGAACTCATCCGTCGCCCCGTAGAGATCGGATCGGGGAACCCACCAAAGGTAATAACCTCCTCCCGTGTAAAACCTCGTGTTGAAGAATCAGTCAAGCGTACCGGAGGAGGCGACGGAGGGCTCACATGCCCCCCAGACGGAAAGCCGAGAGAGGAATGCACGGGCGCCGCTGGCGCACACACCCCCTCGCCCCAACCATGTGGCCTGAGGGCGTCGATGTCCTAACTGGCGAAAGAGGAGGAATGGTCAAGACCACCTGCCCCAGACCCCTCCCCCAGCACCGTTGGAGAAGCGACCATTGTAGCCACCACCGGAGGAGAAGGAGCCGGGTCCACCTGACCCAGATGGCCTCCCCCACGGCCGGCCATCGTCGGCGTCACCGGTGTCTCCGGCGCCTGGATAAGAGGAGAGGAGGCCGGGGTCACCTGCCCCAGACTCCCCCTCCCAAGCAAAACCTCCGAAGTAGATGTCGTCTCCCGGCCCGAGACCACTGGAGTGGTATGGGGGAGCGAAACCACCTGAGGCTCCATCTCCCCACCCCCCAAGGTCGTCGTCGAATGCGTCCTCAACAAGCCTCCCACCACAGGACCACCCACAGTATCAAGCTCCAACACCGGTAGCATACACTCAGAGCCATCATCAGATTCCACCCGGTCGCTCCAAAGTCTGGGCGGGGCAGACACTGGCTCAAAGGACCCAAACCGCAACGTACTCATCGGCACCGATGGAGCTGGGGCTGGCTCTACCCCAGGTCCATCTCCAGGCAACTGAGGAACCGAACCCGACCCATTGGTCCTCTCACGTCTAGTCTCATTAGTCGGGTCCCCACTAGCACCTGCATCGCCATCACCCTCGTGCATATCCACATCAGTCCCATTAACCGCGTCGGCAAACAACTCAGTATCCTCAAACTCAATATCATGCGGAAACACCTCTCCCCTATACGTCCAGTTGACCACATCCAGGACGAACTCAATGTCCAGAACACTCACTAAGAGTCGGGCCACCCCATGGGTGCGGGTGAATGCCATATCCACTTTCTCAGTCTTTCCAACCATAATACCTAGACTAGCCACAACTCTAGCATCTGACAAAGACTCAGAGGACGCCCCTGAAAACCGCAGCCATACCTGAGTGAGCGGCTTTCCCTTAGGCTCCACCTTCTTCCACTCATGAAATTCCAGAATGCATTTAGTACCAGGGACCTTGCACAACCCAAAACTCAGCAGCCTCTGCAAATCGTCCATCGTTGGGAAGTCCACCCTAAACATATTGTCCTCAATCTGGACAAGCTCCCACTGAAAATCACCTGGGGCCAGCTCCTGAAGTCTCTGCACAATTTGAGCCTCAGACACCACTCCCTGGGTAGCTTTCACAATTCCAGTAGTCAAGCTCTATGTCTCAACCTAAATCTCTCTCGCCGCCGGGGACTCAAAGAACGTGAGCTCAGCATAATATACTCCATAGATCGTGAGAGCTGGAGCTTGATCACGCAGAAGCGGGCAATCCCCCATAGCATGAGCTTTCTTACCACACGAATCACAAAGTTCCGCCACGCACTCAGCAATGAAGTGACCCTTCTCACCACATCGATAGCATAGCATCTTCTCCTTCTTACGCGCCCACTTGGACGCCCTCTCAGACTCAGACATGTCACCTGCCTCAGCCGTAACACCAGTCGCAGGAACCTCCACATTGGCCAAAGCCGTCACTACCTCCATTGCCTGGCTAGGCAATTCGGTCGACTGCACGGGATCGACCGCCATATCAGAGGCCTGGTGATCTAGCACAACTGGTGGCGGATGCTGTCCGCGGTGCCGACCACGACCACCGCCACGGCCACCATGATGCCCACGGTATCCACCTCTCTGCCGGTAGTTCAGGCCAGAAGCTCCCTCAACAAAACCACCCGACGGTCCAAGGAATGGTCTGTCAGCAGAACCATCACTCTGCCAAGCATAAACCACATCCACCTCCTGTAGACAACGATCCACAGTGCTGGCCATCCCCGCAAGTATCATATCCATCGTCCCCCCACTGTCCTCTGGGCGGCTCATCGGACTCTCCAGCACCCGCTTTCAGCCGCGTCTGCATTGGGCCCGAACGCTGTTGCATTGGCCTCGCGACATAGTGCGGCGGTGGCGCGGCCCGAGTCAACGGCGGAGCAGCACCCCGCACCATAGTCATAGGTACCGGAGGCCTCGGAGGAGGGGCGCCGCTCCCCACAGCAGCATTGGCCGGCGCGGGAGGCCGAGGTCCACCACGAGGGGCGCCGCTCCCCACAGCAGCAAAGGCCGGTGCGGGAGGCCGAGGTCCACCATGGCCGACAGCCGGCGACATCCCGGTCGTCAACGCAGGTCGCGGGCCGTGCGAAACTCCCCTTCCCACATTCCCCGGGCCCTGGAGCGGCGGCCGGGGACCAAGGCCACCTCCCCGACCCGAGGCAGCAGCAACGACCGCAGCCGGCAGGCGCGGGGCGACCGCTCCAGCACCCCGGCCCAAGGCCGGATTGTTTGCGTCGGCCATCGCCAGTCCTCGACCCGCCGCCGGCACCACCTTGGGCACCGCACCACGGCTGGCCCCAGGGATCAGGGCACCACGGCCGGCAGGAGCGGCCGGCTGCGGCACCACGGCTCCACGGCCAGCACCAGACCCTGCCGGTGGCGCGACCCCGCCGCGGCCGGTCCCAGGAGGTTCTGCCGGGCTCTTCCCCGCCACACCACGTCCCGCCATGGGCTCTAGCGGAGGGACGCAACGAGCGCGGCCGCCACGATCAGCACGGCGAAGAGAACGCGTACGAACGGAAACCCTACGGCGCGTGATGGAAAGAGAGGAAGATTGATCGCTGCATGCGCCTCGCACATAGTCGATGTCCTTCCGACTCTCTGTTCCCGGCCCAACCGCATCCGGCCCAATTGTAGCCTCTTCGCACTGGGCCTCATACCCAGCCGAAGATGGCCCAATAGCCACCGGCGGCCCATCCGCGCCAATCAGGGCATTCAAACGTGCCGCCCTGGCGGCCGCGATCCCGAGCGATGCCGCTGGCGCCGCCTGCTGCCGGCCGGCCGCCGTACGGCATCCCTTCTTCCTTCTAACAACAACCGTCCACGCCTCCGGTCTAACCAAATCGAGCACAGTAAGCTTAGGGAGGCTCACCTTGGGGAGAGGGCCCTTCCATGGCCGATGGGCAGTCGCCGCGGTCCTCCAATGCACGACACGCCGGAGCAGCTCCATCTTCTCTCCGGGACGCAAGCCATTCCTCGCCGGATCCTCGGGAGGGACGACCGCCTCCACAATCTCGGCCACCTCATCCTCTTCGTAGCCGGAACCAAACGCTTCACCGATCACATCTGATGGAGTCGGTGAGTAGGCGGTCGAGCCGCCGGAGCGCCCGCCATCTTCATCATCGTCCCCGCTGTCGTCGTCCGCAAGCACCCAGAAGCGCCCGCCCACCCTCTGGCGATCATCGGGGGCACGCGCACTGGCCGGCTTCGAAGAGCCCGGCGCCATCTCTCGATCCATTCTTGTTGTGTTCGTCAAATCAACCATGTCCGCCGCCGGGACCTGATCAACCTGCGCACAATGCCCAACTACAACAACATAGTTATCCAAGGACAAACGAAGCCCTACCTTGATCTGATCGTCGTCCGGTAGGTAATCGCCAGCCAACACATCGTTTTCCATATCCAGCAGAGCCATCCATCGCGACGATGGAGTGAAACGAAGACGCCCCATGATCCAAGTGTCGGGATCCGTCTCGTCAGCGAAATGGACCTGCCACTGCCGCCACCTCGACAGCTCTCCTGTGATCTCACCATCCGTCTTGTCGCCAAGATCTGTCCCTGCCGCCGCCGCTCGAACAACCCCTTCACCCGGCGGCGCCGCCGCACTAGAGGAAGGAGAGTGAACCGACGACGTCAGGAGATAGGGATCCGCCCCGTTAGATCTCCGCGATGAGCCGCTGGCTGCAACGGCGCCGGCCTCGATGGGCGACGGCGTCTCGTCAGGCGGCCGCATCCCCCGTCGTGATGAGCCGCTGGCTGCAACGGCGCCGGCCTCGATGGGCGACGGCGTCTCGTCAGGCGGCCGCATCCCCCGCCTTCGATGACGAGAATATCTTTTTGTCTGTTGCTGGCGGCCGGACCCCACGCTTGGTGTTTTTGCTTCTAAAAAACCACTCTTGTGTTGTCTTGTGTTGTTGTCGCCCTTTACACGATACATATACAAGAAAATGTTGGGACGAGGATGCTTCCCGTTCAACGTTAAAATTAGGAGAGAGTTAGATCTTGACAACAATTAAGAGAAGTAAGCTTACATTTTACTTTTATTTCCTATCGATATGTTGCAGTTGCATTGTTGTTGTAAACAATTTCCGTTGTTCTCTGTGCCAAAATAAGCAAATAAACAATTGGCGCATCCACTGCCAGAAAGAGACAAAATTGCATTTGTGCTCCAGCCGCTGTATTTTAATGATCTGCTACCGGTTTATGGTTCTGCCACCATACAATACAACAAAGTCATGCCCTAGTTTTCTTCCTGCTGCCGTATTATTTTCTATCTGTTGCCACCTAAAATCTGCGGCACCACTTCATTTTTGAGTTTTCCAATATACGTATAGAAAACTGGAATAATATATATAGCGAAAGGAGTTTCCCAATTTTCTGATATACGAATTATGGTCTGTCATATATACATTTGATATACAAGTTTAGGACAATTCTTAACTTCACTATATTATATTTGATATTATATTTCTAAGTTACATTCATATATTCCTTAGTTCCCTTTGATGTAATGTTCCTTGATTTATCCCAACAAGCTACCAACGACCTTCTCGCCTGTGCTAACCGTACAGAGAGCTACAATTGTTGTGGTATGAGAGGTGAGGTTTATTGATCTTTGTACATACATATTCCTATTTCACGTTTTTTTTGTAAATGCATAATCATATTTCGTGTTGCACTACATATAGTGGTAGTGGTGCTTTTTCTAGGAGAAGGTAGCCTGTATTATTACCAGCTTATTCAACTCATGCTGCACCATTATATTGGTAAGAAATGTTGCTGGGGATTCCATTCTCCTTAGTTAAGTCATTCTTTGTAACAATGAGGGCCATGTGCGCAATTCGGTATACGGACCAAATTTGTGTGCACTAAAAAAGTGATTCCCACAACCCAATATCAAAATCGCAAATCATTTTAAAAGATGTTGTTCAATCTAATGTGTATTGCCGGGTGCCTATAACTTACAAATACTATGAAAAAAGTGATAAAAAGAGAAATTTTATGATGAGTCCCTAGCTTTTTACAGCATGCAATTAAACCTTCGTAGTGGTAGCGGCATTTACACGACTGGGTCCGAGCCACGGGATAAGATCAAATTGTAATCCTTCCCCATACCTCACCTGATGTGGGAGCTTCTAGCAATGGGTCTTTTTTTTTTACGGCGGGCATTAGCCGGCCTGAATCTTATGAAAGTGATATGGGAAGGTGAGGCCGCTGTATCCAAGAAATTCTTTTGTCTCTCCTATGTTCTTGTTCAAACTCTTGTTGAGAGAAACATTATCAGCTAAGCGTGATATACGCGTTGTGCATGGATCCGTCCGACAGCTAGGCTGAGCTTACTTGCTTTACTGTCATGTAAGTAGAATTCTACTCCGCCGACGCCAAAGCCAAAGTGCCAAACACGCCCTTATAAAACCACCTCTACGCAGTGCAATTTTTATGAGCAAAACGAATGCATGAAGCAGATTCGTGGGGGCAGTTCACCATCTCCCGCATCTCCCTTCCTTCAGCAACCTCCGTTGCGCCATGACAACGAGCGGTTTGCAGTTGCATGTGCCGGCCATAGTCGCCTTCTCACTGCTGGTACTTCCATGCGGGCGTTGTGCTGCCCGGGAAGTACCAGGAGAAGGCCACCTTCCGACATGGGAATGGCACTTCATCGAGGGGCTCGTCGTCTCCCTCATCGTTTCCCTACTGGTAGTCCTGCTCTTCTGCGTATGCCGTAGAGGAAAAGGCGGCGCCGTGGCGGCCGTGGAAGGCAGCCGGGAATGGTCACGGGCAACCGCCGGGCCACCCAAGTCCGACCACTACATGTCAATCAACGCAAGCATGGTGCGCAGTGCGCAGACGACCCCCGATGCCAGGCGCTCCTTCGTCTCTCCCGATTCCGGGCCCCTACCGCCGTCGCCAGAGAAGCTGCTTTGGATGCTCCTCGCCTTGCCCGTGCCTGCCGACGAGCGCGCTCCTGCAGCGACCCAACACGGCTGGCCGCCCGTGCAGCGGCCGGAGAAGGATGCCGTGATCATGGATCCCTTCTCGCCCTGCTCATGGGCGTCCTGGGTGGGACCTAAGGAGCTTGACTACGAACGGCTTCAAGTAGCAACCAACAACTTCCACATGAAATCTCGGATGCGCAAGCCAGGTCGCCAGTGGGTGGTGTACAAAGGTACCAAATTTGTGGCCGACGACGGCTTGCCCGCCATTGTGGTCATCAAAACGTTCCACCAGATCATCAGCCCGGAGCGGAGGGAGTGTATGCTCGACGATCTCAGCCGCATGACCACCCTACAACACAAGAACGTCGTCAGTCTGCTAGGTACGTGTATATGTGACCTAGCTACATTTCATCTACCTATATTTCATATAGGAGTATATACAGAATCACAATTATATGTCCGCACTTGATTAAGAATAATCTAATAGTTTTATCTTTTATGCAAACAAATTATGTACCGAACGATAGAGTCACGGTTAAACCATATGAATATTGACGACGGTTGATGCTCTGCAGGGTACAGCTTCGGAAATGGCCGCTTTCACCTGGTGTACAGCTACATGCCCAACCACAGCTTGGACAAACGCCTCTTCCGCGAGCCCCGCGGGACAGGCTTGATCTGGCGGCTTCGCTACAGCATCGTCAACGACGTCGCCCGGGCGCTCTACCACCTGCACGTCACCAACGTTCCCCACGGGTCGATCAAGGTGTCCAACGTCATGCTCGAGCAAGACTTCGGCGCCCGGCTCCACGGGCACTTCGGCTACCAGCCCGACCAGAGCAACACGCCCCGAGGTTCGCTGGAGGTGGACATGCTGGAATTCGGTGTGCTGATATTGCAGGTCGTATGTGGGCCCCAGGGGCGGAGCCAGGCTAACACCGCGCCCTGGGCCTGCTTCATCGCCACAGTGTTCAACTGGGTTCAACAGTGCAAAATCGCTACAGTCAACGAAGAAATAAATCTTCACGGCCGGGGATCGCCGGCTGAACTGGTGGACTGGGTTTGGACGCTTCAAGGGGAAAGTCGCCTGCTCGAGGCGGTCGACCCAGCAGCGCGGGGCGACGACTTCAACTCTGCTCAGGCGACCAAGCTTCTACTCGTCGCCCTCTCGTGCACATACCCGGACCCAGCGGCGCGGCTGACTATCTATGAGGTCCGCAGGATCTTATCGGACCAAGCTCCACTGCCAGAGGTTCCTCCATCCAAACCCACCTGAGACATCATTCATACTCCCTCCATTCCAAACACAGCCTTAGGCCCGTAATGGTAGTTTTACGTTGGTTCTAAGGATGTTGTTTGGTTGAGCTGTAGATTTTGAAAAAGCTGCTGTGAGCTGTGAGAAATCTGTTGTGAACTTTCAGGTGTCGAAAAGCTGGAAACTGTTTGACTTAAACAAACTATGGTACTAGATTTGGCTGCCAATTATGTAATGCCCATGGTGCCTGAGTCTGAGTGAATATGTTTATATGCTAATTGATCATAAAGCAATGATATGTACATTGGTAGGCATTGAACAACCATTTTGCAAGAAAAATTATGACAAATTTGACCGACCATTTATTCCCTGTTTGAAGAAAAAAAGTGAAATAATGCAGTCCATTTGCAAATATACGTACTACTTTACTACAGTAGAAATTTATGCATACACATACTGGCATATCTTTTATACATATGCATGCTAGTACTGCGAACCTAGTAGTAAATATCAAACAGTCATAGTGGACAGTGCTACTGGTAGTTACCCGTCGGAGGCGTTCCTACCCTAGTGCCGCCACCACCAGACGACTAGGGAGAGGCGATCTATTTCCTCCGATCTCCACCGGCCAGGGCGCTGGCCCCCTCTCCCTTCAGCCGCTGCTTCGGCGGCAGGAGGGAGGGGGACCCCGTTCCTTCGCTCTGTAGTTAGAGTTTGAATTTATAGGTCGTGGTGTGTTGTTGGAGTGGTGGGAGCGGCCTGGACGAATAAATCTGCCTCAACTCCACTCTCACAC
This sequence comes from Triticum dicoccoides, assembly GCF_002162155.2. Classification (NCBI taxonomy): domain Eukaryota; kingdom Viridiplantae; phylum Streptophyta; class Magnoliopsida; order Poales; family Poaceae; genus Triticum; species Triticum dicoccoides. The sequence continues at coordinate 679,543,826 of NC_041382.1, forward strand.
CGGCGGTGTCTTTCTTGGCGGCGTCTCGGAGTTGATGGCATCGCGTCTCTGTCGATCCCTCAGATCAACAGTGTTAGGGTTCATGGATGGTGTTGGCGAGGCGGCGACGGCGACTCCATCAGGTGTGTCTCTCATTTCGCTCTGTCCCCGTTGCTATGGCGTTGTTTCCGATGTCATGGTGGAGCAGGGAGGTTTTGTCGTTCAGGAGTACGCGCAGGCGGTTGTCTACGCACGTGACAACTAGAAGATGGAGTATCTTGTGTTGGATCTGTGGTCGAAGGCTGACAGTTCTGGTTTCCTCCTCCGACATCGTCGTCGTCATGCGGGGGTGTCACTTCTGAAGTTCGATGGCGTGTCCGGGGACATGTTGCCCCGGCCTGATTCTTTTAACGGCTATGATTTTCCTTCTGGCAAACTACTTTGGAGGTCCGTAAAGCTGCTGATCAGCGATGGAACCGCATCGAGCTTGGGTGAAGAGGTGATCTGTCTTTTTATCCTTTGGTGGCCGCTTCGGTGGTGTCGAAGGAAAGGGACAGGCGCTGGTATTTTTTGAAGGAAATATGCCCTAGAGGCAATAATAAAGTTGTTATTTATATTTCGTCATATCATGATAAATGTTTATTATTCACGCTAGAATTGTATTAACCGGAAACTTGATACACGTGTGAATACATAGACAAAACAAAGTGTCCCTAGTATGCCTCTACTTGACTAGCTCGTTAATCAAAGATGGTTAAGTTTCCTGACCATAGACATGTGTTGTCATTTGATAAACGAGATCACATCATTAGGAGAATGATGTGATGGACAAGACCCATCCGTTAGCTTAGCATAATGATCGTTAAATTTTATTGCTATTGCTTTCTTCATGACTTATACATATTCCTCTGATTCTGAGGTTATGCAACTCCTGAATACCGGAGGAACACCTTGTGTCGTGGAGTTGACACGGCAGATGTCCTAGCGGAAGGACTTAGTCGTGGAGCCATCGCAACTAGGTTAGCTTAAAGGGGTTAATCGGGACAAAGGACACGGAGAGTTTATACTGGTTCGGCCCCTTGCGGTGAAGGTAAAGGCCTACTCCAGTTTGGGGTTGTATTGCTTGAGTTTCGATTACCAGGGAGCGAATACGCTTGACCTAGTTCTCGATCTGTTGTTTCTTGCCCATAACCCGCCGATGGGTCGTCCCTTTATATACATAGGTTGATGCCCGACGGCTTAGAGAGTCCCGGCCGGCTCATATACAACGTGTCCGGCTCGGTGACTTAACTAATCTTGCCTTACAATACAAGTTATACATGTGGCGGTTCATCCCCTTGAGCCTCAAGTCGCCTCTGGGTCTTGGGCCGTCAATGGGCTTGTATGAGCTGCCATTTTCACTGATAAGTCTCCAGTGGTATGATCCGGCCCCTCCTGGGCAGTTCATACCCAGTAGTTATATCCCCAACATTAGGCCTAATGTTGATTTGAACTTGTTCATATCAATCTTCAACATCTGATCTTATCAAAATCTTGCATTGCTTGTTTGATAAACCTTGGTGTAAACCGCCATGACGTCACTTCGCATCAATTTCGCGCGAGGCCCAGAACATCTTAACTGATCCTTATCTTAATGAGCATCTCGAAAACTGAGGCGTCCATATAGCCACATGATGATTTCGGCTTCCTCGATTCCCGTGCATGCCTTGTATACACCCCCTTATAAATAGGGATGGGGGTCTTTATCATTTTCCCCCTTGCTTCCTCGGCTTCGTCTTCCTCCTTCGCATAGCCGCACATGCGCTTGAGCTCCGCCGCCGTTGACCTCCGTCCGCTGCATCCGCTCAGGCCGCTGCATCACCCTGACCGGACCAGAAAATGCCGGCGCGCGACCGCTGCTCATCGGTGTCCGTAAGCCTTATCTCCCCAATCCTTAGATCTGCATTAGGTTTTTCTCTGTTCATCGGCGTTCTTGGCTGTTCTTCATTGTTTCCTTCAACTCAAGTAACTTTTAATCTAAAATAAGTCATGAACCATGTGCGGTAGCAGTTTAGCATTCATTTTTGTCATCAGAATAGCATCTTCTCCATAGAAAATCTCATCAGAGCACCAAAACTTTTCTGCTGTCGCCACCTTAGGTTTAGAATTTACTGTCTTTTCTGTACTGCTGTAGACCCATAATCATAGCTTCAGTTTGTGAATTATGTTTGTCCATCACTTAGCAAAAAAATTCATTGATAGATTTGAAGTACCATAACTACCATGGCGGCTTATACCGTAAATTGTGACCCACCATATAACACTAGGCCTTGTTTAAACCACCAACATATGCCTCATAACTTGTATGACCCGATAATACTTCTCTGGTTTAACCATGCTTGCTTATTCATCCTCATAATCTGATTCTGCATAATATACTTGACTTTTAAACTCTGTCCGGTTTAACAGCGGAATTCTTAACCCGGTAGGTACCATTAGTTCCCTTTTAAGCCGCCAATATGAAATATCTGCATACTTCAATGTTCATCCTCCGGCTTAACTTGTCAGCCATTTATAGCACTTTATCTTTGAATCAACGGTCCAGTTTAATAGCATAATCTTAGACCGGTAATGTTTCTTTATTTTAGGCTTTCAATCTGAAAATGGGCAAAACTGTCACTGCTCGCAATTGGGTCGTTTCCCGGGTCACCGAGGAAGATTTGAACGAATATGTTCAGATAGGCATCCTAGCCAAAAAGGACGTCATCCATTGGAGGGTCCCAGGCACTGAAATTCATCCTAAGCCTAAGGATGGTGAAGTGGTTGTCTTTGTTGATCATATGGACCAAGGCTTCAGTCCTTCCGGCTCAAAATTCTTCCGTGATGTGCTACATTTTTTCAAGCTCCATCCACAAGATATTGGACCCAACTCTGTTTCGAACATTTGCAACTTCCAAGTCTTCTGCGAGGTGTACCTTCAACAGGAGCCCATCGTAGAATTATTCAGAGAGTTCTATTACTTGAACTGGCAGAACGAGTTCACACACGGGCCCAGTCTAGAGCTAGGCGGCATTTATATACAGCGCCGAAAAGAGCCACCTTCCCAGCTGGCACTCTTCCCAGTCATCCCAAAGACTAGAATCAGACTTGGTTTTATTGCAAAGATACTTCCACAGAAGGGGAAAATCCCTTGCCGGGTTATCACACCAGCCGGCTTAGTAACAGACATCATCTTCCAGACCGCATCAGTACGGCAGAGCGAAAGAATTACATGCTGGTTTTTTCAAAGATCTGGGCCTTGATGGCCAACGGCTTGACCCGAATTGATCCGGTTCAATGCTGGGTCGCTTGGAGAGTTGTTGGGGAACGCAATAATTTCAAAAACATTCCTACGCACACGCAAGATCATGGTCATGCATAGCAACGAGAGGGGAAGAGTGTTGTCCACGTACCCTCGTAGACCGTAAGCGGAAGCATTATGACAACATGTTTGATGTAGTCGTACATCTTCACGATCGACCGATCCTTGTACCGAAAGTACGACACCTCCGAGATTTGCACACGTCCGGCTCAGTGACGTCCCACGAACTCTCGATCCAGCTGAGTGTTGAGGAAGAGCTTCGTTAGCACGACAGCGTGATGACGGTGATGATGATGCTACCGTCGCAGGGCTTCGCCTAAGCACTACAATGATATGACCAAGGTGGATTATGGTGGAGGGGGCACCGCACACGGCTAAGGGATAAATGATCAACTTGTGTGTCTATGGGGTGCCCTCTGGCCACGTATATAAAGGATGTAGGGAGGAGGAGGCCGGCCCTCATAGGGCGCGCCCAATGTGTGGAGTCCTACTAGGACTCCCTAGTCCTAGTAGGATTCCGCCTCCAACATGGAATGGGAAAAAGGGAAGGGAGAAGGAGAAGGAAGGAAGGGGGCGGCCCCTTTCCCTAGTCCAATTCGGACCAGTCCATGGGGAAGGGGTGCGGCCACCATTGAGGCCTTTCTCTCCTTTCCCGTATGGCCCATTAAGGCCCAATACGAATTCCCGTAACTCTTCGGTACTCCGAAAAATACCCGAATCACTCGGAACCTTTTCGATGTCCGAATATAGCCTTCCAATATATCGATATTTACGTCTCGACCATTTCGAGACTCCTTGTCATGTCCTTGATCTCATCCGGGACTACGAACAAACTTCGGTCATCAAATCACATAACTCATAATACAAATCATCAAAGAACGTTAAGCGTGCGTACCATACGGGTTTGAGAACTGTGTAGACATGACCGAGACTCATCTCCAGTCAATAACCAATAGCGGAACCTGGATGCTCATATTGGTTCCTACATATTCTATGAAGATCTTTATCGGTCAAACCGCATAACAACATACGTTGTTCCCTTTGTCATCGGTATGTTACTTGCCCGAGATTCGATCGTTGGTATCTCAATACCTAGTTCAATCTCGTTACCGGCAAGTCTCTTTACTCGTTCCGTAATGCATCATCCCACAACTAACTCATTAGTCACAATGCTTGTAAGGCTTATAGTGATGTGCATTACCGAGAGGGCCCAGAGATACCTCTCCGATAGACGGAGTGACAAATCCTAATCTTGATCTATGCCAACTCAACAAACACCATCGGAGACACCTGTAGAGCATCTCTATAATCACCCAGTTACGTTGTGACGTTTGATAGCACACAAGGTGTTCCTCCGGTATTCGGGAGTTGCATAATCTCATAGTCTGAGAAATATGTATAAGTCATGAAGAAAGCAGTAGCAATGAAACTGTAACGATCATAATGCTAAGCTAACGAATGGGTCTTGTCCATCACATTATTCTCCTAATGATGTGATCCTGTTCCTCAAATGACAACACACGTCTATGGTTAGGAAACATAACCATCTTTGATAAATGAACTAGTCAAGTGGAGGCATACTAGGGACACTTTGTTTTGTCTATGTATTCACACATGTACTAAGTTTCCGGTTAATACAATTCTAGCATGAATAATAAACATTTATCATGAAATAAGGAAATAAATAATAACTTTATTATTGCCTCTAGGGCATATTTCCTTCAGTCTCCCACTTGCACTAGAGTCAATAATCTAGTTCACATCGTCATGTGATTTAACACCAATAGTTCACATCTTTATGTGATTAGTTCACATCTCCATGTGACTAACACCCAAAGGGTTTACTAGAGTCAATAATCTAGTTCACATCGCTATGTGACTAACACCCAAAGAGTGATCATGTTTTGCTTGTGAGAGAAATTTAGTCAACGGGTCTACCACATTCAGAGCCGTATATATTTTGCAAATTTTCTATGTCTACAATGCTTTGCACGGAGCTACTCTAGCTAATTGCTCCCACTTTCAATATGTATCTAGATCGAGACTTAGAGTCATCCAGATCAGTGTCAAAGCTTGCATCGACGTAACTCTTTACGACGAACTCTTTGTCACCTCCATAATTGAGAAACATTTCCTTATTCCACTAAGGATATTTTTTGAGCGCTGTCTAGTGACCCACTCCTGGATCACTATGGTACCCTCTTTCCAAACTTATGGTGAGGTACACAATAGGTCTGGTACACAGCATAGCATACTTTATAGAACCTATGACTGAGGCATAGGGAATGACTTTTCATTCTCTTTCTATTTTTTCCCGTGGCCGGGTTTGGAGTCTTTACTCAACTTCACACCTTGCAACACATGCAAGAACTCCTTCTTTGACTGTTCCATTTTGAACTACTTCAAAATTGTCAAGGCATGTACTCATTGAATATATATCAAGGGTCTTGATCTATCTCTATAGATCCCGATGCTCAATATCTAAGTAGCTTCACCGAGGTCTTTCTTTGAAAAACTCCTTCCAAACACTCCTTTATGCTTTCCAGAAAAATCTACATTATTTCCGAGCAACAATATGTCATTCACATATACTTATCAGAAATGTTGTAGTGCTCCCACTCACTTTCTTGTAAATACAGGCTTCATCGCAAGTCTATATAAAACCATATGCTTTGATCACTTTATCAAAGAATATATTCCAACTCTGAGATGCTTGCACGAGTCCATAGATGGATCGCAGGAGCTTGCTCACTTTGTTAGCACCTTTGGGATCGACAAAACCTTCTGTTTGCATCATATACAACTCTTCTTTAAGAAATCCATTAAGGAATGCAGTTTTGACATCCATTTGCCAGATTTCATAAAATGCGGCAACTGCTAACATGATTCGGACAGACTTTTAAGCATCGATACAAGTGAGAAAATCTCATCATAGTCAACACCTTGAACTTGTCAAAAACATTTTTGCGACAATTCGAGCTTTCTAGATAGTAAAACTACTATCAGCATCCGTCTTCCTCTTGAAAATCCATTTATTCTCAATGACTCACCGATCATTGGGCAAGTCAATCAAAGTCCATACTTTGTTCTCATACATGGATCCCATCTCAGTTTTCATGGCATCAAGCCATTTTGCGGAATCTGGGCTCATCGTCGCTTCCTCATAGTTCGTAGGTTCATCATGGTCTAGTAACATGACTTCCAGAACAGGATTACCGTACCACTCTGGTGCAGACCGTACTCTAGTTGACCTACGGTTCGGTAGTAACTTGATCTAAAGTTTCATGATCATCATCATTAGCTTCCTCACTAAGGGAAAACTTTGTTTTTGCCACTCTAGTTTTTGCCAACTTTGCTTATGCCACTCTAGAATTTGACATTTCACTTTTGCCACTCTTAGCTTTTGACAATATATCACTTTTGCCATTCTGTGGCAAAAACGATAAATTTAGAGTGGCAATTGTGATACATGTCAAAAGCTAAGAGTGGCAAAAGTGAAATAAAAAATTATCATTTTTTCCACGGAATGGCATTTGTGATGTATTGTCAAAAGCTAAGAGTGGCAAAAGTGAGATGTCAAATTCTAGAGTGGCATAAGCAAAGTTGGCAAAAACTAGAGTGGCAAAAACAAAGTTTTCCCCCTCACTAATTGGTGTAGGAATCACTGGAACTGATTTATGTGATGAACTACTTTCCAATTTGGGAGAAGGTACAGTTACCTCATCAAGTTCAACTTTCCTCCCACTCACTTCTTTCGAGAGAAACTCCTTCTCTAGAAAGGATCCATTCTTAGCAACAAAATATCTTGCCTTCGGATCTGTGATAGAAGGTGTACCCAACAGTTTCTTTTGGGTATCCTATGAAGACGCACTACTCCGATTTGGGTTCGAGCTTATCAGTTTGAACTTTTTCACATAAGCATCGCAACCCCAAACTTTAAGAAACGACAACTTTGGTTTCTTGCCAAACCATAGTTCATACGGTGTCATCTCAATGGATTTTGATGTTGCCCTATTTAACGTGAATGCAACTGTCTCTAATGCATAACCCCAAAACGATAGTGGTAAATCGATAAGAGACATCATAGATCGCACCATATCCAATAAAGTACGATTACAACATTCGGACACACCATTATGCTGTGGTGTTCCAGGTGGCGTGAGTTGTGAAACTATTCCACATTGTATCAAATGAAGGCCAAACTCGTAACTCAAATATTCGCCTCCGCAATCAGATCGTAGAAACTTTATTTTCTTGTTATGATGATTTTCCACTTCACTCTGAAATTCTTTGAACTTTTCAAATGTTTCAGACTTATGTTTCATTAAGTAGATATACTCATATCTGCTCAAATCATCTGTGAAGGTCAGAAAATAAGGATACCCGCCGCGAGCCTCAACACTCATTGGACCGCACACATCAGTATGTATTATTTCCAACAAGTCTGTTGCTCGCTCCATTGTTCCGAAGAACGGAGTCTTAGTCATCTTGCCCATGAGGCATGGTTCACAAGCATCAAGTGATTCCAAAAGTCCATGAGCAAGGAGTTTCTTCATGCGCTTTACACCAATATGACCCAAATGGCAGTGCCACATATAAGTTGCACTATCATTATTAACTTTGCATCTTTTGGCTTCAATATTATGAATATGTGTATTACTACGATCGAGATTCAATAAACCATTTATATTGAGTGTATGACCATAGAAGGTTTTATTCATGTAAATAGAACGACAATTATTCTTTGACTTAAATGAATAACCGTATTGCAATAAACATGATCCAGTCATATTTATGCTCAATGCAAACACCAAATAATATTTATTTTAGGTTCAACACTAATCTCGAAGGTAAAGGGAGTGTGCGATGGTGATCTTATCAACCTTGGAATCTCTGCCAACACACATCGTCACTTTTCCCTCAACTAGTCTCTGTTCATTTTGTAACTCCTGTTTTGAGTTACTAATCATAACAACTGAATCGGTATCAAATACCTAGGGGTTACTATGAACACTAGTAAGTACACATCAATAACATGTATATCCAATATACCTTTGTTAAGTATGCCATCCTTCTTATCCACCAAATATCTAGGGCAGTTCCACTTCCAGTGACCATTTCCTTTGCAGTAGAAGCACCCAGTTTCAGGCTTGGGTCTAGCTTTGGGCTTCTTCATGGGAGTGGCAACTTGCTTGCCATTCTTCTTTAAGTTCCCTTTCTTCCCCTTGCCCTTTTACTTGAAACTAGTGGTCTTGTTAACCATCAACACTTGATGCTTTTCTTGATTTCCACCTTCGCCGATTTTAGCATCGCGAAGAGCTTGGGAATTGTTTTCGTTATCCCTTGCATATTATAGTTCATCACGAAGTTCTAGTAAATTGGTGATAGTGACTAGAGAACTTTGTCAATTACTATATTATCTAGAAGATCAACTCCCACTTGATTCAAGCAATTGTAGTACCCAGACAATCTCGGCACATGCTCACTGGTTGAGTTATTCTCCTCCATCTTGTAGGCAAAGTATCGTCAGAGGTCTCATACCTCTCGACATGATCATGATTATGAAATACCAATTTCAACTCTTGAAACATCTCATATGCTCCATGTCGTTCAAACCATTTTTGAAGTTCCGGTTCTAAGCAGTAAAGCATGGTGCACTAAACTATCAAGTGGTCATCATACTGAGCATTGTCAAACGTTCATAACGTCTGCATCTGCTCCTGCGATAGGTCTGTCACCTAGCGGTGCATCAAGAACATAATATTTTTGTGCAGCAATGAGGATAATCCTCATATCACGGAGCTAGTCCGCATCATTGCTACTAACATTTTTAACTTATTTTTTTCTCTAGGAACATATCAAACACAAACGGGGCGCTACATCGCGAACTATTGATCTACAACATAGATATGCAAATACTATCAGGACTAAGTTCATGATAAATTTAAGTTCAATTAATCATATTACTTAAGAACTCCCACTTAGATAGACATCCCTCTAATCATCTAAGTGATCACGTGATCCATATCAACTAAACCATGTCCGATCATCACGTGAGATGGAGTAGCTTTCAATGGTGAACATCACTATGTTGATCATATATACTATATGATTCATGCTCGACCTTTCGGTCTCAGTGTTCCGAGGCCATATCTGCATATGCTAGGCTCGTCAAGTTTAACCCGAGTATTCTGCATGTGCAAAACTGGCTTGCACCCGTTGTATGTGAACGTAGAGCTTATCACACCCGATCATCACGTGGTTTCTTGGCACGATGAACTGTAGCAACGGTGCATACTCAGGGAAACACCTATACCTTGAAAATTAGTGAGAGATCATCTTATAATGCTACCATCGAACTAAGCAAAATAAGATGCATAAAAGATAAACATCACATGCAATCAAAATATGTGACATGATATGGCCATCATCATCTTGTGCCTTCGATCTCCATCTCCAAAGTACCGTCATGATCTCCATCGTCACCAGCATGACACCATGATCTCCATCATCTTGATCTCTATCAATGTGTCTTCACATGGTCGTCTCACCAACTATTGCTTTTGCAACTATTGATATCGCATAGCGATAAAGTAAAACAATTGCATGGCGCTTGCATCTTATGCAATAAAGAGACAACCATAAGACTCCTGCCAGTTGCCGATAACTTCAACAAAACATGATCATCTCATACAATAATTTATATCTCATCATGTCTTGACCATATCACATCACAACATGCCCTGCAAAAACAAGTTAGACGTCCTCTACTTTGTTGTTGCAAGTTTTACGTGGCTGCTACGGGCTTCTAGCAAGAACCATTCTTACCTACGCATTAAAACCACAACGTAGTATAATGACTGCTTTTTGATCTTCAAAAAGAACCCTGTTCATTGAAACCGATTCAACTAAATTTAGAGAAATAGACACCCACTAGCCACCTGTGTGCGAAGCACGTCGGTAGAACCAGTCTCGCGTAAGCGTACACGTAATGTCAGTCTGAGCCACTTCATCCAACAATACCGCTGAATCAAGAATCAACTAGTAACGGCAAGCAATATGTATATACCCACGCCCACAACTCCTTTGTGTTCTATTCGTGCATATAACATCTATGTATAGACCTGGTTCGGATGCCACTGTTGGGGAACGCAGTAATTTAAAAAAATCCTACGCACACGCAATATCATGGTGATGCATATCAACGTGAGGGGAAGAGTGTTGTCCACGTACCCTCATAGACCGTAAGCGGAAGCGTTATGACAACGCGGTTGATGTAGTCGTACGTCTTCATGATCGACCGACCCTAGTACCGAAAGTACGACACCTCCGCGATCTGCACATGTTTGGCTCAGTGACGTCCCATGAACTCCCGATCCAGCTGAGTGTCGAGGGACAGCTTCGTCAGCATGGCGGCGTGATGATGGTGACGATGATGCTACCGTCGTAGGGCTTCGCCTAAGCACTACAATGATATGACCGAGGTGGATTATGGTGGAGGGGGCACCGCACACGGCTAAGGGATAAATGATCAACTTGTGTGTCTATGGGGTGCCCTCTGGCCACGTATATAAAGGATGTAGGGAGGAGGATGCCGGCCCTCATAGGGCGCGCCCAAAGTGTGGAGTCCTACTAGGACTCCCTAGTCCTAGTAGGATTCCGCCTCCAACATGGAATGGGAAAAAGGAAAGGGAGAAGGAGAAGGAAGGAAGGGGGCGGCCCCTTTCCCTAGTCCAATTCGGACCAGTCCATGGGAAAGGGGTGCGGCCACCCTTGAGGCCTTTCTCTCCTTTCCCGTATGGCCCATTAAGGCCCAATACGAATTCCCGTAACTCTTCGGTACTCCGAAAAATACCCGAATCACTCGGAACCTTTTCGATGTCCGAATATAGCCTTCCAATATATCGATATTTACGTCTCGACCATTTCGAGACTCCTCGTCATGTCCTTGATCTCATCCGGGACTCCGAACAAACTTCGGTCATCAAATCACATAACTCATAATACAAATCATCAAAGAGCGTTAAGCGTGCGTACCATACGGGTTTGAGAACTGTGTAGACATGACCGAGACTCATCTCCAGTCAATAACCAATAGCGGAACCTGGATGCTCATATTGGTTCCTACATATTCTATGAAGATCTTTATCGGTCAAACCGCATAACAACATACGTTGTTCCCTTTGTCATCGGTATGTTACTTGCCCGAGATTCGATCGTCGGTATCTCAATACCTAGTTCAATCTCGTTACCGGCAAGTCTCTTTACTCGTTCCGTAATGCATCATCCCGCAACTAACTCATTAGTCACAATGCTTGTAAGGCTTATAGTGATGTGCATTACCGAGAGGGCCCAGAGATACCTCTCCGATACACGGAGTGACAAATCCTAATCTTGATCTATGCCAACTCAACAAACACCATCGGAGACACCTGTAGAGCATCTCTATAATCACCCAGTTACATTGTGTCATTTGATAGCACACAAGGTGTTCCTCTGGTATTCGAGAGTCGCATAATCTCATAGTCTGAGGATATGTATAAGTCATGAAGAAAGCAGTAGCAATGAAACTGTAACGATCATAATGCTAAGCTAACGAATGGGTCTTGTCCATAACATCATTCTCATAATGGTGTGATCCCATTCATCAAATGACAACACATGTCTATGGTTAGGAAACACAACCATCTTTGATAAACGGACTAGTCAAGTAGAGGCTTCCTTCAAGAGTCTTGCCTCTATGTCACCGGCCCGGCTTAATGTGTGAGTACACCGACGAGTTAAAAGATCCTCAATGCCACTGTCAGATTGAAATGACTGACGAAGACATCAATAATATGACCAAGACTCTGTCGAATGAGAGCTTGGAAGACTGGCAAAGTCGGATTGAACCGTTTCTGCGTCCTTAACAAACCGCCAGCTGTAAGCTTTTACTCAAGTTCACTTTTAAATCATGTTCTCATTGGTACTGCCTGTTCATACTTATTCAATTTTTACAGGCTGATTCCCCTTTTTGGACCAAGAAGCTGCAGGACAAACCGGCCAAGAAAACCCGGACAAAGAGCAAGGCTATCAAAAAGCCTGCCAAGAAGAAACCAACCCCGCCGAGTTATTTAACTTGGATGATCACGAAGATGATGAGTCGGAGGTAGAACTTGATTCCCTTGGCTCATTCTTTGTACATCTTATTGGCAATGACCATTATCAGGATGATGAGGAGGCCAACCGTGCAGATGATGAAGAGGTAATTACTCTTTCCTCCGGCTCAGACCCTCTGCCACCACAGAAAACCCGACAAGCAAGCCAGAAAGTAAGATTTTCTAACCCTTTAGCTTACTTGGATCCCAACTTTCGTTTGAAGAAGCAGCAATATGAAGCTCACCGCCCAACCCGGAACAATGCCGGTGGAGTTTTATCCTCCAGCTTACTGAACACCCCAGCATCTCGCAAACATCGGCCGGAGGTTTCAATTTTTCTGAGCTATCTTATCCAAAGGCAGGTCTTATTCGACAACCTCTTAATCCGTCTGATTCAAATTATCAAGGAATGTCTCATTCATCCCCCAGCGACTCAACTGGGACTCAAATCCCGGCCTTCAAAACCGTGCCTGGGTAAGGGTGTATTCCATCATTCAAAACTTCATGCCTGCTTGATATGCTGACATCTTTGTATTTTTTATTTTTAGTGGCATGGCCAAACCTAGCAAGAAGGCGAAACTGAACAAGTTGGCTGAAGATTCCAACCCTTATGAGCCAGAAAAGCAAATGCCAAAGGCCTCTCATCCAACCGTTGAAGCTACCATTGATGACCCGCCACCAAAAGAGCACGTCGTCGCCATAGATCATATAGACATCGAGGCGTTCATCACTAAGCCACCAAGCCCCATCAAGCCCACTGAAGAGAAAACTGACGATGTCATCATCACCGGGCTTGGTTTTATAGCACCAGGTAACCCTACTGCCTTATCCAAGCACAATGCCAAGGAAGAATTTTCTGCTGCTAATAAAGGCAAATGGAAGGTAGACTTGGAAAGCTACACCCAGTTCTGTGCCCAAGAGATCCACTCCGGTTATTGGAACCGTCTATATACCAGCCGTGATTTTGAACCCGGCTTAGTTAACTTGGTGAAAGAGCGCTATGAGGTAATCCAACAAAATCCTCCTCATAAATATATCTCTATCAACCGCCAAGTCTATAGAATATGATAGAATTGAATATACTGTAGACTTTCAAATAGTCACAAATAGATGAACATCATCACTAGTATCCCCCAAGGGCTGGCTTAAACTATCAAGTTAAGCTGGGCCTTCAATTAGCAGTAATCAACTTTGCATCTGTAGCCCCTAAGGGCCGGTTTAATTACTATGAATAAACCGGGACTTATCACCATGGCTCAGACCAATATCTCAATATGTAGCCTTTATAAACCGGATCATATCATTTTTCCCGGGTCATCAGATAATTTTTTCTTGAAAAGAGCAATAGACATTAGCCCCCAAGTGCCAAGGAAAATACTTGTATTGTGCTTGGGACTTCAAAAATAATCATGATCATAATTCCTTCCATGTTTGTTCATGTCGCAGGCTGAACTGGCTGAGAATGATTCCCAAGTGAACGACCGAAAGGCCAATATTAAAACTCAGCAATTTGAGACGTCCAAGGCCAAGTTAGAACTGAAGACTGCATTGGAAGACATTGAGCAGTTGAAACAAATCTCTAGCACTGATAAAACTGGCTGGGAAACCAAGAGGGCGGCCTTATTAAAGAGAGCGGAGGATGCCGAAGCAGCTCTTAAACCGGTCACTGATGAGTTGTCCAGTTTAAAGCATCAAATAAATAGCATAACATCAACCATCTTTGGTAAGTAGTAAAAATAGCTACTTTATATTAACAAGTATACCACAATCATCTGTCGGCTTATCAATGATTTAACTGATGCAGGCTCCCGAAGCATCAATTTGGGCTCTGATATGCGCATCAAGCTGAAGGATGTCTATACTCTTGTAGAACAACTATATACCGGTGCTCAACAGACAATTGCTGCTGCTATCCATAAGAAACATCCGCCCATCCTTATTAAGGAAACATTGGAGAGGCTATCAGTGCTGCCCCAGAGGATTGACGAGCTAAAGCGAGCATCTGCCAGAGCCGACGCCCTGACTGCCTTAAGCAGGGCAAAGGCGTGGCAAGCAGACTTAGCCAATGGTTGCCCTAGTGTAAAAGAGGACGGGTCTCCCTTCAGCGCCGATGACTTTGCAGAAATAGCAAGAGCAATGCGTCCATTAGCAAGCAAACTAGCTGAGAATACGAATATATCCCAATACTAGGCGGCTTATGATGCTGAGAACAAGAAGATGAAGGCGCTGGTTCATCAAGAGGTGGATCTCATCCCACCGACGCATAAGCACACCTTCGCCCCTGACATTGATCCATCAAATCTTATTAATGATGAGGCTGTGTTCAGAGTTTTGACTGGTATCAACTGGTCTACGCCTGACTTCCAGCCAATGGCTAATCAAGGAGCTGAAGAAGAAGAAGCGCAGGATGATCCGGAGGCTTCAACCCGCCCAGAATAGATGTCTGAACTCATGAGTCGGCTTGCCAGTCATAGCGTTTTGATGTTATGTCTCAAAAAACACCTGTCCTTTTTGGGCCGTCAGATGCCTTGTAATAGGCTAGATAAACAATTCTGAGCTGTCATGCCATCGTGCATGTTTATTTGCATAACACTGTCAATCCATCATTTAAAGACCAACCACTTAAGATTTGTAATATTATCAATTATACATGTCAGACTTATCATTTTTTCCTGCACATAAATAGATAACAAGTTAAGGAAATATGCCCTAGAGGCAGTAATAAAGTTATTATTTATTTCCTTATATCATGATAAATGTTTATTATTCATGCTAGAATTGTATTAACTGGAAACATAATACATGTGTGAATACATAGACAAACAGAGTGTCACTAGTATGCCTCTACTTGACTAGCTCGTTGATCAATGATTATTAAGTTTCCTAGACATTGACATGGGTTGTCATTTGATTAACAGGGTCATATCATTAGGAGAATGATGTGATTGACTTGACCCATTCTGTCAGCTTAGCACTCGATCGTTTAGTATGTTGCTATTGCTTTCTTCATGACTTATACATGTTCCTATGACTATGCGATTATGCAACTCCCGTTTACCGGAGGAACACTTTGTGTGCTATCAAATGTCACAAAGTAACTGGGTGATTATAAAGGTGCTCTACAGGTGTCTCTGAAGGTACTTGTTGGGTTGGCGTATTTCGAGATTAGGATTTGTCACTCCGATTGTCGGAGAGGTATCTCTGGGCCCTCTCGGTAATGCACATCACTTAAGCCTTGCAAGCATTGCAAGTAATGAGTTAGTTGCGGGATGATGTATTACGGAACGAGTAAAGAGACTCGCCGATAACGAGATTGAACTAGGTATTGAGATACCGACGATCGAATCTCGGGCAAGTAACATACCGATGACAAAGGGAACAACGTATGTTGTTATGCGGTCTGACCGATAAAGATCTCTGTAGAATATGTGGGAGCCAATATGAGCATCCAGGTTCTGCTATTGGTTATTGATCGGAGACGTGTCTCGGTCATGTCTACATAGTTCTCGAACCCGTAGTGTCCGCATGCTTAATGTTTCGATGACAGTTATATTATGAGTTAATATCTTTTGATGTACCGAAGGTTGTTTGGAGTCCCGGATGTGATCACGGACATAACGAGGAGTCTCGAAATGGTCGAGACATGAAGATTGATATATTGGAAGCCTATCTTTGGATATCGGAAGTGTTCCGGGTGAAATTGGGATTTTACCGGAGTACCGGGAGGTTACCGGAACCCCTCGGGAGCATAATGGGCCATAGTGGGCCTTGTGGAGAAGAGGAGAGGCGGCCAGGGCAGGCCGCGCACCCCTCCCCCTAGTCCGAATAGGACAAGGAGAGGGGGTGGCGCTCCCCTTTCCTTCCTCTCTCCCTCCTCTTTCCCCCTCCACTCCTAGTCCAACAAGGAAAAGGGAGGGAGACCAACTCCCGGTAGGAGTAGGACTCCTCCTGGCGCGCCCCCTCTAGGTCGGCCGCCCCTTCCCCTTGCTCCTTTATATACGGGGGCAGGGGGCACCCTAGAGACAACAATTGGTCACTTTATCTTTTAGCCGTGTGCGGTGCCCTCCTCCACCATAGTCCACCTCGATAATACTATAGCGGTGCTTAGGCGAAGCCCTGCGTCGGTAAAACATCATCATTGTCACCACGTTGTCGTGCTGACGAAACTCTCCCTCAACACTCGGCTGGATCGGAGTTCGAGGGACGTCATCAGGCTGAATGTGTGTTGAACTCGGAGGTGCCGTGTGTTCGGTACTTGATCGGCCGGATCATGAAGACGTACGACTACATCAACCGCGTTGTGCTAACGCTTCCGCTTTCGGTCTACGAGGGTACGTGGACAACACTCTCCCCTCTTGTTGTTATGCATCACCATGATCTTGCGTGTGCGTAGGAATTTTTTTTAAATTACTATGTTCCCCAACAACAAGTGCCCTGGCGGTTTACCCTAGGGCGGGTCACAATACCCCATATAAAAACCACTGATGACTAAGTAGTCCATAACCAGGGCTAGTTTATCAAAACCTCATATAATCATAACAAAATAAATATCATGCATGTGATATTTATGCACATTGCCGGCTTATCATGCCAGTAAGGGTAACAACCCAAAGACAGAGCACAACGCCCTGTTCAATTTATTCATTCCGCCGGCTCATCACGCCATATGCAGCAAGGGGTAATATCTCAAAGCTTAGAGCCAGAACTCTAAGCACAAAATCATCATATACCGATGACTTAAAGTCCAAAGCCAGGCCGGGTTAACGAAACTCCGGATAGATTCATATATGAACTGTAAAGCAACATGGCCCTAATCAGTTTTCAACCATGTATCAACATGGCATAAAGAATGAAGCTCAAAAAAATGTTCAAATCAAATATAAATAAAGAAAAAACAGAAAACAAGGCATTCATAGGATGCCAAGCCTTCATGTCAAGAGTTATTCAAGGGCCACGCAGCCGCTAAGTTAAACCTTAATTCAAACCCGTAAGCCGGAACTCACATGACCAATCGTCGTTTTAACTTTGACAGATTCAGGGTCTTTTACAAGATTGACTGTCAAGAGTACGACGAGTCATTCCAGGATTACCTGGTCGGAGTGACATGCAAACAAAAGGCGGGATAACCCTTATTTTTTGGTGAATAATACACCTGGCATCCAAGCCTATTACGAGGGTCAATAAAGCTCTGTTCATTAACAAAAGCCCCCAAGTAATATGTCATCCCAGGCATATAAGCTGGATTAAGAGGGTAGTAATAGCTATGCTCAATAAGCAGGAAGCCCCCAAGTGATCGTATGAAGTGACAATAAAGACTCATATTCTCAGAACTGAAACGACAGAGGCCCTGAATTATCAGGGATGCCGGCTTTATTATATTCATCATAATATATACATTGATAGAAATATGCACATCACAAGAGCTGGTGGCTCAAGTGTAATAAGGCCGAAGATGAGCAATATTCCACGGCCGGCGGGATCTTCCTCCGATGTGCGTGAGTCCTTGTGGTCCCGAACATAGGATCCGTTGTTCAAATTTTTGTTGACCATAAAGGGTCCTTCCCAAGGCAGGGATAGCTTGTGCACATCAGTTCAATCCTGGATAAGCCGGAGCACCAAATCTCCTTCTTGAAAGGTTCTGGTTTTAACCCAGCAACTGTGATAACGACGCAGATCTTACTGCTAAATCGCCGAAAGAGCCACCGCATGGTCACGCTCCTCATCCAACAAGTCAAGATCATCCTGACGTGCTTTTTCATTATCAGCTTCAACATAAGCCGCCACACGGGGGGAATCGTGACAGATGTCACTAGGGAGAACCGCCTCTGCTCCATAAACCATGAAGAAAGGCGTGTAACCCATAGACCTATTGGGGGTAGTATTGATGCTTGATATGTCTCCAACGTAGCTATAACTTTTGATTGTTCCATGCTATTATATTACCAACCTTGGATGTTTTATATGCATTTATATGCTATTTTATATGATTTTTGGGACTAACCTATTAACCTAGAGCCCAGTGCCAGTTTTTATTTTTTCCTTGTTTTTGAGTATCACAGAAAAGGAAACCAAACGGAGTCCAATTGACCTGAAATTTCACAGAGATCATTTTTGGATCAAAAGAAGCCCACGGAGTATTGGAGATCAGAAGAGTCCCGAGGCCACCGCGAGGGTGGGGGTGCGCCCCCTACCTCGTGGCCGCCTTGGGGACCCCCCTGACCTGTTCCTGACTCCAACACCTCTTATATAACCCCAAACTTCCAGAAAGAAACCTAGATCGGGAGTTCCGCCGCCGCAAGCCTCTATAGCGACCGAAAACCAATCTAGACCCATTCTGGCACCCTGCCGGAGGGGGAAAATCCCTCCCCGGTGGCCATCTTCGTCATCTCGGCGCTCTCCATGATGAGGAGGGAGTAGTTCACCCTCGGGGCTGGTATGTACCAGTAGCTATGTGTTTGATCTCTCTCTCTCTCATGTTCTTGATTCGGCATGATCTTGATGTATCGCGAGCTTTGCTATTATATTTGCAACAAAAAAACAACAAAAGAAAAACAAAAAATGAGATAAAAAGAGAGAAGGGGCAATGCTACTATCATTTTACCACACTTGTGCTTCAAATTAGCACCATGATCTTCATGATAGAGAGTCTCTTATGTTGTCACTCTCATATAGTAGTGGGAATCTTTCATTATAGAACTTGGCTTGTATATTCCAATGATGGGCTTCCTCAAAATGCCCTAGGTCTTCATGAGCAAGCGAGTTGGATGCACACCCACTTAGTTTCTTTTTGAGATTTCATACACTTATAGCTCTGGTGCATCCGTTTCATGGCAATCCCTACTCACTCACATTGATATCTATTGATGGGCAACTTCATAGCCCGTTGATACGCCTAGTTGATGTGAGACTATCTTCTTCCTCTTTTTTGTCTTCTCCACAACCACCATTCTATTCCACCTATAGTGCTATGTCCATGGCTCATGCTCATGCAGTGCGTGACAATTCAAAACGTTTGAGAACATCAAAAGTATTAAACAATTGCTTGGCTTGTCATCGGGGTTGTGCATGATTTAAATATTTTGTGTGATGAAAATAGAGCATAGCCAGACTATATGATTTTGTAGGGATAGCTTTTTTTGGCCATGTTATTTTGAGAAGACACGATTACTTTGTTAGTATGCTTGAAGTATTATTATTTTTATGTCAATATTAAACTTTTGTCTTGAATCTTTCGGATCTGAATATTCTTTCCATAATAAAGAGAATTACATGGATAAATATGTTAGGTAGTATTGCACATCAAAAATTCTGTTTTTTATCATTTACCTACTCGAGGACGAGAAGGAATTAAGCTTGGGGATGCTTGATACGTCTCCAATGTATCTATAATTTTTGATTGTTCCATCCTATTATATTACAAACCTTGGATTTTTATATGCATTTATATGCTATTTTATATGATTTTTGGGACTAAACTATTAACCTAGAGCCCAGTGCCAGTGCCAGTTTGTGTTTTTCCTTGTTTTTGAGTATCACAGAAAAGGAAATCCAAACGGAGTCTAATTGACCTGAAATTTCACGGAGATCATTTTTGGACCAGAAGAAGCCCACGGAGTGCCAGAGATGGGCCAGAAGAGTCCCGAGGCCACCACGAGGGTGGGGCGCGCGCCCTACCCCCCTGGGAGCGCCACCTACCTCGTGGCCGCCTCGGGGACCCCCTGACTTGTTCCTGACTCCAACACCTCTTATATAACCCCAAACTTCCAGAAAGAAACCTAGATCGGGAGTTCCGCCGCCGCAAGCCTCTGTAGCCACCGAAAACCAATCTAGACCCGTTCCGGGACCCTGCCGGAGGGGGGGGGGAATCCCTCTCCGGTGGCCATCTTCATCATCCCGGCGCTCTCAGTGACGAGGAGGGAGTAGTTCACCCTCGAGGCTGAGGGTATGTACCAGTAGCTATGTGTTTGATCTCTCTCTCTCTCTCTCTCGTGTTCTTGATTCGGCATGATCTTGATGTATCGCGAGCTTTGCTATTATAGTTGGATCTTATGATGTTTCTCCCCCTCTACTCTCTTGTAATGGATTGAGTTTTCCCTTTGAAGTTATCTCATCGGATTGAGTCTTTAAGGATTTGAGAACACTTGATGTATGTCTTGCATGTGCTTATCTGTGGTGACAATGGGATATCACATGATCCACTTGATGTATGTTTTGGTGATCAACTTGCGAGTTACGTGACCTCGTGAACTTATGCATAGGGGTTGGCACACGTTTTCGTCTTGACTCTCCGGTAGAATCTTTGGGGCACTCTTTGAAGTTCTTTGTGTTGGTCGAATAGATGAATCTGAGATTGTGTGATGCATATCGTATAATCATACCCACAAATATTTGAGGTCACATTGGAGTATCTAGGTGACATTAGGGTTTTGGTTGATTTGCGTCTTAAGGTGTTATTATAGTACGAACTCTAGGATAGATTGAACGGAAAGAACAGCTTCGTGTTATTTTACTACGGACTCTTGAATAGATCGATCAGAAAGAATAACTTTGAGGTGGTTTCGTACCCTACAATAATCTCTTCATTTGTTCTCCGGTATTAGTGACTTTGCAGTGACTCTTTGTTGCATGTTGAGGGATAGTTATATGATCCAATTATGTTATTATTGTGGAGAGAACTTGCACTAGTGAAAGTATGAACCCTTGGCCTTGTTTCAACACATTGCAATACCATTTTCGCTCACTTTTATCATTAGTTACCTTGCTGTTTTTATATTTTCAGATTACAAAAACCTATATCTACCATCCATATTGCACTTGTATCACCATCTCTTCGCCGAACTAGTGCACCTATACAATTTACCATTGTATTGGGTGTGTTGGGGACACAAGAGACTCTTTGTTATTTGGTTGCAGGGTTGTTTGAGAGAGAACATCTTCATCCTACGCCTCCTATGGATTGATAAACCTTAGGTCATCCACTTGAGGGAAATTTTCTACTGTCCTACAAACCTCTGCACTTGGAGGCCCAACAACATCTACAAGAAGAAGGTTGTGTAGTAGACATCAATGCTCCATGACACTGAGGGCAATTCCTCCACCCAACAACCCGGCGTCCTCTGCAAAGGGACCATAAGCTGGGGCCTGATGCCTCTCAAAATTTCTTGATTCGCTCTTTCAGCTTGGCCATTGGACTGGGGATGAGCCACTGGCGATACATCAAGTAGAATATGCTCTCGTTGACAGAATTCTTTCATGGCACCTTTGGAGAGGTTAGTGACATTATCAGTTATAATGCTGTGGGGATAACCAAAATGGAAAATCACCTTTTTGATGAGGTGAACTGCTATCGCTGCATCACACTCACTGACCGGCTCTGCCTCAACCCACTTTGTAAATTTGCCAACCGCCACCAGAAGGTGGGTCTTTTTATCCTTGGACCATTTGAAAGGTCCAACCATATCAAGCCCCCAGACCGCAAACGGCCAAGTTATTGGAATCATCCTCAATTCTTGAGCCGGCACATGAACTCTTCAAGAAAATTTCTGACAACCATCACATTTACTGACCAAATCCTCTACATCAGCATGAGCCGTCAGCCAATAAAACCCATGACGAAAAGCCTTGGCTACGAGAGACTTAGAGCCAGCGTGATGACAACAGTCTCCTTCATGAATCTCTCATAGAATCTCATGGACCTCCTCAAGAGAAACACAACATTGAAACACCCCTGTGACACTACAGCGGCGCAATTCTCCATTGACAATAGTCATTGACTTAGACCGCTGGGTTATCTGCCTGGCTAAAGTTTCATCTTCAGGTAACTCGCCCCGGGTCATATAAGTCAAATATGGAACTGTCCAATCAAGAATAACATGAAGAGCCACCACCAATTGTGCCTCCGGGTCAGGAATAGCAAGATCTTCCTCTGTAGGCAATTTGACTGAAGGGTTATGCAGAATGTCAAGGAAAACGTTAGGTGGTACCGGCTTACGATGGGACCCTAACCGGCTCAAAGCATCAGCCGCCTCATTTTTCCTGCGATCAACATGTTCCACTTGATAACCTTTTAAATGACCAACAATAGCATCAACCTCGCAGAGGTAAGCCGCCATGAGTGGATCCTTAGAATCCCAAGTGCCTGAAACTTGCTGAGCCACCAAATCTGAGTCACCAAAACACGTCACCTGGCTTAGGTTCATCTCCTTAGCCATCTGAATACCATGGAGTAAGGCTTCATACTCAGCTGCATAGTTAGTACAAGGGAACATCAACCTTAAACCATAAGAAAATTTATCACCTCGTGGGGAAGTCAGAATAACTCCAGCCCCTAAGCTTTCCAACTGCCTGGATCCATCGAAGTTAATAGTCCAATATGTGCTATCCAGATTCTCCTCAAGCATTTGCAGCTCTGTCCAATCATTGATGAAATCCACAAGTGCTTGAGACTTGATGGCTGTGCGAGGCATGTATTTCAAACCATGGGGTCCAAGTTCAATGGCCCACTTGGCTACCTGATACGCCCATTTTGCATCATGTTTTCTTACTGTTATTTATAATGTTTTTATCCACAATAATGCTTTTTTGGAGTAATTCTAATGCCTTTTCTCTCATAATTTGCAAGGAACACACCAAGAGGGAGAATTCGGCAGCTGGAAATTTGGACCTAGAAAAGCTACGTCAGGACACCTATTCTGCACAACTCCAAATAAGATGAAACTTCACGGAGATTTTTTATAGATTATTTAAGAAATACTAGAGCCAATAACCACCAGAGGGGGCCCACCAGGTGGGCACAACCCACCTGGATGCGCCAGGTCCCCCAGGCGCGCCCTGGTGGGTTGTGGCCTCCTCGGCCCACCTCCGGCGCCCATCTTCTGGTATATAAGTCATTTTGACCTAGAAAAAAAATAAGGGGGAGACTTTCGGGGCGGAGCGCCGCTGAGGGAGTCCTAGATTAGGGGGTCTCCGGACAGCCGGACTGTATCCTTTGGCCGGACTATTGGACTATGAAGATACGAGATTGAAGACTTCGTCCCGTGTCCGGATGGGACTCTACTTGGCGTGGAAGGCAAGCTAGGCAATACAGATATGTATATCTCCTCCTTTGTAACTGACCTTGTGTAACCCTAGCCCCCTTCGGTGTCTATATGAACCAGAGGGTTTTAGTCCGTAGGACAACATACAATCATGGCATAGGCTAGCTTCTAGGGTTTAGCCTCTCTGATCTCGTGGTAGATCAACTCTTGTACTACTCATATTATCAAGAATAATCAAGCATGACGTAGGGTTTTACCTCCATCAAGAGGGCCCGAACCTGGGTAAAACATCGTGTCCCCTGCCTCCTGTTACCATCCGCCTTAGACGCACAGTTCGGGACCCCCTACCCGAGATCCGCCGGTTTTGACACCGACATTGGTGCTTTCATTAAGAGTTCCTCTATGTCGTCATCATTAGGCTTGATGGCTCCTTCAATCATCGATAGTGATGCAGTTCAGGGTGAGACTTTTCTCCCCGGACAGATCTTTGTGTTCGGCGGCTTTGCACTGCGGGCCAACTCGCTTGGCCATCTGGAGTAGATCGAGAGTTACACCCCTGGCCACCAGGTCAGGTTTGGAAGCTTAAACTACACGGCCGATATCCGCGGAGACTTGATCTTCGACGGATTCGAGCCCCTGCCTAGTGCGCCACACGGTCACGATGAGCATGATTTAGCTCTACCATCGGACAGTGTTCAGGAGATCGTGCCGGCAACCGCTTCGACCCTCAATTCGGAGCCAGTTGCGCCATCCATGGACGGGTGGATAGACCCCGCCATGGAGGCCATATCCTCAGCGGCGATCGAGCCGAGTATTGACCTTACCCTTCACGAGAGCCATGATGCCAAGCTGCCAGATCCTTCCCCGGCCACGGACTCTGAACTGCCTGCGCTCGTGCCTATCGAATCCGACTGGGCGCTGATCATGGAGTTTACCTCCGCAGATATCTTTCAGCACTCACCCTTCGACGACATACTGAACTCATGAAGGTCTCTCTCCTTGTCAGGAGAGTCCTGGCCGAACTATGTCCGGCAGGATTGGGATGCGGATGACGAAGAAATTCGCCGCCCACCCACCACCCACTTGGTAGCCACTGTCGACGATTTGACCAACATGCTCGACTTCGACTCCGAAGACATCGACGGTATGGACGACGATGCAAGAGACGAACAAGAACCACTGCCCATAGGGAACTGGACAGCCACCTCGTCATATGACACATATATGGTGGACACACCCAAAGAAGGCAATTGCGACGGGACAGCGGAGTATGACCCCTCCAAGAAGCAACCCAAGCGCCAACGTCAGCGGCGCCGCTCTAAGTCTCGCCAAAGCAAAAGCGGTGACACCAGCACATGAGATAATAGCACTCCGGATAGTGCCGAAGACGAGAACAATCCCCTCCAGCAAGATTTAGGGTAGGAGGATGGAGAAGCCAGCCCTCCCAAGAGAGCGGTGGATGGAGAAGCGAAGGACGATAATTACATGCCTCCCTCCGAAGACGAGGCAAGCCTCAACGATGATGAATTCGTCGTGCCTGAGGATC
Source organism: Triticum dicoccoides (assembly GCF_002162155.2). Lineage (NCBI taxonomy): Eukaryota > Viridiplantae > Streptophyta > Magnoliopsida > Poales > Poaceae > Triticum > Triticum dicoccoides. Next base: position 679,568,864 of record NC_041382.1, read on the forward strand.
CCGTCGAACAAGAGTGCTTCAAGCGCCGGCTTATAGCCATGGAAAATAGCCTTAAGAAAAAGCAACAACAGCTTCAAGCTGATCAAGATTTGCTAGACGACAGATGGACTGAAGTTCTTGCGGCCAAGGAATATAAACTTGAACGCCCCTCCAAGAGTTACCCAAAGCGCAGGTTGTTACCCCAACTGGAGGAGGAAGCACCAAAACCTACATCTCCAGCGTATGACACGGCTGATCGGCCACCTCGTGGCCGCGACAGAGAGGCATTTCAGCCAAAAGCTCAGCCCACACCCCGACGCCACTCAAATAAAAATGTCAAGGCATGGGGAAATACGCCAGACCTGCGAGACGTATTGGAGGACAAAGCAAAACACGCAAGATCGATCTACGGATCACGAGGGCGCGCCACTATGCGAGACGATAACCGTCACACCGGATACAGTAAAAGTAAATCCGGCCGGGCCGAACACAGCGGACAAGACTCATTTGAGTTGCGTCGCGATATAGCCCAGTACAGAGGCGCTGCACACCCCCTATGCTTCACAGACGAAGTAATGGATCACAAAATGCCAGAGGGTTTCAAACCCGTAAATATGGAATCATACGACGGCACAACAGATCCTGCGGTATGGATCGAGGACTTCCTCTTGCACATCCACATGGCCCGCGGGGATGATCTACACGCCATCAAATACCTCCCACTCAAGCTCAAAGGACCAGCTCGGCATTGGCTCAACAGCCTGCCAACAGAATCCATTGGCTGTTGGGAAGATTTGGAAGCCGCATTCCTCGACAACTTCCAGGGCACTTATGTGCGACCACCAGATGCCGATGACTTAAGCCACATAATTCAGCAGCCAGAGGAATCGGCCAGGCAATTCTGGACATGGTTCCTGACAAAGAAAAATCAAATCGTCGACTCTCCGGATGCAGAGGCCCTAGCAGCTTTTAAGCACAACATCCGCGACGAGTGGCTCCCCCGGCACCTCGGCCAGGAAAAGCCGAAATCTATGGCAGCCCTCACGACACTCATGACCCGCTTTTGCGCGGGAGAAGACAGCTGGCTGGCTCGCAGCAATAACATATCAAAGAACCATGGTACTTCGGATACCAAGGATGGCAATGGCAGGTCACGTCACAACAAACACAAGCGCCACATTAATAGCGACAATAACGAGGATACGACAGTCAATGCCGGATTCAAAGGCTCTAAACCCAGTCATGGAAAAAGCCATTCAAAAGAAGCACTCCGGGCCCGTCCAGTTTGGACCGAATACTCGATCGCTCGTGCCAAATACATGGCACCCCCGATAAGCCAGCCAACCACACCAACAGGGATTGTTGGGTGTTCAAGCAGGCCGGCAAGTTAAATGCCGAAAACAAACATAAGGGATCACATAGCGATGACGAGGAGGAGCCCCGGCAGCCGAACACCGGAGGACAGAAGAGGTTCCCCCCACAAGTGCGGACGGTGAACATGATATAGGCAACCCACATCCCCAAGAGAGAGCGGAAGCGTGCGCTAAGTGACGTATATGCATTGGAGCCGGTCGCCCCAAAGTTCAACCCATGGTCCTCCTGTCCGATCACCTTTGATCGCAGGGACCACCCCACTAGTATCCGTCACGGCGGATTCGCCGCACTGGTCCTAGACCCAATCATTGACGGATTTCACCTCACTCGAGTCCTTATGGATGGTGGAAGCAGCCTGAACCTGCTTTATTAGGACACATTGTGCAAAATGGGTATAGACCCCTCAAGGATCAAACCCACAAAAACGACCTTCAAAGGCGTCATACCAGGTGTAGAGGCCCATTGCACAGGCTCAGTCACACTGGAAGTGGTCTTCGGATCCCTGGATAACTTCCGAAGCGAGGAGTTAATCTTTGATATAGTCCCGTTCCGCAGTGGCTATCATGCACTGCTCGGGCGAACCGCATTTGCGAGATTCAATGCGGTACTGCATTATGCATACCTCAAGATCAAGATGCCAGGACCTCGGGGGGTCATCACAGTTAATGGAAACACAGAGCGCTCTCTCCGCACGGAGGAGCACACTGCAGCCCTCGCAGTAGAAGCACAAAGCAGCCTCTTAAGGCAATCCACCAGTTCGGTGATTAAGGACCCGGACACCTTCAAGCGCGCCCGGAGTAATCGATAACAAGACCGCCTGGCACGTTCCGAGCTCGCATAGCAATGCGGCCCCCACCCCGGTCTCAGCCAAACGGTGAAATCCGTGCCACGCTTACATAGTTACGCATTGAAAATACCATGGGCATAGGTGGGGAGGAGGGCATGACTATGGCACGCCCCAAGACACGGCTCAACTGCACTAGGGGCTTCCAGCTTTGCTATTTTTCTCTCTTTCAGGACTTTAATCTCTGGAAACCCTGTCCGGCAGTATGATTGCCGAACACATGATGCAACAACCAAGGAGGCAGAAAGCTACGTCACACCACGGAACTCCCAGGTGGATCCCGATAACGAGTGAAATACTTGCTTTAAATACCATTCCTCAGCTTGCCCTTGGAGGGGACATGCCAAATAGTCCTACTTTTTGCTTATCGCACTACTTGTATCATTCTGCTTTAACACACCTTTTTGAATAAACAATGCATAGCACTAGACTATTATCGCATTCTCTATTCTTCCTTTATATATATATATTTATATATATATATATATATGTTCATTCATGACATTCAGCACCCGTACACTCTGGTACGGTCTATACGCCAGGGGCTTAAGCATACCCCATAATACGGCGTGAGAAGTCCGAACACTTTCGATAGTGTGGCACCCCGAACTTATAGCATTATATGCATCAGCTCCAAATCATGTCTTGGGTCAATAGTTGGGTTTGCCCGGCTCCCATGTTTCGGTACCCTACGTTCCGCCATATCGGCTAAGGTAGCACTGGGAGAACTACTGCGATTGTGCCCCGGTTCAGCTGGGCTAAGCACCTCAGTAGAGAAAGCTAAAACTGACTGTCATGATAGGGCGAGAGCTGGTCGCTGTTCGAGAGGTCTCGAGTCCCTAAAGACTTATGCCGCTTAGAGCGAGGAGTCGGCTTTGTTCGGCTTAAGGCGTGTATAGCGCCCCGAATTCGGCCTTCCGAATACTAGGGGCTTCGCCAAAATTTAAAATTTGTAGAATTCTATGGCTAAGTGAGAGTGATAAAGCATTATAGTCTGATTGCCTTGTTCGTTGTGCTGAGCATCTCCCTCGAAGGACCCAACAATGGGAAAAAGAGTGCTCAGATTTATCCCGAACACCCCAACACTCGTGGCATGGGGGCAGAAGCCGACGACTGGCCATCTCGCAGATTTGATAAACAGCCGCACAGAAGGTAATATTTTAAATTCAAACAAGCGTTGCATAGCGCATATGAACAAGTTTTCATAATACAGGATCACACGAGCGAGTTCATTCAAATATTACATCCTTCGCACACTCGTCTGCCACAAGACATGCACCCTTCAGGACACCCTCATAATACATTTCAGGGTGGCGATGCTCCTTGCCCTGCGGTGGCCCCTCCTTCACCAGCTTCTCGGCGTCCATCTTGGCCCAGAGCACCTTTGCACGGGCAAAACCCCGGCGGGCACCTTCGATACAGATGGACCGCTTGATGACTTCCAGCCGTGGGCAGGCATCTACATGCCGCCTCACCAGGCCGAAGTAGATGTTGGGAAGGGAGTCACCAGGCCACATCCGGACTATAAAGCCCCTCATGGTCTGTTCGGCCGCCTTGTGCAGCTCGACCAATTGCTTCAGCTGGTCGCTCATAGGCACCGAGTGTTTGGTCCCAGTATACTGAGACCAGAACAAATTCTCCGTCGAGCTTCCCTCCTTGGCCTGGTAATACTTCGCGGCATCCGACACGCTGCGGGGCAAATCTGTGAATGCTCCTGGAGAGCTCCGGACTCGGGTAAGTAACAAGTAATTTACTTTCACATGCTTTCTTTGCATATTGAATGCCTTACCCGCCGCTATCTTCCTCATCGCCTCAATTTCCTGGAGGGCCTTTTGGGCTTCGGCCTTGGCATGCTTGGTGCTCTTGAGGGCCGCGGCAAGCTCGGACTCTCGCGTCTTCGAGTCAAGCCCCAAAGTCTCATGTTTCTTCACGAGAGCCTAGAGCTCTTGCTGCACCTCACCCACCCGTGCCTCTTGTCTCTCCCGCTCGGTGCGCTCCTTGGCCGCTTTGTTTTTGGCCTCGGACAACGCTTGCTTCAGGGTTGCCACTTCAATCGTGGCCCCTGGCACATTCATGATGATCCTGTCAGTTCGCAACCACATTTTCTTTTTTATATAGACAAGGTATTACTTACCCTTGTTCTCCTCGAGCTACCTCTTGGCAAGGCCGAGCTCTTTCTCGGACCGCTCGAAGTCCTGCTTCAATGCGGCGACCTCCACAGTCAGTGCAGCAGAGGTCAGTAGCGAAGCCTGCATACGCATACAGACATACTTATATTAGACTCCTGCAGATATTATTTGATCCTCTATTTGGCTTTTCTTTATGAACACCAAACAGAGCATCAGGGGCTAATGTCTATGCGGTAATATTTTTCCTATATTTTAAATACTTACCTCAAAGCCTGTTAGAAGGCTGGCACAGGCTTCAGTCAGTCCGCTCTTGGCAGACTGAACCTTCTTGATCACCGCACTCATAATAGTGCGGTTCTCTTCGTCGATGGAAGCGCCGCGAAGCGCTCCCAGCAGGTTGTCCAGTGCCTCTGGATGGACGGAGGTCACCAGCACGGGTGTCTTGCCCCTTTTGGAAGGGGGCCGCCTGCCCGAGTCCGGAACCACTGGAGGTTCCGGCGTGGTGTTCGGCTGAGAGCCGAACTCGGAGCCCCCGGGAGCCTTGCTCCCTTTGCTCTTGGAGTCTAGAAGGTCGCCTTGAGGCGCCTTCGGGACTGTCTCCCCCCGGCTCGGTGCCCCTTGAGACAATACCTCGGCATTGTCCATAGGGCAAGGAGAGGAGGCGGTTGGAAGTGTATCGCTATTCATGTCCGACGAGTCCAAGGAACCGTCCGACGATGATACATCAATACGGGCTTGGGGCGGACTGCATTATCATATTCGGCGTTAGGAGAAGCAGTGCGACAAAGGTATGCTATGAGTTACTTTGGTAACTGAATACTTACGACTTCGCTAGGGGCTTGGCCCTGAGCAGCCACTCATCTTCGCCATCGGCGACAGTGGTGGAGCAGTCCGGAAGGAGAGTCCTTCCCTTCTTGGACCCTTCGGCCTCCCCGCTTGGGGTGGCCTTCCTTTTCTTGTCTCCCCCGGTTGGAGGGGGAGAATCTTCATCTTCCTTCTCCTCATTTTCGCGGGAGGAGGGTGTCTCGGTGTTATCGGACGATGAGTCCGATACCACCTGGCGCCGCAAACTCTTTCGGGTTCCCTTGGCCTTCTTCTTGGTCTTCTCCGGCACCTCATAAGGAGCCGGAGTCCGCATCTCCGTCAGGAGAGCGTCCGCAGTGTCTTCGGGCACAGGGGCCGGACAGTTAATCTGCTCCGATGTCTTCACCCAGTCCTGTCAAAGGCATGGGAGCTCAGACCCCGCACATGGTTAAGATATGGGAAATAAATACCCTACCAGATGTACAGAACTTACCGGACTCACAGAACGCTTCATGCTTAGCCCACGGTCCTCGGTAAGAGAAGGAGGGACCTCGGCGCCCTTGAACAGCACCCTTCAGACATCCTTATGCGTCGTGTCAAAGAGCTCGCTTAGAGTCTGGTGCTGGGCCGGGTCGAACTCCCATAAGTTGAAATCCCGTTGTTGACACGGGAGGATCCGGCGGAAGAGCATGACCTGGACTATGTTGACAAGCTTAAGTTTCTTGCTTGTCATGTTCCGGATACACTTCTAGAGTGCGTCCAGCTCCACCGAAGAGCCCCAAGACAGGCCCTTCTCCTTCCAGGAAGTGAGCCGTGTGGGGACTCCGGATCGAAACTCGGGGGGCGCCACCCAGTTGGTGTTGCGCGGCTCGGTGATGTAGAACCACCCCGATTGCCACCCCTTTGCGGTGTCCACGAAGGAGCCCTCGAGCCATGTAACATTGGGCATTTTGCCCACCATGGCTCTGCCGCATTCCGCTTGTTGGCCGCCTACTACCTTCGGCTTGATATTGAAGGTCTTCAGCCATAGGCCAAAGTGGGGCCGGATGCGGAGGAAAGCCTCGCACACGACGATGAACATCGAGATGTTGAGGATGAAATTCAGGGCCAGATCATGAAAGTCCAGCCCGTAATAGAACATGAGGCCGCGGACGAATGGATGGAGGGGAAACCCCAATCCACAGACGAAATGGGGGAGAAAACCACCCTTTCGTGAGGTTCTGCGGTAGGGACGACCTGCCCCGCGGCTGGCAGCCGGTGCGCGATATCCGCGGCTAAGTATCCAGCTCCACGTAGCTTTTTTATGTGTCCCTCCGTGACGGAGGAGGCCATCCACTTGCCTCCCGCTCCGGACATGATTGGAGAGAGTTGAGGAGAAGGATGCAGACTTGGGCACTGGAGCTTGAGTGCGCGAGAATGGATGATCAAGGAGGAAGAAGGCGTGGGTAGAAAAAGGTGACACCTTATCCCTTTTTAAGGGCGGACGAAACTATGCGCCCCCACCAGCCTGGTAAAACTCACTTATCCCCCAAGCGCCGTAATTGGTGGCGCGGTTGGGTTACCCACACCCGTATTGATGAGAATCCCGTAATAAGGGGGACACGATCTCTGCTTTGACAAGACGTGTCAAGAAACCGCCTCGCGTTATGTGCGGGGCTGGTTAAAGAAAAACGGTTTGAATAATTACCGGGCCATGGCATGATGTCGTGCTGCCAAAATGTGTCAGCAGATTAGATTTGTGGAAATATTATTCTCTCTACGGTGGTATGTGGAACTTATTTTGCAGGGTCGGACACTATCCTTGTATTCAAACTCTTCTGTGGTGTATTTGGAGGAGGAACCCGCCTTGCAATGCCGAAGACAACACTGCGCGCCGGACTCATCGTCATTGAAGCCTGGTTCAGGGGCTACTGAGGGAGTCCTGGATTAGGGGGTCTCCGGACAGCCGGACTATATCCTTTGGCCGGACTGTTGGACTATGAAGATATGAGATTGAAGACTTCGTCCCGTGTCCGGATGGGACTCTACTTGGCGTGGAAGGCAAGCTAGGCAATACGGATATGTATATCTCCTCCTTTATAACCGACCTTGTGTAACCCTAGCCCCCTCCGGTGTCTATATGAACCGGAGGGTTTTAGTCCGTAGGACAATATACAATCATGCCGTAGGCTAGCTTCTAGGGTTTAGCCTCTCCGATCTCGTGGTAGATCAACTCTTGTACTACTCATATTATCAAGAATAATCAAGCAGGACGTAGGGTTTTACCTCCATCAAGAGGGCCCGAACCTGGGTAAAACATCGTGTCCCCTACCTCCTGTTACCATCCGCCTTAGACGCACAGTTCGGGACCCCCTACCCGAGATCCATCGGTTTTGACACCGACAGCCGCCTTCTCGAGGCGGAACTTGGGCAGGAGCACTTTTGCCCTCCGGCGGAGCGATTCCACCGGGGGAACTTCCCTCCCGGAGAGGGAAATCATTGTCTCATCATCATCACCAACAAATCTCCCATCTTGGGGAGGGCAATCTCCATCAACATCTTCAACAACACCATCTCATATAAAACCCTAGTTCATCTCTTGTATTCAATCTTGTTACCGGAACAATAGATTGGTGCTTGTGGGTGACTAGTAGTGTTGATTACATCTTGTAGTTGATTAATATATGGTTTATTTGGTGGAAGATTATATGTTCAGATCCATCATGCTATTTAATACTCCTCTGATCATGAACATGTTTATCATTTGTGAGTAGTTACTTTTGTTCTTGAGGTCACGGGAGAAATCATGTTGCAAGTAATCATGTGAAATTGATATGTGTTCGATATTTTGATAGTATGTATGTTGTGATTCCCTTAGTGGTGTGATGTGAACATCGACTACATGACACTTCATCATATTTGGGCCTAAGGGCATGCATTGTGGAGTAGCAATTAGATGGTGGGTTGCGAGAGTGACAGAAGCTTAAACCCATCTTATGCGCTATTTCGTACGGGACCGATTGGATCCAAAATTTTAATGCTATGGTTTGAATTTATTCTTAATACTTTTATCATAGTTGTGGATACTTGCGGGAGGGTTAATCATAAGTAGGAGGTTTGTTCAAGTAAGAACAACACCTAAGCACCGGTCCACCCACATATCAAATTATCAAAGTAGCGAACACAAATCAAACCAACATGATGAAAGTGACTAGATGAAATTGTTGTGTACCCTCAAGAACGCTTTGCTTATCATAAGAGACCATTTTGGCCTATCCTTTGCCTCAAAAGGATTGGTATACCTTGCTGCAATTTTGTTACTACTATCCTTACTTGCTCGTTACAAATTATCTTGCTACCAAACTACTCCGCTACTTACAATTTCAGCACATGCATACATTACCTTACTGAAAACTACTTGTCATTTCCTTCTGCTCCTCATTGGGTTCAACACTCTTACTTATCGAAAAGAGCTACAATTGATCCCCCATACCTGTGGGTCATCAATGCTATTTTCTAGCACCGTTGCTGGGGAGTGAAGCGCCTTTGGTAAGGAAACATTTATATAGTGTGCTGAAATTTATTGTCACTTGTTACTATGGAAAACACTCCTTTGAGGGGTTTGTTGGGGGTATCTTCACCTTGTCCGGAACCACAATTAGATACCCCTCAACCTACTGCACCTACTGATAATATCTAATATGAAACTCCTTCGGGTATGATAGAACAACTGCTAGCTAATCCTTATGCAGGAGATGGAACTGAACATCCGGATATGCACTTGATATATGTGGTACAAATTTGTGGATTGTTTAAGCTTGCAGTTTTACCCAGGGATCAAGTTATGAAAAAGGTTTTCCCTTTATCTTTGAAGGGAAAAGCAATGGCATGGTATAGGCTATGCGATGATATTGGATCATGGAATTGGAATCGTACGAAATTGGAGTTCCACCAAAAAAATTATCCTATGCATCTAGTTCATCGTGATCGAAATTATATATATATAATATTTGGCCTCTTGAAGGAGAAAGTATCGCTCTAGCTTGGGGGAGGCTTAAGTCAATGTTATATTCATGCCCCAATCATGAGCTCTCAGGAGAAATTATTATCCAGAATTTTTATGCTCGGCTTTCTCGTAATGATCAAACCATGCTTGATACTTCTTGTGCTGGTTCTTTTATGAAGAACACTATTGAATTTTGGTGGGATCTTTTGGAGATAATTAAACGCAACCCTGAAGACTGGGAACTCGACGAAGGTGAAGATTCAGGTATTAAACTTAAGTATGATTGTGTTAAATCTTTTATGGATACCGATGCTTTTCAAAAGTTTAGCACTAACTATGGACTTGACTCTGAGATAGTAGCTTCCTTTTGTGAACCATTTGCTTCTCATGTTGAACTCCCTAACGAGAAGTGGTTTAAATATCACCCACCTATTAAATAAGAAATTAAGAAACAATTACAAGTTAAAGAAGAAACTATACTTTATAATGTTGATCCAGTTGTCCCTTCTGCTTATATTGAGAAACCACCTTTTCCTGTTAGGATAAAGGAACATGCTAAAGTTTCAACTGTGGTTAACAAAAGCTATATTAGAACACCTAAACCTGATGAACAAATTAAAGTAGAACCTAGCATTGCTATGGTTAAAGATCTCTTGGAAGAAGATATGGATGGGCATGTTATTTACTTCTATGAAGAAGCTGCTAGAATTGCTAAACCTGATAGAAAAGATAAACATAGACCTGTTGTTGGCATGCCTGTTATTTCAGTTAAAATAGGAGATCACTGTTATCATGGTTTATGTGACATGGGTGCTAGTGTGATTGCTATTCCTTACACTTTATATGAAGAAATTATGAAAGACATAACACCTGCTGAGATAGAAGAAATAGATGTTACTATTAAACTTGCTAATAGAGACACAATATCACCAATTGGGATTGTTAGAGATGTTGAAGTCTTGTGTGGGAAAATAAAATACCCTACCGATTTGCTTGTTCTTGGTTCCCCACAAGATGACTTCTGTCTTATCTTTGGTAGACCTTTCTTGAACATAGTTAATGCTAAGATAGATTGTAAGAAACAAACTATGGGTGTTAGCTTTGGTGATGAGTCTCATGAGTTTAATTTTTCCAAGTTTAGTAGAAATCATCATGAAAAAGAATTGCCTAGTAAGGATGAATTAATTGGTGTTGTTTCTATTCCTGTACCACCTACTGATCCTTTAGAATAATATCTGCTAGACCATGAAAATGATTTACATATGCACGAAAGAAATGAAATAGATAAAGTTTTCTTTGAACAATGTCCTCTACTTAAACACAATTTGCCTACTGAAACTCTTGGAGGTCCTCCTCCACCTAAAGGTGATCCTGTGTTTGAATTAAAACAACTGCCAGACACTTTGAAATATGCTTATCTTGATGAAAAGAAGATATATCATGTTATGATTAGTGCTAACCTTTCAGAACATGAAGAAGAAAGATTATTGAAAGTTCTAAGGAAGCCCGGGTTGCTATTGGATATACTCTTGACAATTTAAAGGGCATTAGTCCCACTCTATGTCAGCACAAATTAATATGGAACCTGATCCTAAACCCGTTGTTGATCACCAACGTCGGTTAAATCCGAAGATGAAAGAAGTGCTAAGAGCAGAAATATTAAAACTTCTGGAAACAGGTATAATCTATCCCATAGCTGATAGTAGATGGGTAAGTCCCGTTCATTGTGTTCCTAAAAAAGGAGGTATAACTGTTGTTCCTAATGATAAGAATGAGCTTATTCCACAAAGAATTGTTACAAGCTATAGAATGGTAATTGATTACAGAACATTAAATAAAGCAACTAGAAAAGATCATTACCCTTCGCCTTTTATATTGATCAAATGCTTGAAAGATTATCTAAGCACACACACTTTTTCTTCCTTGATGGATACTCTGGCTTTTCACAAATACCTGTTTCTCAACCTGATCAAGAAAATACCGCTTTTACTTGTCCTTTTGGAACCTATGCTTATAGACATATGCCTTTTAGTTTATGTAATGCTCCTGCTACCTTTCAAAAATGTATGACTGCTATATTCTCTAACTTCTGTGAAAAGATTGTTGAGGTTTTCGTGGATGAATTTTCTGTTTATGGGAAGTCTTTTGATGATTGTTTAAGCAATCTTGAGCGAGTTTTGTAGAGATGTGAACAAACAAATCTTGTCTTGAATTGGGAGAAGTGCCACTTTATGGTTAATGAAGGCATTGTCTTGGGTCATAAAATGTCTGAAAGAGGTATTGAAGTGAACCAAGCCAAGGTTGATGCAATTGAGAAGATTCCATGTCCTAAGGACATCAAAGGTATTCGTAGTTTCCTAGGTCATGCTGGTTTCTATAGGAGATTTATCAAAGACTTCTCTAAAATTTCTAGGCCTCTCACTAGTCTCTTGCAAAAGGATATTCTTTTGTTTTTGATGATGAATGTTTAGAAGCCTTAGAAACACTTAAGAAAGCCTTAATTTCTGCACCTATTGTTCAACCACCTAATTGGAACTTGCCTTTTGAAATTATGTGTGATGCTAGTGATTATGTTGTTGGTGCTATTCTAGGAGAAAGAGTTGATAAGAAATTGAATGTTATTCATTATGATAGTATAACTCTAGAAAGTGCTCAAAGAAATTATGCTACTACTGAAAAAGAATTCTTAGCAGTGGTGTTTGCTTGTGATAAATTTAGACCTTATATTGTTGATTCCAAAGTAACTGTTCACACAGACCATGTTTCTATTAAATACCTTATGGAAAAGAAAGATGCTAAACCTAGACTTATTCGTTGGGTTCTCTTGTTACAAGAATTTGATTTACATATCATTGATAGAAAAGGAGCTGAGAACCCAGTAGCTGATAACTTGTCTAGGCTTGAAAATGTGCTTGATGACCCACTACCTATTGATGATAGTTTTCTTGATGAGCAGTTAGCTGCAATAAATGTTGCTAATAGTACTCCTTGGTATGTTGACTATGCTAATTATATTCTTGCTAAATATTTGCCACCTAGCTTTAATACCAACAAAAGAAAAAAAAATTCTTCTATGATTTAAGACATTACTTTTGGGATGACCCACATACCTATAAAGGAGTAGATGGTATTATTAGACGTTGTGTACCTGAGCATGAACAGGGACAAATCCTACGGAAATGTCACTCCGAGGCTTATGGAGGGCATCATGCTGGAGATAGAACAGCTCACAAGGTATTGCAATTTGGATTTTATGGGCCTACTCTCTTCAAGGATGCCTGTAAGTTTGTCTAATCTTGCGATGAATGTCAAAGAATAGGTAATATCGGTAAGCGTCAAGAAATGCCTATGAATTATTCACTTGCTGTTGAACCATTTGTTGTTTGGGGATTTGATTACATGGGACCTTTTCCTTCCTCTAATGGGTATAGACATATTTTGGTTGCTGTTGATTATGTTACTAAGTGGGTAGAAGCTATTCCAACCAGTAGTGCTGATCACAACACCTCTATTAAAATGATTAAGGAAGTTATTTTCCCAAGGTTTGGAGTCCCTAGATATTTAATGACTGATGGTGGTTCAAGATACGTCTCCAACGTATATATAATTTTTGATTGTTCCATGCTATTATATTATCTGTTTTGGATGTTTAATGGGCTTTACTATGCACTTCTATATTATTTTTGGGACTAACCTATTAACCGAAGGCCCAATGCAAATTGCTATTTTTTGCCTATTTCAGTGTTCCGCAGAAAAGGAATATCAAATGGAATCCAAACAGAATAAAACCTCTGCGAGGATCGTTTTTAGAACAAACGCAATCTAGGAGACTTGGAGTGGATGTCAAGGAAGAAGCAAGGAAGCCACGAGGTAGGAGGGCGTGCCCCCATCCTCGTGGGCCCCTCGCAGCTCCACCGACCTACTTCTTTCGCCTATATATACTCTCATACGCTGAAACCTTTGGGGACAGCCACGAAACACCTTTTCCACTGCCACAACCTTCTGTACCCGTGAGATCCCATCTTGGGGCCTTTTCCGGCGCTCCGTCGGAGGGGGATTCGATCACGGAGGGCTTCTACATCAATACCATAGCCTCTCCGATGATGTGTGAGTAGTTTACCACAGACCTTCGGGTCCATAGTTATTAGCTAGATGGCTTCTTCTCTCTCTTTGGATCTCAATACAAAGTTCTCCTCGATCTTCTTGGAGATCTATTCGATGTAACTCTTTTTGCGGTGTGTTTGCCGAGATCCAATGAATTGTGGTTTATGAACTTGATTATCTATGAATATTATTTGATTCTTCTCTGAACTCTTATATGCATGATTTGATATCTTTGCAAGTCTCTTCGAATTATCGGTTTGGTTTCGCCTACTAGATTGATCTTTCTTGCAATGGGAGAAGTGCTTAGCTTTGCGTTCAATCTTGCGGTGCTCGATCCCAGTGACAGAAAGGGAAACGACACGTATTGTATTGTTGCCATCGAGGATAAAAATATGGGGCTTATATCATATTGCTTGAGTTTATACCTCTACATCATGTCATCTTGCCTAATGTGTTACTCCGTTCTTATGAACTTAATACTCTAGATGCATGCTGGATAGCGGTCGATGTGTGGATTAATAGTAGTAGATGCAGAATCGTTTCGGTCTACTTGTCACGGACGTGATTCCTATATTCATGATCATTGCCTTAGATATCATCATAACTATGCACTTTTCTATCAATTGCTCGGCAGTAATTTGTTCACCCACCGTATGCTATCTTGAGAGAAGCCACTAGTGAAACCTATGGCCCCCGGGTCTATTTACATCATATATGTTTCCAATGTACAATTCTAGTTTACTATTTATTTTGCAATCTTTATTTTCCAATCTATACCATAAAAATACCAAAAATATTTATCTTACTATCTTTATCAGATCTCACTTTTGCATGTGGCAGTGAAGGGATTGACAACCCCTCTATCATGTTGGTTGCAAGGTTCTTATTTGTTTGTGCAGGTGCTAGGCGACTTGCATGTAGTATCCTACTGGATTGATACCTTGGTTCTCAAAAACTGAGGGAAATACTTGCACTACTTTGCTGCATCACTCTTTCCTCTTCAAGGGAAAACCAACGCATGCTCAAGAGGTAGCAAGAAGGATTTCTGTCGCTGTTGCCGGGGACATCTACACCAAGTCAAGACACACCAAGTACCCATCACAAACCCTTATCCCTCGCATTACATTATTTGCCATTTTCCTCTCGTTTTCCTCTCCCCCACTTCACCTTTGCCGTTTTATTGCCCTTTTTCTGTCCGCCTCTTTTCGCTTGCTTCTTGTTTGTCCGTGTGTTAGATCGTTTGTTTTGCCGTTATGGCTAGTCCTTCTATCATTGTTAGTACTCCCGATCATGAAGTTCTTAATTTTAAACAAAGGGAGGGAGAAAATCTAAAAGATGCTTGGCATAGAATTTGCAATGCTCATAATAGATCTACTAGGAAGCAATCTACTTCCGTTCTTCTTCACAATTTTTATGTAGGCATCACTCCTTGGAACAGATATATTCTTGATACCATTGCCGGAGGGAATTTCTTGGGTAGCCATACTTTTGATTCTTATAATGCTATGTTAGATTTGTTTGGCCCACCACCTCTTTTGGTCAATGGCACTATTTTAACTTTGGAACATGTGATGCAAAGGCTTGAAATCATCGAAAATAAAGTTGCCACCATAGAGTTGGTAGAGAATTTGGATAAAAAGATCCACAATCAAATTACTCAATATGGTTCTAAGGTAGGAGTTACTCTGAAATATTTTCGAGAGAAAGAACCCATAGTTAATGAAAAGATAGATCAAGATTCTACTAGAATTGATAAACTTGAGGATATTATTACCAACTTAGGGTCTGCCTTTTCTGCCATAAGAAACACTTCAAACCTTCCTACTACCCAAGTTGCCAAATGTATGTATGTTCCTAAAAATAAGGGTGAATCTTCTAGTAAGGAAAATGCGGATCTCAAATCAATAAGTGTTCATCCCAACTTTTTCACTATCATTAAGGAACCTTTTGCTACAAATGAATTTCTTGATTTCTTTCCTAGGAGTTTGATCATTAATAAAAAGAAGGAAATTCCTAAGGGTTATAAGTGTTCAATTGAAGAATTTCCTACTAAAGATGATAATACCTAGATCTATTCTTGTTTTTATGCCTAGCTAGGGGCATTAAACGATAGCGCTTGTTGGGAGGCAACCCAATTTTATTTTTGTTTCTTGTTTTTTGTTCCTGTTTAGTAATAAATAAATCATATATCCTCTGTTATGATTATGTTTTTATGTTTTAATTAGTGTTTGTGCCAAGTAAAGCCTTTAGGATCTTCTTGGATGATTGTTGTTTGATCTTGCTGAAAAAACCAGAAAGTATGCACTCACGAGAATAATTTTCATTTTTACCTAGAGAGCGATAAAATACCAATTTCAACTGCAGTGGATTAATATACAAATTACCCAGGCTGTACTAATTTGGTAGAATTTTTGGAGTTACAGAAGTATTCTAAACCTACAGATTTCTACAGACTGTTCTGTTTTTGACAGATTCTGTTTTTCGTGTGTTGTTTGCTTATTTTGATGAATCTATGGCTAGTATTGGGGGGTATGAACCATAGAGAAGTTGGAATATAGTAGGTTTAACACAAATATAAATAAAAAATGAGTTCATTACAATACCTTAAAGTGGTGATTTTTTATACTAACGGAGCTCATGAGATTTTCTCTTGAGTTTTGTGTTGTGAAGTTTTCAAGTTTTGGGTAAAGATTTTATGGATTTTGAAATAAGGAGTGGAAAGAGCCTAAGCTTGGGGATGCCCAAGTCACCCCAAGGTAAAATTCAAGGACAACCAAAAGCCTAAGCTTGGGGATGCCCCAGAAGGCATCCCCTCTTTCGTCTTCGTCCATCAGTAACTTTACTTGAGGCTATATTTTTATTCACCACATGATATGTGTTTTGCTTGGAGCGTCTTGTATGATTTGAGTCTTTGCTTTTTAGTTTACCAAAATCATCCTTGCTGTACACACCTTTTGGAGAGACACACATGAATCAGAATTTATAAGAATACTCTTTGTGCTTCACTTATATCTTTTGAGCTAGATAATTTTGCTCTAGCGCTTCACTCATATCTTTTAGAGCACAGTGGTGGTTTTATTTTATAGAAATTATTGACCTCTCATGCTTCACTTATATTATTTTGATAGTCCTTTAGAACATCAAGGTAATTTGCTTTGGCTATAAAATTAGTCCTAATATGATAGGCATCCAAGATGGGTATAATAAAAACTTTCATATAGAGTGCATTGAATACTATGAGAGGTTTGATACTTGATGATTGTTTTGAGATATGAAGATGGTAACATTAGATCCATGGTAGTTGAGTAGTTGTGAATTTTAGAAGTACTTGCGTTAGAGTTTTCAAGTCTCGTAGCATGCACGTATGGTGAACGTTGTGTGACAAATTTGAAGCATGAGGTGTTTCTTTGATTGTCCTCCTTATGAATGGCGGTCGTGGACGAGCGATGGTCTTTTCCTACCAATCTATCCCCCTAGGAGCATGCGCGTAATGCTTGGTTTTTTTATGACTTGTAGATTTTTGCAATAAGTATGTGAGTTTTTTATGACTAATGTTGAGTCCATGGATTATACGCACTCTCACCTTCCCATCATTGCTAGCCTCTTCGGTACCGTGCATTGCCCTTTCTCACCTTGAGAGTTGGTGCAAACTTCGCCGGTACATCCAACCCCCGTGATATGATACGCTCTATCACACATAAACCTCCTTATATCTTCCTCAAAACAGCCATCATACCTACCTATTATGGCATTTCCATAGCCATTCCCAGATATATTGCCATGCAACTTTCCACCGCTAAGTTTATTATGACACGCTTCATCATTGTCATATTGCCATGCATGATCATGTAGTTGACATCGTATTTGTGGCAAAGCCACCATGCATAATTTCATACATGTCACTCTTGATTCATTGCCCATCCCGGTACACCGCCGGAGGCATTCATATAGGGTCATACTTTGTTCTAGTATCGAGTTGTAATCTTTGAGTTGTAAATAAATAGAAGTGTGATGATCATCATTAATAGAGCATTGTCCCAAAAAGAAAAAAAGGATAAAGGCCAAATAAAAAAAGGGAAGGACAAAAAATATATATATGAGAGAAAATGCTACTATCCTTTTTTTCCACACTTGTGCTTCAAAGTAGCACCATGATCTTAATGATAGAGAGTGTCTTATATTGTCACTTTCATATACTAGTGGGAATTTTTCATTATAGAACTTGGCTTGTATATTCCAACAATGGGCTTCCTCAAATGCTCTAGGTCTTCATGAGCAAGCAAGTTGGATGCACACCCACTTAGTTTCTTTTGTTGAGCTTTCATACATTTATAGCTCTAGTGCATCCGTTGCATGGCAATCCCTACTCCTCGCATTGACATGAATTGATGGGCATCTCCATAGCCCATTGATTAGACGCATCAATATGAGACTTTCTTCTTTTTTGTCTTCTCCACACAACCCCCATCATTATATTCTATTCCACCCATAGTGCTATGTCCATGGCTCACGCTCATGTATTGCGTGAAAGTTGAAAAAAGTTTGAGATTACTAAAGCATGCAACAATTGCTTGGCTTGTCATCAGGGTTGTGCATGATGAGAGAATTTTTTGTGTGATGAAAATGAAGCATAGACAAACTATATGATTTTGTAGGGATAAGATTTCTTTGGCCATGTTATTTTGAGAAGACATAATTGCTTAGTTAGTATGCTTGAAGTATTATTATTTTTATGTCAATATTAAACTTTTTTCTTGAATCTTTCGGATCTGAACATTCATGCCACAATAAATAAAATTACATTGAAAATTATGTTAGGTAGCATTCCACATCAAAGATTCTGTTTTTATCATTTACCTACTCGAGGACGAGCAGGAATTAAGCTTGGGGATGCTTGATACGTCTCCAACGTATCTATAATTTTTTATTGTTCAATGCTATTATATTATCTGATTTGGATGTTTAATGGGCTTTACTATGCACTTTTATATTATTTTTGGGACTAACCTATTAACCGAAGGCCTAATGCAAATTGCTGTTTTTTTGCCTATTTCAGTGTTTCGCAGAAAAGGAATATCAAACGGAATCCAAATAGAATAAAACCTTCGCGTGGATCGTTTTTGGAACAAACGCAATCCAGGAGACTTGGAGTGGACGTCAAGGAAGCAGCGAGGAAGCAACGAGGTAGGAGGGCACGCCCCCACCCTCGTGGGCCCCTCGCAGTGCCACCAACCTACTTCGTTCGCCTATATATACTCTCATACCCTAAAACCTTCGGGGATAGCCAAGAAACACCTTTTCCACCGCCGCAACCTTTTGTACCTGTGAGATCCCATCTTGGGGACTTTTCCAGTGCTCCACCAGAGGGGGATTCGAGCATGGAGGGCTTCTACATCAACACCATAGCATCTCCGATGATGTGTGAGTAGTTTACCACAGACCTTCGGGTCCATAGTTATTAGCTAGATGGCTTCTTCTCTCTCTTTGGATCTCAATACAAAGTTCTCCTCGATCTTCTTGGAGATCTATTCGATGTAACTCTTTTTGTGGTGTGTTTGCCGAGATCCGATGAATTGTGGGTTTATGAACTTGATTATCTACAAATATTATTTGATTATTCTCTGAATTCTTATATGCATGATTTGATATCTTTGCAAGTCTCTTCGAATTATCGGTTTAGTTTGGCCTACTAGATTGATCTTTCTTGCAATGTGAGAAGTGCTTAGCTTTGGGTTCAATCTTGCGGTGCTCGATCCTAGTGACAGAAAAGGAAACGACACGTATTTTATTGTTGCCATCGAGGATAAAAAGATGGGGTTTATATCATATTGCTTGAGTTTATCCCTCTACATCATGTCATCTTGCCCAATGCGTTATTCTGTTCTTATGAACTTAATACTCTAGATGCATGCTGGATAGCGGTCGGTGTGTGGAGTAATAGTAGTAGATGCAGAATCGTTTCGGTCTACTTGTCACGGACATGATGCCTATATTCATGATCATTGCCTTAGATATCATCATAACTATGCGCTTTTCTATCAATTGCTCGGCAGTAACTGTTCACCCACCGTAATAAATGCTATCTTGAGAGAAGCCACTAGTGAAACCTATGGCTCCCGGGTCTAGTTCACATCATATAAGTTTCCAATCTACAATTCTAGTTTACTATTTATTTTCCAATCTATACCATAAAAATACCAAAAATATTTATCTTACTATCTTTATCAGATCTCACTTTTGCAAGTGGTCGTGAAGGGATTGACAACCCCTTTATCGCGTTGGTTGCAAGGTTCTTATTTGTTTGTGCAGGTACTAGGCGACTTGCGTGTAGTCTCCTACCGGATTGATACCTTGGTTCTCAAAAACTGAGGGAAATACTTACGCTACTTTGCTGCATCACCCTTTCCTCTTCAAGGGAAAACCAACGCATTCTCAAGAGGTAGCAGTTCACACTTTATTCATGGTGCTTTCCGTAAAATGCTTGCCAAGTATGATGTTAACCATAGAATTGCATCAGCTTATCATCCTCAGTCTAGTGTTCAAGTAGAACTTAGTAATAGAGAAATATAATTAATTTTGCAAAATACTATCAATAGGTCCAGGAAGAATTGGTCTAAGAAATTAGATGATGCACTTTGGGCTTTGTCGGAGTAAATAGCCATGGGTAGCCTAGTCGGCTTCCCCTGGCCCTTCTAAAAAAATTACGAGCCCGACCGGCTCTCAAGAATCCAGGACATGGGGCCGCCTTCCCCTTGCTGGCCGTCACCCAGGCCGGCTTTCGGAAGGCGGCCCGACTTTAGCTCTCATGAAGAAAGCCATGTGAGGGCCGACTTCGAGAAGCCGGCCGCGAGAAGGCCGACTCCAAGAAGCCGGCTCCCATAAAGTGGTCGAGACCATACCCTCAAAGTTTGCATCCACCTAGCGGCGATGTGACGGGGCGTGGCTACAGTGAAGCCTGCCACCCCCGAATCCCGGAGCACGCCTGGCACAGTGCGCCGTACGGAGTGGCCATGACCCGTCCGGCGCGGCACTGTTGCCATGTTGACCCTGATGTCACCCACGACGGGCCGCCAACGCGGCCCACGGGCGGTGGGCCCCTTCGGGCAGAGAGACGCCCGAAGGCGGCCAGGCCTCCCCCAGTCGGACCGAGACGGGGCCGGCTCCCTGCAGCCGGCTCGCTTCCCCCCTCGAAGAAGACGCCCCATTAAGGAGACAAGACACGGTAAGGCTACAGTGATCGCCCGCCGGACGGCGGCACTGTAGCCACGCTTACCTCGACGAAGCCCTCGTCATCAGGTTGAGGCAACAGTAACCAGCCACCGACAAGACCCTTGGCAGTGGGGCCTGCCTGTTGCCAAGGAGTTGGCAGCCGGCGGGACCCACCAGCTGGCGGGCCCCAGCAGTCGGCGCAGAAGCCGGCGAGCGTAGTCACAGATGGCTGGGCCTCGCGCCCAGTCGGATTACCATTGTACCCCCAGGGGGTAGGCCTATATAAACCCCCCGTGGCACCCATGCAAAGGGTGGGACCCCAAGCTAGTTTTAGACACCACACAAGGAGAAGAAACAAGCTAGCCGTGCCCTTCTTCCTCCTCCCACCGAACAGCTCAAGGAGCATTGTGTAGCTACTTGTCCATCTAGTGATCATGCGGAGACCCCGCAGAGCAGCAGTGGGGGTGTTATCTCCACGGAGAGCCCCGAAGCTAGGTAAGATTCGCCGGCGTGCATGTCTTCGCCTCATCCCGTTTCCAGGCACCGGCGACGTTTTACTGGCTCCAACAATGATAAGCCACCCGTTGGCATATGTCGCACCTACCACCCGACAGGCTTATAGAACAACATATAAAAATCCTATGTGTATGTCTCCTTATAGAATGGTTCATGGAAAAGCTTGTCATTTGCCTCTTGAGTTAGAACATAAAGCATTTTGGGTAGTCAAAGAGCTCAACTATGATTTCAAACTTGTTGGTGAAAAGAGGTTATTTGATATTATCTCATTAGATGAATGGAGAACCCAAGCTTATGAAAATGGAAAATTATTTAAAGAAAAAGTCAAAAGATGGCATGACAAAAGAATCCAAAAGCTTGAGTTTAAAGTTGGAGAATATGTTCTTTTGTACAACTCTCATTTTAGATTTTTTGCAGGAAAGCTCCTCTCAAAATGGGAAGGCCCATATGTCATCGAGGAGGTTTACCGGTCTGGAGGCATCAAAATAAATAATTCCAAAGGTACTAACCCGAAGGTTGTCAATGGGCAATGAATAAAGCATTATATCTCAGGTACGCCTATTAATGTTGAAAGTAGTATTATCCAAACTTTGACACCGGAAGAACACATAAAAGAGTCCTTCCGGAACACTCTAGAATCATGAAAATAAGGAGGTACGTGATACGGTAATTAAACGGACTCCGAAAAATCCGCAAAAATATTTTTTATCAGTTTTGGAATATTTTAGAATTTTGGAAATAAAGAAATTCTCAGGAAGCATCCCCTGGTGGGCACAAGACACCAGGGCACGCCAGGCAAGCCTGGCACGCCCAGGTGGGTTGTGCCCACCTGGGACACCTCCTGCACTCCATTCTTCTTCTATATGCTTGTCCTCCAAGATAAAAAATCCATATATACTTCCTGAACCTGTTAACCACCGTATCGCGAAGAAATCCTCTGTTCTCTTTTCTTGCTGTTTTCTGCGTAGATCTAAAAATATGTCCTCCCAAAACTCTGAGGGTTAGAGCTATGTTGCTGATCTCCTCGCAAATCCCAAGTCCTATGGGGCTGAGGGGCACTATAGCTGGACCTCCGAAGAAGAAGATGATGAATCAGTTCCTTCCCAGTTCAAGGATGAGAGCATGGATGCGTTATGCAAGAGGGTAATAAAACTCGAGATAGATAATTGTGAGTTGATGATGGAAAATTTTATCCTCAGTCAGAAGCTGGAGGAAGCCAAAGGGAAACCCCGCACTTTCTCACCACCACCACTGCCATGGAAATCCAAGGACAAGACTTCCTCTTCACCACCATCATCTTCTTCACCACCAAAGGAGAACTGAGTATCGGGTATGGGCACTTCCCTTGGCTTCCGCCAAGCTTGGGGGAGGTTCCTCGGTATCATATCATCCCACTATCTTTTTTCTTTTATTTATATTAGTTCAATCTTTTGCTTTAGATGCAATAAAGTTTAGTTCGATCCTTTCCTCTTTGAGAGTTTGCTTAGTGATCTATCATTGTAATTGTGTGCAAGTTATATAATAAAGTTAGTTTGAGTTTTCTTTACTTTCATGTTGCAAATAAAGAAAAGAAATAAGAAAGAAAGAAAAAGAGAAAGTAAGTAAATAAAATAAAACAAAATAAATCAATAATATTATATACTAATCCTATGGTAGGTGATAGCACCACATAAGGAAAAGTATAAGTAGAAAATTTTATTAGAGAATGACAAACATAGCATTAGTCAATGATGCAACTCATGAAAGAATTAATAAGGGAAGAGAAGATTCACATATAAATATACTATCCTAGAAATCTTTTGTGATTGTGAACCCTCATCAAAATATTATATGCCAAAATTGTTGACATTGGACAAGGAAAAGACAACTTAATGATTTATGTTTGTTTATATTCACATAGAACTCATATTGTCATAGATCCTTCAACATGTGGTGCTTGCCCCTATCTTTGCTAGCCAAAAATTCCGCACTAAGTAGAGATACTACTTGTGCATCCAAAAAACCTTTAAACCCAAATCTTTTTCAAGTGTCCACCATACCTACCTAGGGATTCAGCAAGATCCCTCAAGTAAGTTGTCATGGTGCAAAAAGGCAATAAAAATTGCTTCTAAAAGTGTGAGATCATTTAGTGTAAGAGAAAATTGAGCGTTGTACGAACTTGGATGACAAAGAATAAAAGCGACAGACTGCATAATAAAGGTTGTCATCTTAAGGGGCAATACAATGTGACGTTCTCTTGCACTACGGGATTGAGCTTGCAAACAAATAATTGCATGGCAACCTCTGCTTCCCTTTGCGTAGGGCCTATCTTTTACTTTTATGTATTTACTTTTATGCAAAGAGTTAAAGTTTTCTTTCTATTCCTTTTTATTTTCTCCTTTGGCAAACATCATGTGGTGAGGAAAGATCTAGGCACATATGTCCAGTCGAATATAGATAGCATGAGTTATTATTGTTGACATCACCCTTGATCGGTGAGTATGTTGGGAGGCGAAATTTTAAGCCCCTATCTTTCTATGTGTCCGATTGAAACATTTTGCTCATGGATATGAGGTGAGTGTTAGCAATCATAGAATACTATATTATGGTTGAGTATGTGGACTTGCCTAAAGGCTCCAACACATGACTCTTCCTGAAAAGATGATGAATTGTAGTTGCAAAGTTGACTAAGAACATAGTTTGTTGGTTTCTAATAGAGTTTTTGCTTTATACTTCGATTGTGTGATGAACTATTACTTAATTCATGAGAAGTATATGATAAAAGTTCTATGTTTAATTTTGTTGTTGTTATAATAATCAACATGATGCTTCTATGTCCGTATTTTTTATCAACACCTCTCCCTGAAAGCATGTGGACATGTTTTTTGATTTCGGTTTTCGCTTCAGGACAAGCGAGGTCTAAGCTTGGGGGAGTTGATACTTCCATTTTGCATCATGTTTTCTTACTGTTATTTGTAATGTTTTTATCCATAATAATTCTTTTTGGAGTAATTCTAATGCCTTTTCTCTCATAATTTGCAAGGAACACACCAAGAGGGAGAATTCCGGCAGCTGGAAATCTGGACCTGGAAAAGCTACGTCAGGCCACCTATTCTGCACAACTCCAAATAAGATGAAACTTCACGGAGATTTTTTATGTATTATTTAAGAAATACCGGAGCCAATAACCACCATAGGGGGCCACCAGGTGGGCACCGGGTTGTGGCCTCCTCGGCCCATCTTCGGCACCCATCTTCTGGTATGTAAGTCATTTTGACCTAGAAAAAAATAAGGGGGAGACTTTCAGGACAGAGTGCCGCCGTCTCGAGGTGGAATTTGGGCAGGAGAACTTTTGCCCTTCGGCGGAGATGTTCCGCCGAGGGAACTACCCTCCCGGAGGGGGAAATCATCGTCATCATTATCACCAACAACTCTCCCATCTTGGGGAGGGAAATCTCCATCAACATCTTCAACATCACCATCTCATCTCAAACCCTAGTTCATCTCTTGTATTCAATCTTGTTACAGGAACTATAGATTGGTGCTTGTCGGTGACTAGTAGTGTTGATTACATCTTGTAGTTGATTACTATATGGTTTATTTGGTGGAAGATTATATGTTCAGATCCATCATGCTATTTAATCACTGGTACGCGTCGGTCCTATACAAACGGTTTTTAACCCCTTTCCGCGACGGCATTTGGAACCATCGCCAAGTGAGTGTGGGCGATAGGGGGTCCTTCCCGCACGACCCAGAAACCATCGGGGATATGCCCACCTGGCACACACGCTCGGCAAAATGAGATCGTGTACGACCGGCGAGCGCTCAAATACGGAAATATGTACAGTAGATCTAAAAAATACAATTATGCGGTGAAATTGTTTCCGGTCGCAAGTACATCCCACATAGTCAGTCCCTACTAAACGTTTCCATTCATATGTACATCCCACACAGTCGCTCCAAGGAAAACATTTCCGTTCACAGGTATATCACACACAATTTTTCCCGTTAAATCGTTTGCGTTATTGAATGCATCACACACGGTCCATAGAAGAAACTGTGTGGCAAAGGCTGTCCATCACACATAGTTTTTATGTGGTAAACATTTGCGCAAGGTGGCCTAACGCAAACAGTTTTCAAGAGAAAGTCGTGTGTGATTGTTCATTGATCCAACGCGGTTTATTCCTAGAAATTGTGTGTGTTGCCTGAGGTCATCGCCCATGGTATCTTTTCAACAATCATTTGCAATAGCAAAACCCAATTAGCAGGCTAGTTATCCAATTATTCATAATCCATTTATCAATCTAATTGACATTTCATATTAAGCACACAATATATTTCATTTTCATAATTGAAATACATCAGAGTACAACATCATATACCTTCAGCACTCAGCTACCCCATTACACAACTACACCAGGACCAAGTTTCACATGCAACATCTATAACCTTTCAAAATTAGCATCATAGACGGTACATAGACAGATGTATCTCATCTGGAAAACTGCTGAAGCAGAAGGCGAATACCGAGCCTTCATTGATGTTGAAGGTCTTTGTAACTTTAGGCCAGTGCATGTGGATGATTGACCGTCCATCCTTCATCCTCTTCAGGAACACTTCAATATTGAACCGTGGGTGTTGCATGAATACCTTCCTTGCCTCCTGACCATACAAGTGGTTTGAGAGGTAATCATCAGTGAACTGCTTTGGAAAGGCCTGAAAACAAGGATGTGCATAAATATATTCTCTATATTGGAAATGGGGCAAATGAATAAAAAAGGCAAGGTATAATAGTTAGTACCATCCTGTAGCGAATTGATGTCTTCTTCATTGTGCAGACAAAGATCTTGTTGTTTTTTGTCGCTAATTTCTTTATCCTAATAATCTTTCTGAGTTTCTTGACTTGACTGATATTCATGGACAACTCATTTCCCCATATGCAAAAGGGTCGAACAGTGGGTCAAAACCTCTGACAGCGGGACCTACATGTGCAAGACCAAATTGTTAAAAACCTAAATATTAGAATGGTTCCTGCAATTGCACAATAATGTGCTATTAGACAATGGACCATGCACGTGCTAACCTCGATTGTAAACCTTAGTGCTTCCCATTGTTTCCCTGCAACACAGGTAGTTAGTCATCAGGTTAAGAAAGAGTTTGCATGCTATCAGTAAAATATGATGATGAAAAATAAGCACATTGTAGATTCATCAGATTAATTCAAGCACATGGAAAACCCATTTATCCAAACCAAGCATGATTAAGAACTGGGAAATATAGCACATGTATATGGTTCTCATGTATTAAGTGCAGCCAAATTCGATTTATTCCTCACATTCACAACAATACAAAATTCTACCCAGGACAATTGGACATCACAGTGTAGAATTGAACCAAGCAGTTAGCTAAACACCACAACAAATGAACCTAACATTAACTGAGCACCACATTGCACAATATAACATACTCCTAATAGAAGATCAGACAGTTAACCAAACCAAGCATGCTTAACAACTTGGAAATATAGCAATTGTATTTGTTTCTCATGTATTTAGTACATCCAAATTAGATTTATTTCTCACATGGTATACAATAAAGGAATGCACCCACAACAATTGAACATCGCATTGCAGAATTGAACCAAACAGCCAACCGTGTCGCATCATCGGCGCGCGAGGCGTCGACGGTGGCGTCGACGGCGAGGTGCTCCTCCAAGATCTGGGGGTCAACACGAATGGCAGCCACCGCGACCTCATCCGTGCATGCGGCCGGGATTTGCTTCTCCGCTGCCAAAATGTCCTCGGGATCCTGGCTATACTGCGCGCACCATGGCTTAGGGCGGTGTTTATTTGGTGGAGGGGTCGGTGATTTGGGTGAAAGGTGTCGCGCCGGCGATCGGGGCATATGGGATGTGGAAGGAGAAGGAGGATGGGGGTCGGGTGTGGATTACCTGCCTGGATAGGCGAGGCCGAGCAGCGTGGAGGAGGGTCACCCGCGAGGAGGCGGCACTACAAACAAGGAGTGAAGGTTTCAACTTGGAAAGGAAGGCGGAAACGGGGGAAATGTGGCTTTTGGTAAGGGGGAGGGGCGGGGAGGTAGATGTTTCCGCGGAAGCCGAAAATTTGGAATCGCTTCAGTGAAAAAACTGGCGCGCAAAGTGTCATCAGACACGGTCCATTATTCAGAATTGTGTATGATATGTGAACATCACAAACAATTCAGATAGCTTAACCCGTGTGTGTTGAGTTTGAACGTCAAAAATTTTGGTTCGAATTTCCCTGGTTACAGTGGTCATCCACGTCATTGCATAATTTGGGTACACAAAGGAGACTAACTTCTTAATCGAGCAAGTTCAGCAATTAAACAGAGCTAGCTGACCTAAATATTACTCTAACAAATTAAAGACCAGCACTCTTAATTAAACAAAACAAAGAGTACTACTACGGCTGGTGCTCGTCGATCTCCGCTGCTGCCTCCATGTCCAGCTCGCGCCCGACGGTCTCCTAGGGAAGGGGCTCCATGGCTTCAATTGCACCATACTCGGCAAGCATCTCGCCATCTATGTCCGCCATATCTTTGGAATAGGCCGCCATGAGCTGGGCGTGGGCGGCCGTGATCTGGGCTCTGACGGGCTCCGTCGTGGCAAGGTATGCCGTGCAGGAATGGACAGCTGCTCGAACTCTCTCGGCGATTGCCAACTCTTCAGCCATTGGGTTGTCGACCATTGTCGGAGAAGCTTCATTCGATTTCTGTGGTGACTGCCACAAGCTGGGCGCGGACGGCCTCAACATGGTAGTGGGTGGCCTTCATAGGGCTAAGGCCGCCGCTGCGGAACGGACAGTTGTTGTGCCACTCTCGCCAGTTGCTATCCCCGAGGCAGATGCTACTGCCGCCTGAGAAGCAACATCGGCCGTTTGGGCTGCCTTGGCCGCCCGGGCATAGATTATGGTCGCCCTCACGAAGCTTGTTAGCACGCGCCTGGCGGCTGCGGCTGCGCTCTCACCGGAGTGGGCCGCCGAAGTTGCCCTCATGACATGGGTCCACGTCCCCATCTTTCACCGGCGATGATTGAACAGTGAAATGATATTTGGTGAGTGAGCTACTGTGCTTGACACGCCAGCTGTGGATTGTAGCCGACGCACCTTCTTGCGTAAGCCATAGGCGTACTATACACTGACGGTGCTCCAAGATATTTTGTGCTGCATCTCACACGGTTGGTGATAATAAACTATGTGCGATCTACTTGATTTATCGTCTTGATTTGAACTACGTAATGGTGTCACAGCTACAAAGGATGGTGTTTGAATAGCTAGAACTTTTATCTGCAATGAACATGCAACTATAGGAGTGTCGTAAAAAAATGAAATTATTCAGGGTTTGTTTGGACGTTTTTATACATTAACTTGGTTTTGTAGGCATTTCAAGTGCATAATTCAAACTTGAACTATATGCACATGCTCCAGTGCATATAAACGGGTTGAAAAATCAAATATGTGTCCTTGGTTGCATGCTTAGGTCCCATCCAAGAAATGGGAATGAATGTCATACACCATGCCACCGTCACTCAGCCGCAAACATTGAGATACCTGGTTTTTAAATTCTAGTAAATACAAAACTTGTTTGAAATTCATGAAACTTGGCATGCTATCATGGAGTGGCATCAACATGCCGTGGTAAAAAATTTGTCCCATTTGGGGCAGGTTTGGTATAAGCTTCTCACAAACCAGAGCTTCTTACAACAAGCGTGATGGTTTCGGTAGGGGACGTGCCACCTTTGGGGACGAAACGATATTCGTTGCCTCTTATTGCTTTCAAACTCTTTCGAGTGTCAACATAGAACAACAGGAGTGTTGTGTTTAATTTTGGAATTTTTCCGGGTTCGTTTGGACATTTTCATACATTAACTGGGTTTCCGAGGCATTTTATGCGCATAATTCAAATTTGAACTACATGCATGATGTCTACTACACAACCTTCTTCTTGTAGACGTTGTTGGGCCTCCAAGTGCAGAGGTTTGTAGGACAGTACCAAATTTCCCTCAAGTGGATGACCTAAGGTTTATCAATCCGTAGGAGGCGTAGGATGAAGATGGTCTCTCTCAAGCAATCCTGCAACCAAATAACAAAGAGTCTCTTGTGTCCCCAACACACCCAATACAATGGTAAATTGTATAGGTGCACTAGTTCGGCGAAGAATGGTGATACAAGTGGTATATGGATAGTAGATAATAGTTTTTGTAATTTGAAATTATAAAAACAGCAAGGTAACTAATGATAAAAGTGAGCACAAACGGTATTGCAATGCGTTGAAACAAGGCCTAGGGTGCATACTTTCACTAGTGCAAGTCCTCTCAACAATAGTAACATAATTGGATCATATAACTATCCCTCAACATGCAACAAAGAGTCACTCCAAAGTCACAAATAGCGGAGAACAAACGAAGAGATTATGGTAGGGTACGAAAGCACCTCAAAGTTATTCTTTCCAATCAATCCATTGGGCTATTCCTATAAGTGTCACAAACAGCCCTAGAGTTCGTACTAGAATAACACCCTAAGACACAAATCAACCAAAACTCTAATTGCACCTAGATACTCCAATGTCACCTCAAGTATCCGTGGGTATGATTATATGATATGCATCACACAATCTCAGATTCATCTATTCAACCAACAGATAGAACCTCAAAGAGTGCCCCAAAGTTTCTACCGGAGAATCATGACGAAAACGTGTGCCAACCCCTATGCATAGGTTCATGGGAGGAACCCGCAAGTTGATCACCAAAATATACATCAAGGGAATCACGTGATATCCCATTATCACCACAGATACGCACGACAAGACATACATCAAGTGTTCTCAAATCTTTAAAGACTCAATCCGATAAGATAACTTCAAAAGGGAAACTAAATCCATTACAAGAGAGTAGAGGGGGAGAAACATCATAGGATCCAAATATAATAGCAAAGCTCGCGATACATCAAGATCGCATCACCTCAAGAACACGAGAGAGAGAGAGAGATGAAACACATAGCTACTGGTACATACCCTCAGCCCCGAGGGAGAACTACTCCCTCCTCGTCATGGAGAGCACCGGGATGATGAAGATGGCCACCGGAGAAGGATTACCCCTCTAGCAGGGTGCCGGAACGGGTCTAGATGTGTTTTCGGTGGCTACGGAGGGTTCTGGCGGCGGAACTCCCGATCTATTGTGCTCTCTGATGTTTTTAGGGTATATGGAGATATATAGGCGGAAGAGGTATGTCAGGGGAGCCACGAGGGGCCCACTTGGGTGGAGGGCGCGCCCCCTACCTCGTGGCCTCCTCGAAGCTTCCCTTACGTGGACTCCAAGTCTACCGGGCTTCTTCTGATCCAAAAATAAGTTCCGTGAAGTTTCAGGTCAATTGGACTCCGTTTGGTTTTCCTTTTCTTCGAAACCCTAAAATAGGCAAAAACAAAAACAAAAACTGGCACTAGGCTCTGGGTTAATAGGTTAGTCCCAAAAATCATGTAAATGCATATAAAACATCCAAGGTTGATAATATAATAGCATGGAACAATCAAAAATTATAGATACGTTGGAGACGTATCAGCATCCCCAAGCTTAATTCCTGCTCGTCCTCGAGTAGGTGAAAGATAAAAACAGAATTTTTGATGTGGAATGCTACCTAACATATTCATCATGTATTTCTCTTTATTGTTGCAAGAATATTTAGATCCATAAGATTCAAGACAAAAGTTTAATATTGACATAAAAACAATAATACTTCAA
This sequence comes from Triticum dicoccoides, assembly GCF_002162155.2. Classification (NCBI taxonomy): domain Eukaryota; kingdom Viridiplantae; phylum Streptophyta; class Magnoliopsida; order Poales; family Poaceae; genus Triticum; species Triticum dicoccoides. The sequence continues at coordinate 679,599,559 of NC_041382.1, forward strand.
GCATACTAACTAAGCAATCATGTCTTCTCAAAATAACATGGCCAAAGAAAGTTATCCCTACAAAATCATATAGTCTGGCTATGCTCCATCTTCACCACACAAAATATTTAAATCATGCACAACCCCGATGACAAGCCAAGCAATTGTTTCATACTTTTGATGTTCTCAAAAATTTTCAATCTTCACGCAATATATGAGCGTGAGCCATGGATATAGCACTATAGGTGGAATAGAAGGGTGGTTGTGGAGAAGACAAAAAGGGAGAAGATAGTCTCACATAAACTAGGCGTATCAACAGGCTATGGAGATGCCCATCAATAGATATCAATGTGAGTGAGTAGGGATTGCCATGCAATGGATGCACTAGAGCTATAAATGTATGAAAGCTCAAAAACGAAACTAGTGGGTGTGCATCCAACTCGCTTGCTCATGAAGACCTATGGCATTTTGAGGAATCCCATCATTGGAATATACAAGCCAAGTTCTATAATGAAAGATTCCCACCAGTATATGAAAGTGACAACATAGGAGACTCTTTATCATGAAGATCATGGTGCTACTTTGAAGCACAAGTGTGGTAAAAGGACAGTAGCATTGCCCCTTCTCTCTTTTTCTCTTTTTTATGGCCTCCTTTTTTCTCTTTTTTTATTTGGGCTGCTTTGGCATCTTTTATTTATTTATTTTCGTCCAGAGTCTCATCCCAACTTATGGGGGAATCATAGTCTCCATCATCCTTTCCTCACTAGGACAATGCTCTAATAATGATGATCATCACACGTTTATTTACTTACAACTCAAGAATTACAACTCGATACTTAGAACAAGATATGACTCTATATGAATGCCTCTGGCGGTGTACGGGATGTGCAATGATTCATGAGTGACATGTATGAAATAATTATGAACGGTGGCTATTCCACAAATACAATGTCAACTACATGATCATGCAAGCAATATGACAATGATGAAGCGTGTAATAATAAACGGAACGGTGGAAACTTGCATGGCAATATATCTCGGAATGGCTATGGAAATGCCATAATAGGTAGGTATGGTGGCTATTTTGAGGAAGGTATATGGTGGGTTTATGGTACCAGCGAAAGTTGCGCAGTACTAGAGAGGCTAGCAATGGTGGAAGGGTGAGAGTGCGTACAATCCATGGACTCAACATTAGTCATAAAAAACTTACATACTTATTGCAAAAATCTATTATTATCGAAACAAAGTACTACGCGCATGCTCCTAGGGGGATAGATTGGTAGGAAAAGACCATCGCTCATCCCCAACCGCCACTTATATGGAGGACAATCAATAAATAAATCATGCTCCGACTTCATCACATAACGGTTCACCATACATGCATGCTACAGGAATCACAAACTTCAACACAAGTATTTATCAAATTCACAACTACTCACTAGCATGACTCTAATATTACCATCTCCATATCTCAAAACAATCATCAAGTATCAAACTTCTCATAGTATTCAATGCACTCTATATGACAGTTTTTATTATATCCCTCTTGGATGCCCATCATATTAGGACTAAATTCATAAGCAAAGCAAATTACCATGCTGTTCTAAAGACTCTCAAAATAATATAAGTGAATCACAAGAGTTCATCTATTTCTATAAAATAAAACCACCACCGTGCTCTAAAAAGATATAAGTGAAGCAGTAGAGCAAATGACAAACTACTCCGAAAGATATAAGTGAAGATCAATGAGTAGTCGGATAATTATGCAACTATGTGAAGACTCTCTAACATTTAAGGATTCAGATCTTGATACTTTATTCAAAAAGCAAGCAAAACAAAATAAAATGACATCTAAGAATTGAAGGAAATATGCCCTAGAGGCAATAATAAAGTTATTATTTATTTCCTTATATCATGATAAAAGTTTATTATTCATGCTAGAATTGTATTAATCGGAAACATAATACATGTGTGAATACATAGACAAACAGAGTGTCACTAGTATGCCTCTACTTGACTAGCTCGTTAATCAAAGATGGTTATGTTTCCTAACCATGGACAAAGAGTTGTTATTTGATTAACGGGATCACATCATTAGGTGAATGATCTGATTGACATGACCCATTCCATTAGCTTAGCACCCGATCGTTTAGTATGTTGCTATTGCTTTCTTCATGACTTATAAATGTTCCTATGACTATGAGATTATGCAACTCCCGTTTGCCGGAGGAACACTTTGTGTGCTACCAAACGTCACAACGTAACTGGGTGATTATAAAGGTGCTCTACAGGTGTCTCCAAAGGTACATGTTGGGTTGGCGTATTTCGAGATTAGGATTTGTCACTCTGATTGTCGGAGAGGTATCTCTGGGCCCTCTCGGTAATGCACATCACATAAGCCTTGCAAGCATTGCAACTAATGAGTTAGTTGTGAGATGATGTATTACGGAACAAGTAAAGAGACTTGCCAGTAACGAGATTGAACTAGGTATTAAGATACCGACGATCAAATCTCGGGCAAGTAACATACCGATGACAAAGGGAACAACGTATGTTGTTATGTGGTCTGACCGATAAAGATCTTCGTAGAATATGTGGGAGCCAATATGAGCATCCAGGTTCCGCTATTGGTTATTGACTGGAGACGTGTCTCGGTCATGTCTACATTGTTCTCGAACCCGTAGGGTCCGCACGCTTAAGGTTTCAATGACAATTATATTATGAGTTTATGAGTTTTGATGTACCGAAGGAGTTCGGAGTACCGGATGAGATCGGGGACATGACGAGGAGTCTCGAAATGGTCGAGATGTAAAGATCGATATATTGAACGACTATATTCGGACATCGGAAAGGTTCCGAGTGATTCGGGTATTTTTCGGAGTACCAGAGAGTTACGGGAATACGTATTGGGCCTTATTGGGCCATACGGGAAAGAAGAAAAAGGGCCTCAAGGGTGGCCGCACCCCTCCCCTTGGTATGGTCCGAATTGGACTAGGGAAGGGGGGCGCCCCCTTCCTTCCTTCTCCTTTTCCCTTCCTCTTTTCTTATTCCATATGGGAGGTGGAATCCTACTAGGACTAGGGAGTCCTAGTAGGACTCCACACTTGGCGCGCCCCCTCCTAGGGCCGGCCTCCTCCTCCCTTGCTCCTTTATATACGGGGGCAGGGGGCACCTCTTGACACAAGTTGATCCACGTGATCATATTCTTAGCCGTGTGCGGTGCCCCCTTCCACCATAGTCCTCGATAATATTGTAGCGGTGCTTAGGCGAAGCCCTGTGACGGTAGTACATCAAGATCGTCACCACGTCGTCATGCTGACGGAACTCTTCCCCGACACTTTGCTGGATCGGAGTCCGGGGATCGTCATCGAGCTGAACATGTGCTAGAACTCGGAGGTGCCGTAGTTTCAGTGCTTGATCGGTCGGGCCGTGAAGACGTACGACTACATCAACCAAGTTAACGCTTCCGTTGTCGATCTACAAGGGTACGTAGATCACACTCTCCCCCTCTCGTTGCTATGCATCACCACGATCTTGCGTGTGCGTAGGAATTTTTTGAAATTACTACGAAACCCAACAGTGGTATCAGAGCCTAGGTTTTATGTGTTGATGTTATATGCACGAGTAGAACACAAGTGAGTTGTCGGCAATATAAGTCATACTGCTAACCAGCATGTCATACTTCGGTTCGGCGGTATTGTTGGACGAAGCGGCCCGGACCAACATTACGCGTATGCTTACGCGAGACCGGTTCTCCCAACGTGCTTTGCACAAAGGTGGCTAGCGGGTGACAGTTTCTCCAACTTTAGTTGAACCGAGTGTGGCTACGCCCAGTCCTTGCGAAGGTTAAAACAGCACCAACTTGACAAACTATCGTTGTGGTTTTGATGCGTAGGTAAGATTGGTTCTTGCTTAAGCCCGTAGCAGCCACGTAAAACTTGCAACAACAAAGTAGAGGACGTCTAACTTGTTTTTGCAGGGCATGTTGTGATGTGATATGGTCAAGACATGATGCTAAATTTTATTGTATGGGATGATCATGTTTTGTAGCCGAGTTATCGGCAACTGGCAGGAGCCATATGGTTGTCGCTTTATTGTATGCAATGCAATCGCGCTGTAATGCTTTACTTTATCACTAAGCGGTAGCGATAGTCGTGGAAGCATAAGATTGGCGAGACGACAACGATGCTACGATGGAGATCAAGGTGTCGCGCCGATGACGATGGTGATCACAACGGTGCTTCGAGGATGGAGATCACAAGCACAAGATGATGATGGCCATATCATATCACTTATATTGATTGGATGTGATGTTTATCTTTTATGCATCTTATCTTGCTTTGATTGACGGTAGCATTATAAGATGATCTCTCACTAATTATCAAGAAGTGTTCTCCCTGAGTATGCACCGTTGTGAAAGTTCTTCGTGTTGAGACACCACGTGATGATCGGGTGTGATAGGCTCTACGTTCAAATACAACGGGTGCAAAACAGTTGCACACGCGGAATACTCAGGTTATACTTGACGAGCCAAGCATATACAGATATGGCCTCGGAACACGGAGACCGAAAGGTCGAGCGTGAATCATATAGTAGATATGATCAACATAGTGATGTTCACCAATGAAACTACTCCATCTCACGTGATGATCGGACATGGTTTGGTTGATTTGGATCACGTAATCACTTAGAGGATTAGAGGGATGTCTATCTAAGTGGGAGTTCTTAAGTAATATGATTAATTGAACTTAAATTTATCATGAACTTAGTCCTGGTAGTATTTTGCAAATTATGTTGTAGATCAATAGCTCGCCTTGTTGCTTCCCTGTGTTTATTTTGACATGTTCCTAGAGAAAATTGTGTTGAAAGATGTTAGTAGCAATGATGTGGATTGGATCCGTGATTTGAGGTTTATCCTCATTGCTGCACAGAAGAATTATGTCCTTGATGCACCGCTAGGTGACGGACCTATTGTAGGAGCAGATGCAGACATTATGAATGTTTGGCTAGCTCAATATGATGACTACTTGATAGTTTAGTGTACCATGTTTAATGGCTTAGAATCGGGACTTCAAAGACGTTTTGAACATCATGGAGCATATGAGATGTTCCAGGAGTTGAAGTTAATATTTCAAGCAAATACCCGAGTTGAGAGATATGAAGTCTCCAACAAGTTCTATAGCTAAAAGATGGAGGAGAATCGCTCAACTAGTGAGCATGTGCTCAGATTGTCTAAGTACTACAATCGCTTGAATCAAGTGGGAGTTAATCTTCCCGATAAGATAGTGATTGACAGAATTCTCTAGTCACCATCACCAAGTTAGTAGAACTTCGTGATGAACTATGATATGCAAGGGATAACGAAAACGATTCCCAAGCTATTCGTAATGCGGAAATTGACGAAGGTAGAAATCGAGAAAAACATCAAGTGTTGATGGTAGACAAGACCACTAGTTTCAAGAAAAGGGCAGAGGGAAGAAGGGGAACTTCAAGAAGAACAGCAAGCAAGTTGCTGCTCAAGTGAAGAAGCCCAAGTCTGGTCCTAAGCCTGAGACTAAGTGTTTCTACTGCAAAGGGACTGGTTACTGGAAGCGGAACTACCCCAAGTGATTGGCAGATAAGAAGGATGGCAAAGTGAACATAAGTATATTTGATATACATGTTATTGATGTGTACTTTACTAGTGTTTATAGCAACCCCTCAGTATTTGATACTAGTTCAGTTGCTAAGATTAGTAACTCAAAACGGGAGTTGCAGAATAAACACAGACTATTTAAGGGTGAAGTGACGATGTGTGTTGGAAGTGGTTCCAAGATTGATATGATCATCATCGCACACTCCCTATACTTTCGGGATTAGTGTTGAACCTGAATAAGTGTTATTTAGTGTTTGCATTGAGCATGAATATGATTTGATCATGTTTATTGTAATACGGTTATTCATTTAAGTAAGAGAATAAATTGTTGTTCTGTTTACATGAATAAAACCTTATATGGTTACACACCCAATGAAAATAGTTCGTTGGATCTCGATCATAGTGATACACATAATCATAATATTGAAACCAAAAGATGCAAAGTTAATAATGATAGTGCAACTTATTTGTGGCACTGCTGTTTAGGTCATATTGGTGTAAAGCGCATGAAGAAACTCCATGCTAATGGGTTTTTGGAATCACTTGATTATGAATCAGTTGATGCTTGCGAACCATGCCTCATGGGTAAGATGACTAAAACGTCGTTCTCCGGAACTATGGAGCGAGCAACTGACTTATTGGAAATAATACATACTGATGTATGAGATCCGATGAGTGTTAAGGCTCGTGGCGGGTATCATTATTTTCTGACCTTCATAGATGATTTGAGCAGATATGGGTATATCTACTTAATGAAACACAAGTCTGAAATATTTGAAAAGTTCAAAGAATTTCAGAGTGAAGTGGAGAATCATCGTAACAAGAAAATAAAAGTTTCTACGATATGATCGCAGAGGTAAAATATTTGAGTTACGAGTCTGACCTTCAGTTAAAACAATGTGAAATAGTTTCACTACTCACGCCACCTGGAACACCACAGCATAATGGTGTGTCCGAACATCATAATCGTACTTTATTAGATATGGTGCGATCTATGATGTCTCTTACCGATCTACCACTATCGTTTTGGGGTTATGCATTAAAGACAGCTGCATTCACGTTTAAAAGGGCACCATCTAAGTCCGTTGAGACGACACAATCTGAACTGTGGTTTGTCAAGAAACCAAAGTTGTCATTTCTTAAAGTTAGGGATTGTGATGCTTATATGAAAAAGTTTCATCCTGATAAGCTCAAACCCAAATCGGAGAAATATGTCTTCATAGGATACCCAAAGGAGACTATTGGGTACACCTTCTATCACAGATCCGAAGGCAAGACATTCGTTGCTAAGAATGGATCCTTTCTAGAGAAGGAGTTTCTCTTGAAAGAAGTGAGTGGGAGGAAAGTAGAACTTGATAAGGTAATTGTACCTTCTCCCTTATTGAAAAGTAGTTCATCACAAGAAATCTGTTCCTGTGACTACTACACCAATTAGTGAGGAAGACTAATGATGATGATCATGTAACTTCAGATCAAGTTAATACCGAATCTCGTAGGTAAACCAGAGTGAGATCCGCACCAAAGTGGTACGGTAATCCTGTTCTGGAAGTCATGTTACTAGACCATGACGAACTTGCGAACTATGAGGAAGCGATGATGAGCCTAGATTCCGCGAAATGGCTTGAGGCCATGAAATCTGAGATGAGATCCATGTATGAGAACAAAGTATGGACTTTGATTGACTTGCCCAATGATCGGCGAGCCATTGAGATTAAATGGATCTTCAAGAGGAAGATGGATGCTGATAGTAGTGTTACTATCTACAAAGCTAGAATTGTCGCAAAAAGGTTTTCGACAAGTTCAAGGTGTTGACTATGATGAGAGTTTCTCACTCGTATCTATGCTTAAGTCTGTCCGAATCATGTTAGCAATTGCCGCATTTTATGAAATCCAGCAAATGGATGTCAAAACTGCATTCCTGCATGGATTTCTGGAAGAAGAGTTGTATATGGTGCAGCCGGAAGGTTTTGTTGATCCAAAAGGAGCTAACAAAGTGTGCAAGCTCCAGCGATCCATTTATGGACTGGTGCAAGCCTCTCGGAGTTGGAATAAACCTTTGATAGTATGATCAAAGCATATAGTTTTATACAGACTTGCGGTGAAGCCTGTATTTACAAGAAAGTGAGTGGGAGCACTACAGCATTTCTGATAAGTATATGTGAATGACATATTGTTGATCGGAAATAATGTAGAATTATTCTGCAAAGCATAAAGGAGTGTTTTTAAAGAAGTTTTTCAAAGAAAGACCTCGGTGAAGCTGCTTACATATTAAGCATCAAAATCTATAGAGATAGATCAAGACGCTTGATAAGTTTTTTCAATGAGTACATACGTTGACAATATTTTGAAGTAGTTCAAAAATGGAACAGTCAAAGAAAGAGTTCTTAGTTGTGTTACAAGGTATGAAATTGAGTAAGACTCAAAGCCCGACCACGGCAGAAGATAGAAAGAGAATGAAATTCATTCCCTATGCCTCAGTCATAGGTTCTATAAAGTATGCCATGATGTGTACCAGATCTATTGTATACCCTACACTGTGTTAAGCAAGGGAGTACAATAGTGATCTAAGAGTAGATCACTGGACATTGGTCAAAATTATCCTTAGTGGAATAAGGAAATATTTCTCGATTATGGAGGTGACAAAAGGTTCGTCGTAAAAAGTTACGTTGATGCAAGTTTTGACACAGATCTGGATGACTCTAAGTCTCGATCTAGATACATATTGAAAGTGGGAGAAATTAGCTAGAGTAGCTCCATGCAGAGCATTGTAGACATAGAATTCGCAAAATACTTATGTATCTGTATGTGACGGACCCGTTGACTAAAATTATCTCACAAGCAAAACATGATCACACCTTAGTACTCTTTGGGTGTTAATCACATAAATGATGTGAACTAGATTATTGACTCTAGTAAACCCTTTGGGTATAGGTCACATGACGATGTGAACTATGGGTGTTAATCACATGGTGATGTGAACTCTTAGTGTTGAATCACATGGCGATGTGAACTAGATTATTGACTCTAGTGCAAGTGGGAGACTGAAGGAAATATGCCCTAGAGGCAATAATAAAGTTATTATTTATTTCCTTATATCATGATAAAAGTTTATTATTCATGCTAGAATTGTATTAACCGGAAACATAATACATGTGTGAATACATAGACAAACAGAGTGTCACTAGTATGCCTCTACTTGACTAGCTCGTTAATCAAAGATGGTTATGTTTCCTAACCATGGACAAAGAGTTGTTATTTGATTAACGGGATCACATCATTAGGTGAATGATCTGATTGACATGACCCATTCCATTAGCTTAGCACCCGATCGTTTAGTATGTTGCTATTGCTTTCTTCATGACTTATACATGTTCCTATGACTATGAGATTATGCAAATCCCGTTTGCCGGAGGAACACTTTGTGTGCTACCAAATGTCACAACGTAACTGGGTGATTATAAAGGTGCTCTACAGGTGTCTCCAAAGGTACATGTTGGGTTGGCGTATTTCGAGATTATGATTTGTCACTCCGATTGTCGGAGAGGTATCTCTGGGCCCTCTCGGTAATGCACATCACATAAGCCTTGCAAGCATTGCAACTAATGAGTTAGTTGTGAGATGATGTATTACGGAACGAGTAAAGAGACTTGCCAGTAACGAGATTGAACTAGGTATTAAGATACCGGCGATCGAATCTTGGGCAAGTAACATACCGATGACAAAGAGAACAACATATGTTGTTATGCGGTCTGACCGATAAAGATCTTCGTAGAATATGTGGGAGCCAATATGAGCATCCAGGTTCCGCTATTGGTTATTGACTGGAGACGTGTCTCGGTCATGTCTACATTGTTCTCGAACCCGTAGGGTCCACACGCTTAAGGTTTCAATGACAGTTATATTATGAGTTTATTAGTTTTGATGTATCGAAGGAGTTCGGAGTCCCGGATGAGATCGGGGACATGACGAGGAGTCTCGAAATGGTCGAGACGTAAAGATCGATATATTGGACGACTATATTCGGACATCGGAAAGGTTCCGAGTGATTCGGGTATTTTTCGGAGTACTGGAGAGTTACGGGAATACGTATTGGGCCTTATTGGGCCATACAGGAAAGAAGAAAAAGGGCCTCAAGGGTGGCCGCACCCCTCCCCTTGGTCTGGTCCGAATTGGACTAGGGAAGGGGGGCGCCCCCTTCCTTCCTTCTCATTTTCCCTTCCTCTTTTCTTATTCCATATGGGAGGTGGAATCCTACTAGGACTAGGGAGTCCTAGTAGGACTCCACACTTGGCGCGCCCCCTCCTAGGGCCGGCCTCCTCCTCCCTTGCTCCTTTATATACGGGGGCAGGGGGGCACCTCTTGACACAAGTTGATTCACGTGATCATATTCTTCCACCATAGTCCTCGATAATATTGTAGCGGTGCTTAGGCGAAGCCCTGCGACGGTAGTACATCAAGATCGTCACCACGCCGTCGTGCTGACGGAACTCTTCCCTGACACTTTGCTGGATTGGAGTCCGGGGATCGTCATCGAGCTGAACGTGTGCTAGAACTCGGAGGTGCCGTAGTTTCGGTGCTTGATCGGTCGGGCCGTGAAGACGTACGACTACATCAACCAAGTTAACGCTTCCGTTGTCAATCTATAAGGGTACGTAGATCACACTCTCCCCCTCTCGTTGCTATGCATCACCATGATCTTGTGTGTGCGTAGGAAATTTTTTGAAATTACTACGAAACCCAACAAGAATAGCAAACATCATATGCAGAAGCAAAAACTTAGGATCAACCGATACTAACCGATAGTCGTTGAAGAAGAAAGGTGGGATGCCAACCGGGGCATCCCCAAGCTTAGACACTTGAGACTTCTTGAAATATTATCTTGGGGTGCCTTGGGCATCCCCAAGCTTGAGCTTTTGTGTCTCCTTAATTCCTCTCATATCACGGTCTCCCTAAATCTCAAAAGCTTCATCCACACAAAACTCAACAAGGACTCGTGAGATAAGTTAGTATAAACCATTGCAAAAACCTTATCATACTATACTGTAGCAAATCACTAAAATTATTATTCATCATTGCATACTAAATGCCTCTGCATATTTAATAGTCCTACCCTCAAATAGAATCATTAAAGAAGCAAACAATGCAAACATAACAGCAATCTGCCTAAACAGGACAGTCTGTAAAGAATGCAGCAACATCCATACTTCCCTAACTCCAAAAATTATTAAAGAAAATTCTCACTGTAGTAAATTTATCAGAGCTTAATATTCAAAAGGTTTCAACATTTTATCATATTCTGACTTTTCTAGGGAATTATTGCAACAGTGGTAAACTTTCTGTTTTCAAACAGCAACATGTGGACTTCTAAAATAGGCATAGTAAAGGCTATCAATGCCACTTTTATTGAAATAAAAGATGCAAAACATTGTTCTAAGTAACATAAAGCAAATCTTAACAAAATAAATTGATGCTCCAAGCAAAACACATATCATGTGGTGAATAAAAATATAGCTCCAAGTAAAGTTACCGATGAACGAAGACGAAAGAGGGGATGCCTTCCGGGGCATCCCCAAACTTAGGCTCTTGGCTATCCTTGAATATTACCTTGGGGTTCCTTGGGAATCCCCAAGCTTATGGTCTTGCCGCTCCTTATTCCATAGTCCATCGAATCTTTACCCAAAACTTGAAAACTTCACAACACCAAACTTAACAGAGAACTCGTAAGCTCCGTTAGTATAAGAAAGAAAATTACCATCATAAGGTACTGTAATGAAATCATTCTTTATTTATATTAGTGTTAAACCTACTGTATTACAACTTATCTATGGTTTATAAAATATTTTACTAGCCATAGATTCATCAAAATAAGTAAACAACGCATGAAAAACAGAATCTGTCGAAAACAGAACAGTGTGTAGTAGTCTGGATCAAACATATACTTATGGAACTCATAAAATTCTCAAATAAATTGCTGGACCTGAGAAATTTATCTATTAATCATCTTAAAAAAGAATTAACTAAATAGCACTCCCCAAATAAAAATGGCAGCAATTCTTGTGAGCGCTAAAGTTTCTGTTTTTTACAGCATGATCAACAAGACTTTCCCGAAGTCTTCCCAAAGGTTCTACTTGGTACAAACACTAATTAAAAGCATAAACCACATCAAACAGAGGCTAGATGAATTATTTATTACTAAACAGGAACAAAAAGCAAGGAACTAAAATAAAATTAGGTTGCCTCCCAATAAGCGCTATCGTTTAACGCCCCTAGCTAGGCATGATAATGACAATGATGCTCACATAAAGGATAAGAATTGAAACATAAAGAGAGCATCATGAAGAATATGACTAGCACACTTAAGTCTAACCCACTTACTATGAATAGGGATTTTGTGAGCAAACAACTTATGGGAACAAGAATCAACTAGCATAGGAAGGCAAAACAAGCATAACTTCAAAATTTTAAGCATGTAGAGGGGAAACTTGATATTATTGCAATTCCTACAAGCATATGTTCCTCCCTCATAATAATTTTCAGTAGCATCATGAATGAATTCAACAATATAACCAGAACCTAAAGCATTCTTTTCATGATCTACAAGCATAGAAAATTTACTACTCTCCACATAAGCAAAATTCTTCTCATTTGAAAGAGTGGGAGTATCAAAAGAGACTCGAATACTATAAATTGTTTCCACATTAAAAGAGTAATGTTCAGAGAAGGGGTAATCATAATCATGACAAGTTTTATAAATATAATCACTACTTTTTATAGCATAAGTATCATCACAATAATCATCATAAGTAGGAGGCATGCTATCATCATTATAAATTTGCATATCAAAACTTGGGAGACTAAAAATATCATCTTCATTAAACGTAGCCTCCCCAAGCTTGGGACAAACATTAATTGAAGCAAATATATTCTCAAAAACATCATCTTCATCAAACATAGCATCCCCAATCTTGGGCCTTTTCATATCATAAGCATAATCACTCTCATCATTAATAGTATGGATAGCACCAATAGTATAGTAATTATCATATTCGTCCAAGCAAGTGCCAAAAAGATTTTCAAGATCATAAGAAGTATCATTATCTTCCACAATTATATTTTTATGAGGCACAATAGTAATAGGAGCAGCACTATTTGGGGGAGATATCTTTTTACCTCTCTTCCTTTTTCTTTTCTTCTTCTTCACCACATCATGTGTGGGTTTAATCCTCTTTTTGGAGCTCCTTATTAATGAGATTGGTTGAATAGGAGGCTCCTCCTCGTTACCTGATTCATCATAATAGATAATAGGAGGATATTGGGAAGTATCTTCCCTTTTATTAGTATTCTCTTCATCCTCTATTTGTTTTCTTTTCTTTATGTAGTTGGCAATATAAGGATTTTCAATACAATTCACCGCACAATACATATAAATTTCCTCTAGATAAAATCCAAGAAGTTTATAACGAGCAAATTCTGGAAGATAATTAGTTATACATTTCATTTCTTCGTAACCCATAAGCAAACTAAGTTCATTATGATGTGCAAGGGAAATCAAGTCATCACAGTTTTTGGACACGATACGATCATGAAACAATTTGCATTGGGTACTGAAATGATCAAGTTCATTGCAAAGTTCACAAGTATGGCCAAGATAATTTAAATTTTCAGCACATTCATCTAGCCTTTCTTGCAACAATTTAGTTTCTAAGTACTTATGCCTCTTGCAATATCTATCTTCCCTATTTGGTGTGTACTTACAAACCCAATGTACTCCACAAAAATTGACATGTTTATAGGAGACATTTTCATCATAACTAGTGCAATCATCATTAGTATCATGGATATTCAAAGAATTCATACTAAAAACATTGCAATTATGCTCATCATTCAAATATTTAGTGCCAAACATTTTATGGATTTCTTCTTCTAGCACTTGAGCACAATTATCCTTTCCATCACACTCATGAAAGATATTAAAAAGGTGAAGCGTATGAGACAAACTCAATTCCATTTTTTATAGTTTTCTTTTATAAACTATACTAGTGATAAAACAAGAAACTGAAAGACTCGATTGCAAGATCTAAAGATATACCTTCAAGCGCTAACCTCACCGGCAACGGCGCCAGAAAAGAGCTTGATGTCTACTACACAACCTTCTTCTCGTAGATGCTGTTGGGCCTCCAAGTGCAGAGGTTTGTATGACAGTAGAAAATTTCCCTCAAGTGGATGACCTAAGGTTTATCAATCCGTAGGAGGCGTAGGATGAATATGGTCTCTCTCAAGCAACCCTGCAACCAAATAACAAAGAGTCTCTTGTGTCCCCAACACACCCAATACAATGGTAAATTGTATAGGTGCACTAGTTCGACGAAGAGATGGTGATACAAGTGGTATATGGATAGTAGATAATAGTTTTTGTAATCTGAAATTATAAAAACTATTGGGGAACGTAGTAATTTCAAAATTTTCCTACGCACACGCAAGATCATGGTGATGCACAGCAACGAGAGGGGAGAGTGTTGTCTACGTACCCTCGTAGACCGGAAGCGGAAGCTCTATAACAACGCGGTTGATGTAGTCGTACGTCTTCATGGCCTGACCGATCAAGCACCGAAACTACGGCACCTCCGAGTTTTTGCACACGTTCAGCTCGATGACGATCCCCGGACTCTGATCCATCAAAGTGTCGGGGATGAGTTCCGTCCGCACGACGGCGTGGTGACGATTTTGATGTTCTACCGTCGCAGGGCTTCGCCTAAGCACACCTACAATATTATCGAGGATTATGGTGGAGGGGGGCACCACACACGACTAAGAGATCAATGATCAATTGTTGTGTCTCTAAGGTGCCCCCCTGCCCCCGTATATAAAGGAGTGGAGGAGGGGGCCGGCCAAGGAGGGTGGCGCGCCCAAGGGGGGGAGTCCAACTCCCACCGGGAGTAGGACTCCCCCTTTTCCTATTAGGAGTAGGAGAGGGAAGGAAGAGGAAGGAGGGAGGAAGGAAAGGGGGGGGCGACCCCCCTCCCAATTCGGATTGGGCTTGGGGGGGGTGCCCACTCCCTTGCTCCTTTCCCCTCCTTTCCACTAAGGCCCAATAAGACCCATATACCTCCTGGGGGGTTCCGAAAACCTCCCGGTGATCCGGTATTGTCCCAATGTTACCCAGAACCTTTCCGGTGTCCAAATATAGTCGTCCAATATATCGATCTTTATGTCTCGACCATTTCGAGACTCCTCGTGAAGTCCCTGATCACATCCGGGACTCCGAACAACCTTCGGTACATCAAAATATATAAACTCATAATGAAACTATCATCGTAACGTTAAGCGTGCGGACCCTATGGGTTCGAGAACAATGTAGACATGAGTGAGACACGTCTCCGGTCAATAACCAATAGCGGAACCTGGATGCTCATATTGGCTCCTACATATTCTACGAAGATCTTTATCGGTCAGACCGCATAACAACATACGTTGTTCCCTTTGTCATCGGTATGTTACTTGCCCAAGATTCGATCGTCGGTATCTCAATACCTAGTTCAATATCATTACCGGCAAGTCTCTTTACTCGTTCCGTAATACATCATCCCGCAACTAACTCATTAGTTGCAATGCTAGCAAGGCTTAAGTGATGTGTATTACCGAGAGGGCCCAGAGATACCTCTCCGACAATCAGAGCGACAAATCCTAATCTCGAAATACGCCAACCCAACATGTACCTTTGGAGACACCTATAGAGCACCTTTATAATCACCCAGTTACGTTGTGACGTTTGGTAGCACACAAAGTGTTCCTCCGGTAAACGGGAGTTGCATAATCTCATAGTCATAGGAACATGTATAAGTCATGAAGAAAGCAATAGCAACATACTAAACGATCGGGTGCTAAGCTAATGGAATGGGTCATGTCAATCACATCATTCTCCTAATGATGTGATCCCGTTAATCAAATGACAACTCATGTCTGTGGTTAGGAAACACAACCATCTTTGATCAACGAGCTAGTCAAGTAGAGGCATACTAGTGACACTATGTTTGTCTATGTATTCACACATGTATTATGTTTCCGGTTAATACAATTCTAGCATGAATAATAAACATTTATCATGATATAAGGAAATAAATAATAACTTTATTATTGCCTCTAGGCCATATTTCCTTCAGTCTCCCACTTGCAGTAGAGTCAATAATCTAGTTCACATCGCCATGTGATTTAATACCAATAGTTCACATCACCATGTGATTATCACCCATAGTTCACATCGACATGTGACCAACACCCAAAGGGTTTACTAGAGTCAATAATCTAGTTCACATCGCTATGTGATTAACACCCTGTAGCGACCCGACCCGAATGGATCAAGTCTCTGTGCTTAAGTGTCATCCCTGGATCGGTATGCTAACACACACAGTACTCGAGGATTTATAACAGAGGTAAATCACATGTATAAGTAACGTAAATACTATTACCTCAATCCAAATAGTGGAAGTAACAAGGTTGTGGATTCCCATCAACACCAACGGCAAAGTTGAGTGTAGAAATCATAACCCTAACGTATCACTTACTCGTCGTAAGATAATCCTGCAACATGAGACGTTGCAGCCACAAAGGGTCAGTACATTGAATGTACTGGCAAATTCACACTGTAGAGCAATGATGAATAATGGCTATCACTACATGCATATATGGCTAGTGGAAAAGCTCTACGGTTATAAGGTTTTTGCGAAAAGCTAATTTTTCCCTACTGCAAAGGAATAAATTTTATTTAACTATCATGGTGGTTGTTGAACATTGAATGGTTGACAGCTTTCTCAATCCCAATTTAGTAACATCATTTAACCCAACAAAATTAATTTAAAGTAACATGATGAGATTCACATGATAATCCAGGTACTAGATACTCAAGTTGTCCATTATCGGGGACACGGCTAATCATGATTAGTTTATACACTCTGCAGAGGTTTGCGCACTTTTCCCCACAAGACTCGATCGCCTCCGTTTGGTTTCTCGCACTACATGGTGTTTGAGAAGACGGATGACCGAGACATAGTCTTTCGGAAGCGCTAGCACCTTACGATGGATAGACCGTTACACCTACTTTCCCCTACATCTGCTAGTATACCGTGTAAGAGTTCGCACGACTTAATCAACTATGCTAGAGCCCATAATAGTTTGTGGCTGCACACGGAAGTTTCTAGTATGAATAATCTCATGATCCCTTTGAGCCTGGGTGGTGGTCCATAAAAAAATAGGCAATCCTGGTCTACCCAGGTGCCTAGACAGGCAATCCTGGAATACCCAGGTACCTCATGTGACACCCCAAGACCGGAACTTCAGATACCTTCCTTGGGTTCCGAGTTTCATTGGTGTTTTGTTTGGTCCGTTGCATTCATCATTGCATCATGTCATCATGCAACCCTTTTTAAAAACTCAACTAAATAAATTGCATGGATCTTCGGTCCAGTTAAACCGAGGGAATTCACATGGTGATTCTCTTTATAACATATCCTCCCGTTATTAGGGAGCTATTATAAATATTTCCATTCTTTTGGATTTACCCATGAACACACTTGCAAATAATCACATGCCTTTTCTCGCTTCAAGTTTGGTCCCCAAACTTTGCTTTTATCCTTTCTCCATTTTCCGGAGCTCCACCAATATTCCGAACATTTTTGGACTCTCCAAAAATGTTTTCCTAATTCAAACTCATTTGAATCACATTCGAATGTGTTCGAATGCAATCCTTCCAAACGGTGCCAAATGTATTTTTCTTAGATCAAGCTCATTTTTATGAGTCCAAGAAAATTGGCGCCCTGCTCAAATTCTTCTCCTATCTCTCTTTACATTTCTTATTCATCGGTTTATTTGTTAAATCAGGAAATAAAGAAGTAAAAGAGATTAGAGGGAGAGAGAAGAGAGCCAGCCCAGCCAACCTCTTGGGTCTGTCCATCTAGACCGGCCCATTTGCGCAGCTAGCCCAGCCTACCTAACCCTCTTTGATGGGCCGGCCTCCCTGGCCCAAGGAGTCCCGTAGCCCCACTGCTAACCCTAGCCGATCGCAACGATCCCATCTCCTTCCCACCAGCGTCGTGCTGCCCAATCCCATCGTCCTCTCTCGCTCCCCGCTCGATCCCCATCACCAGCACCCGCGCCCACGCTCCTCTCTCCTCTCGCCCTATCCATGGCCTCTCCCTTCCTCTTGCTGCCGCCTCATCTCGCGGGTTCGCCATTGTCGTTTGTGACAGGAGCAGTAGCTCACATGGCCGCCAGTCCCCGTAGTGCCAGGCCGGCCCGCCGCCGCCATCACGAGCCTGCGCCCCCGCTGGCTACCGTCGCCCCTGCCTCTCCTCCTTCTTCTCCGCTCGCCCTCAACCCTCCTCGACGTAGTCGCCTCCCTCCTTCCTCTCCTGTCGCACGAGCCCTACACAGCCCTGCGCCCTCAAGTGCCCCGCCGGCCTGCGACGCCGCCGCCGACCTCCACTAGGAGCCTGCGTCGCCCAGGCGCCAGCTCCTTCCACCTTGCCTCTCTGCAACTCCCGTGGATGCCGTCCGGGGAACCCATGGCGTTGTCGTCTCAAGGCCATCGCTGGTGGGATACTGTGTCCCTCCACCATCTTCCTGGTCAAGTGACGCCAGGGCCGACCCCGCCGTGTTCCTCTACTCCTCTCGCCTCGAGCACCTGCCACTGACCACCACCTTCATCTTCTGCTGCTGCTTCACTGGTGAGCACAGGCCGCCGTCGCGTTGCTTTGCCTTAGCCTCCCGGCTTCATCCGCGAGAACGTTTACAGTCACTTGGGTTCGATGCCCGACGCCTAAAACGATCACCGAACCGGAAATAACGCCAAGTACTAGGTCAACAAGAACCGCCAAGTTTGTCTTCCGCCGTCTCCGAAATCGCCAAGTACCACGACGAACCGAGAACAACTACCGTCGACGTGCATTTTGCCAAGTACCACTACCGCCGTCGCAAGAACGGGGCCAGAAAGTCCGAAGACCCCAAGTACCACGACATCGATGACATGAACATCTACGAAAACTTGTGAGGCTAAGAACGTCAACGACTACCGTCGCCACGAGAACGACTACTTCCCATGACGATCGTGAATGACTACACCGCTTGACCCGAACCGCTCCAGCAACGCACACTTTGAAGGTATAACTGTCAAGACGATGACCCGTGGACCGAATGCATATGTTGTATGAAATGCTCCTGTTTGCTCCGTGTCGGAGTTGTTTGGTGCACTTTGCCCCTGTTTTGCCTTGCCACCGACATGTGGGAACCCCGTAATCGGGAGCACCCCACCATCCTTGCATGACACGCTCCCTTCACTTCCTTCTGCACCGGTATCCCCGTGGGCTACCGGATAACCGATACGTTGCCGTGGCACCGTTTCGTTATCGTTGTCGTGGCACTCCTTTTCTTTTCCGCCATGATGACAAATGCTTCTTGATATGCCCTTATCAATGTTTCCATAAATATTGCATAAAACTTGCACATGTCATTCGCATCATGATAATAACATTTAAATGTTTAAAATTGTTGTTTGCTGTAAATTACTAATGCATATGGGGATTTACTGGATTCGTTATTTGTTATGTCCGACCCCATTTAAATTGTTTAGATGGTGTAGTTTTGTTATGCTTCACCTCTTACCATGTTTAACAACATTTAATATTGTTGGGTACATAAACGAGATCCAACTAAATAATTGATGTGGTGTTCCGTCAATATGCAAGTCGTTGCATATTGAGCTCCACTTAATTTGTAGGATTGTTTGTGCACTTTGCCATGCCATGTATATTTGAACCAGACATGCATCATACTTGATTGTGCATCATGACATGTTTATGTGATGGTTGTTTACTATGTTGTTTGCTCTTTTCCGGTGTTGTTTCTTTGGGTTGGTTCCGGTAACATTGCGTGTGTGAGGATCCGTTGGATACGTCCGCTTGTCTTCTTCATGGACTCGTTCTTCTTCCTTGCGGGATCTCAGGCAAGATGATCATACCCTCGAAATCACTACTATCTTTGCTTTGCTAGATGCTCGCTCTTTTGCTATGCCAATGCTACGATGCCTACCACTTGCTTTCAAGCCTCCCAAATTGCCATGTCAAACCTCTAACCCACCATGTCCTAGCAAACCGTTGAATGGCTATGTTACCGCTTTGCTCAGCCCCTCTTATAGCATTGCTAGTTGCAGGTGAAGATTGGAGGCCGTTCCTTGTTGGAACATTTATTTACTTGTTGGGATATCATTATATTATCTTGTTATATTAATGCATCTATATACTTGGTAAAGGATGGAAGGCTCGGCCCTATGCCTGGTGTTTTGTTCCACTCTTGCCGCCCTAGTTTCCGTCATATCGGTATTATGTTCCCGGAATTTGCGTTCCTTACGCGGTTGGGCTATTAAGGGAACCCCTTGACAATTCGCCTTAAGTAAAGCTTTCCAGCAATGCCCAACATTGGTTTTACCATTCGCCACCTAGCCTCTTTTTCCCTTGGGTTTCGCGGACTCAAGGGTCATCATTATTTTAACCCCCCGGGCCAGTGCTCCTCTGAGTGTTGGTCCAAACTGTCAGCCGCCGGTGGCCACCAGGAGAAACTCTGGGCTGGCCTACCGGAAGTTTAGACAATCTGAGTGTGCCCTAAGAAAGAGATATGTGCAGCTCCTATCGGGATTTGTCGGCACATTCGGGCGGTGTTGCTGGTTTAGTTTTACCCTGTCAAAATGTCTTGTTGTACCGGGATACCGGGTCTGATCGGAACATCTCGGGAGGAGGTCTATTCCTTCGTTGACCGTGAGAGCTTGTGATGGGCTAAGTTGGGACACCCCTGCAGGGTTTTGAACTTTCGAAAGCCGTGCCCGCGGTTATGGGCAGATGGGAATTTGTTAATGTCTGGTTGTAGATAACTTGAACCTTAACTTAATTAAAATACATCAACCGCGTGTGTTACCGTGATGGTCTCTTTCCGGCGGAGTCCGAGAAGTGAACACGGTGTTGGAGTTATGCTTGACATAGGTTGCTCTAGGATCACTTCTTGATCATAGATTTTCGACCGTGCTTTTTCCTTCTCTTCTCGCTCTCATTTGCGTATGTTAGCCACCATATATGCTAGTCGCTTGTTGCAGCTCCACCTCATACCTTTACCTTTCCCATAAGCTTAAATAGTCTTGATCGCGAGGGTGCGAGATTGCTGAGTCCCCGTGGCTCACAGATACTTCCAGAACCAGCTTGCAGGTGCCGATGAGTCCGTGCAGATGACGCAACCAAGCTCAGGAGGAGCTCGATGAAGACTTTGTCCGTTGTGTGGTTTCGTTCTATTTGATCAGTAGTGGAGCCCAGTTGGGGTCGATCGGGGACCGTGTCGCATTTGGGGTTCTTCTTTTATTTTGGTCCCGTAGTCGGACCTTAATTGTATTTGGATGATGTAATGCTTTATTCATGTATTTGTGTGAAGTGGCGATTGTAAGCTAGCTATGTATCTCTTTCCCTTATGTATTACATGGGTTGTGTGAAGATTACCTCACTTGCGACATTGCTTTCAATGCGGTTATGCCTCTAAGTCGTGCTTCGACAGGTGGGAGATATAGCCGCATCGAGGGCATTACAAGTTGGTAATCAGAGCCTTCCCCGACCTTAGGAGCCCCACTGCTTGATCGTTTTTAGCAGCCGTTGTTGAGTCTAGAAAAATGTTTTGAGTCATTTAGAAATTATATATCGGAGAGTTTAGGAATTCTTTTTACTCCCCAGTCTCCTCATCGCTCTGGTAAGACATCCTGACGTAGAGTTTTGACTCTTCTCTTCTCAAATTTCTCTAAAAAAATTTTAGGATCACGCGGGTATCTTGGAATCGTTCCGATGGTTTTATGACGAGAACATTGTCTTGGTGCCTCCTGTCAGGGGTTTTGTGGAAGTGTCCCGGGGAGTTGATCTCTGAGGTGTTGTCGTCATAATTTTATCGTTGCAGTTCTGGAATACCTGAGTTTAGTTCGCCGACATCAAAAATCTCTTTTATGCAGTTCATTGGTGAGATAACCTCGACGCCACCCAGTACTGGGGCGGGAGTTCAGGAGTATTGCCATAACTTGTATAATGGATGCTTTTCGAAGGTTGAGGTAGACGATTTCCGAAGGTTTCTTGGTTATGTGTTGAAGGATGGATGCAGCTGGATGTAGGATTTTCTAGCTTTGGGTGAGATATTATGCTTCCCCTATATCCCCAACACCTGATTGCATAACTGGGAAAGTTTCGGGAGTTTATAAGTGGGAATTCAAGTAGCTCTTAGGATATCTTTCCGACAGATGTATGATATGAAATTGGGGTTCGACGTCTAGTGGTCCGCCTATTCACGGTCGGTTTTACAGTGGTCTCGTTGTGTCTTAAAGAGTCCTTGGCTATGCCGACTCGGGGACGCTTCTTATGTCATGTGCACTGCCTTGTACATGATGGTGGTGTACGATCGAGCCCGTGTAGGCCCCACCACAAAAACTTCGGACGAAATCTCTATCATATGTTTGTTCCGGCTTATTCCGCAAGCCAATCCTTTGTTTTTGTTTTGAGTTGTGGTATTCGAGTTGCTTCGAAGTCAAATGTTGATTCCATACCTTCCCCAAATGGTGTTTTCATACTCCGATGTGAATACCAATCCTTCATGATAATCGAGATTGTCATGTCAATCCTTTTCACCGGTGTGTTTCTCTTCAAGTGGATCCGAACATTTCAACATCCGCAAGATCCAACCTCAGCTTTCTCAATGGTGTTCGTTCATCCATCCCAAGTTGTCTTTGTTTTCCCACCCTCCCACCCTTGTTTATCCTAGGACTCGGATTTCTTTATCGTGTATCCATCTTATTGATGTGAAGTCCCTCCGTTCTATTTCCTTCATGTTCTTATCCGGTGATTCTCATGAAGATACTAACGGAGCTTCTAGTTCATCATTCTTCGTTTCTTTTATCTTCTCCGGTGGTTTCAAGTCAAGCTTTTGGTGTTGATCATATCCCTTTCCTCATTTTCAATGCTTTCTCATGCTGGTGCAATTCTCAATCTTTCACCTCTCGCTATTCAATTGTCCCGGAGTGCTCAAATTTTCTCAAAAGGTTCGTCTTGTCATTCAAGATTCTTTCAAGATCTTTTGAGGATGTTATCTCATTCAAGTCATTTAATTCAACCGGTGCAACCTCTCTTTTAAATCATTTCAACGGTGTTTCTTTTGAGTGGGCCCTAACCCACAGGTCTGTTCCCAGGATCTTACCTGACTCTTCTTATTTTCCCGGAGCTATCCTAAATTCCTTTTAAAGTTTGACGTAAGAATGAGTTATCATCAGTCAAATGCCATCTCCTAGATCTTTCACAATTCTTTTCATCGTTGGCTCAACCTCTTCGTTTTGATTCTTCCGGAGTGTCTAAATAATTCATGGTGGTGTTTCTCGTCATTTTGAAGACCGAAGAAGAGTTTCTCTTTAATATTGCTCCTTTCTCTTCAAGATTCGTGGTTCTAGCGATATGAACCTCTCATAGTTGTTTTCGATTGTCAGAATTCTTTTCACTCATTCGGAGTAATTCAGAGTATTTTCTGTCGGATTATCCGGAGCCCATCATCTAAGATTGATTCAGTCCAGCTTTCAGCTCGCATACTCTAAATCATACCGGTGCTTCATTCAAGTGATCTTTAATCGGCTCGTGATCTCGTCGTTCTCATGTATCTAAATCCTCTAAAGCATCTTCGTGTATTTGCTAATTCTAACCGGTGATTCATCCCTTTACTTCGTTTATTTTAATTCTAACGGTGGTTCGTTCAAGAGTTCTCTTACTTATCAATTTATTCGATGTTCCAATCCTACCGGTGATTCGTTGAAGACATTCTCAAGTTTATGTTATATCTCGCTTAATCTTTTCTACGAGAATAAGTAGTATGTCAAATCCACTGCTTGTCATCAATTTAAATTGGTGAAGGATAAGCATAACGTAATTCTTATTCTTGTTCATCCAAGTGATTAATTCCTTATTCCGGAGGTGCATCAACTTCTTGATTCCAATTGTGTTCAGCTTTTTCTTTTCCCGGAGTTTCAAGATCTCTCTTTTATCTCGTCGCAAGCTTCATCTAATCATTGCAAGGTTTCAACCTTATTCTTTTCATCCTTCACTTCTTTGTGATCATTCTTTTAACCGGAGTTCTTCACGGAGGCTCTACATGATGGTTCATCAAGGATTTATATTCCTTCTCGAAACGTTCATCAACTTTCTTTTCAGAGGAGCTCAAGTTTGCTTCATCTTGCAATCCGGAGTTCAATCTTTCTTCCGTATCATTGGAGATGGTATTATGTCATTCTAAATAATTTGAGTTCATGTTTCATAACTCACATGTTGTTATGAATGAGGTATTTTAAATCCATCAACCTATTCGTTGGAATTATCTTGGGTTATATTCCACCTAAAGCTTTCCCTAAGGATTGTTGCTATCTATGGTGCTTATAAATGATCCAATGTCTTCTTTTATCCTTCCGGTGAAATAAGTTTCTCGTCTCCTTGTTTATTCCAATCTAATTCTTTCCCGTGAGTGGCGGGTTGTCACCTCATAATTTGAGTTGTATTCCATAAGACCATATCAAGCTTATTATTTTCGTTGTTGGTTTTCCAGCAACTCCGTTCAACCCTTCTCCTAAAGATGCCTTTTCAGGCTCTTTTGTAGCAGAAGTTGGCATTGTCTTCTACATTCGTTTGTCTCAATTATCTTTACTCTACACTTTCGTTCCGGAGGCATTGTGATGTTGCTCTCTGCAACCCATCTTCTTGTTTTGTCAGGATCGTGTTCTTTTCATCCTTATCCTTTTAACCGAAGTGTCGTGCCTGCTTTTCGAATTTTTCCCATTCTGCCAAGTTTTGCCTCCCTTCTCAAATGGAGTGCTGCTCAAATTATATCATTCTTAATCCTTCTCTATCTTGTTTTAACCGGAGTGGTTTCAATATACATCTTGCCCTTCAACCTCAAGGTTTTTCGCAATGTTCTTTGTCCCTCCTTTCTAACGGAGTGTTTTCAAATTTGTCATCTCCGTTATTCTTTTTCTCAAAATGGCTTAACCTTTTCAAGGTTCTTTGGTCTCACTCGTTTGTCAAAGAAGCAACTTAGTTTTACCTCTTCTCTTTCTCTTCCGTTTTTCCCTCCGGTGCCATTCTAGATCTCGGGATGAGATCCTTTCGTAGCGGTGGAGTGTTGTGACGCCCCAAGACCGGAACTTCAGATACCTTCCTTGGGTTCCGAGTTTCGTTGGTGTTTTGTTTGGTTCGTTGCATTCATCATTGCATCATGTCATCATGCAACCCGTTTTAAAAACTCAACTAAATAAATTGCATGGATCTTCGGTCCACTTAAACCGAGGGAATTCACATGGTGATTCTCTTTATAACATATCCTCCCGTTATTAGGGAGCTATTATAAATATTTCCATTCTTTTGGATTTACCCATGAACACACTTGAAAATAATCACATGCCTTTTCTCGCTTCAAGTTTGGTCCCCAAATTTTGCTTTTATCCTTTCTCCATTTTCCGGAGCTCCACCAATATTCCGAACATTTTTGGACTCTCCAAAAATGTTTTCCTAATTCAAACTCATTTGAATCACATTCGAATGTGTTCGAATGCAATCCTTCCAAACGGTGCCAAATGTATTTTTCTTAGATCAAGCTCATTTTTATGAGTCCAAGAAAATTGGCGCCCTGCTCAAATTCTTCTCCTATCTCTCTTTACATTTCTTATTCATCGGTTTATTTGTTAAATCAGGAAATAAAGAAGTAAAAGAGATTAGAGGGAGAGAGAAGAGAGCCAGCCCAGCCAACCTCTTGGGTCTGTCCATCTAGACCGGCCCATTTGCGCAGCTAGCCCAGCCTACCTAACCCTCTTTGATGGGCCGGCCTCCCTGGCCCAAGGAGTCCCGTAGCCCCACTGCTAACCCTAGCCGATCGCAACGATCCCATCTCCTTCCCTCCAGCGACGTGCTGCCCAATCCCATCCTCCTCTCTCGCTCCCCGCTCGACCCCCATCACCAGCGCCCGCGCCCACGCTCCTCTCTCCTCTCGCCCGATCCATGGCCTCTCCCTTCCTCTCGCTGCCGCCTCATCTTGCGGGTTCGCCATCGTCGTTTGTGACAGGAGCAGCAGCTCACATGGCCGCCAGTCCCCGTAGTGCCAAGCCGGCCGCCGCCGCCATCGCGAGCCTACGCCCCCGCCGGGTACCGTCGCCCCTGCCTCTCCTCCTTCTTCTCCGCATCGCCCTCAACCCTCCTCGACATTGTCGCCTCCCTCCTTCCTCTCCTGTCGCACGAGCCCTGCACAGCCCTGCGCCCTCAAGTGCCCCGCCGGCCTGCGACGCCGCCGCCGACCTCCACCAGGAGCCTGCGTCGCCCAGGCGCCAGCTCCTTCCACCTCACCTCTCTGCAACTCCCGTGGATGCCGTCCGGGGAACCCATGGCGTTGTCGTCTCAACGCCGTCGCCGATGGGATCTTGCGTCCCTCCACCATCTTCCTGGT
The DNA here is from genome assembly GCF_002162155.2 of Triticum dicoccoides. Taxonomy (NCBI): domain Eukaryota; kingdom Viridiplantae; phylum Streptophyta; class Magnoliopsida; order Poales; family Poaceae; genus Triticum; species Triticum dicoccoides. Next base: position 679,625,702 of record NC_041382.1, read on the forward strand.
CAAGTGACGCCAGGGCCGACCCCGCCGCGTTCCTCTACTCCTCTCGCCTCGAGCACCTGCCGCTGACCACCACCTTCGTCTTCTGCTGCTGCTTCACCGGTGAGCACAGGCCGCCGCCGCGTTGCTTTGCATTAGCCTCCCGGCTTCGTTCACGAGAACATTTACAGTCACTTGGGTTCGACAAGTTGCCAAGTACCCCTACACGCGAAGACGCCAAGACAGTTTCGGAATACACCAAGTACCACTACGGCCGGAGACCTCGACGCCCGACGCCTAAAATGATCACTGAACCGGAAATAATGCCAAGTACTAGGTCAACGAGAACCGCCAAGTTCGTCTTCCGCCGTCTCTGTAATCGCCAAGTACCACGACGAACCGAGAACAACTACCGTCGACGTGCATTTTGCCAAGTACCACTACCGACATTGCAAGAACGGGACCGGAAAGTCCGAAGACCACAAGTACCACGACACCGATGACATGAACATCTACGAAAACTTGTGAGGCTAAGAATGTGAACGACTACCGTTGCCACGAGACCGACTACTTCCCACGACGATCGTGAATGACTACACCGCTTGACCCGAACCGCTCCGGCAACGCACACTTTGAAGGTATAACCGCCGAGACGATGACCCGTGGACCGAATGCATATGTTGTATGAAATGCTCCTGTTTGCTCCTTGTCGGAGTTGTTCGGTGCACGTTGCCCCTCTTTTGCCTTGCCACCGACATGTGGGAACCCCGTAATCGGGAGCACCCCACCATCCTTGCATGACACGCTCCCGTCACTTCCTTTTGCACCGGTATCCCCGTGGGCTACCGGATAACCGATACGTTGCCGTGGCACCGTTTCGTTATCGTTGTCGTGGCACTCCTTTTCCTTTCTGCCATGATGACAAATGCTTCTTGATATGCCCTTATCAATGTTTCCATAAATACTGCATAAAACTTGCACATGTCATTCACATCATGATAATAACATTTAAATGTTTAAAATTGTTGTTTGCTTTAAATTACTAATGCATACGGGGATTTACTGGATTCGTTATTTGTTATGTCCGACCCCATTTAAATTGTTTAGATGGTGTAGTTTTGTTATGCTTCACCTCTTACCATGTTTAACAACATTTAGTATTGTTGGGTACATAAACGAGATCAAACTAAATAATTGATGTGGTGTTCCGTCAATATGCAACTCGTTGCATATTGAGCTCCACTTAATTTGTAGGATTGTTTGTGCACTTTGCCATGCCATGCATATTTAAACCGGACATGCATCATACTTGATTGTGCATCATGACATGTTTATGTGATGGTTGTTTACTATGTTGTTTGCTCTTTTCCGGTGTTGTTTCTTCGGGTTGGTTCCGGTAACGTTGCGTGTGTGAGGATCCGTTGGATATGTCCGTTTGTCTTCTTCATGGACTCACTCTTCTTCCTTGCGGGATCTCAAGCAAGATGATCATACCCTCGAAATCACTACTATCTTTGCTTTGCTAGATGCTCGCTCTTTTGCTATGCCAATGCTACGATGCTTACCACTTGCTTTCAAGCCTCCCAAATTGCCATGTCAAACCTCTAACCCACCATGTCCTATTAAACTGTTGAATGGCTATGTTACCGCTTTGCTCAGCCCCTCTTATATCGTTGCTAGTTGCAGGTGAAGATTGGAGGCCGTTCCTTGTTGGAACATTTATTTACTTGTTGGGATATCATTAGATTATCTTGTTATATTAATGCATCTATATACTTGGTAAAGGGTGGAAGGCTCGGCCCTATGCCTGGTGTTTTGTTCCACTCTTGCCGCCCTAGTTTCCGTCATATCAGTGTTATGTTCCCGGATTTTGCGTTCCTTACGCGGTTGGGCTATTATGGGAACCCCTTGATAGTTTGCCTTAAGTAAAGCTCTTCCAGCAATGCCCAACATTGGTTTTACCATTCGCCACCTAGCCTCTTTTTCCCTTGGGTTTCACGGACTCAAGGGTCATCATTATTTTATCCCCCCCGGGCCAGTGCTCCTCTGAGTGTTGGTCCAAACTGTCAGCCGCCGGTGGCCACCAGGGGCAACTCTAGGCTGGCCTACCGGAAGTTTAGACAATCTGAGTGTGCCCTGAGAAAGAGATATGTGCAGCTCCTATCGGGATTTGTCGGCACATTCGGGTGGTGTTGCTGGTTTAGTTTTACCCTGTCGAAATGTCTTGTTGTACCGGGATACCGAGTCTGATCGGAACGTCTCGGGAGGAGGTCTATTCCTTCGTTGACCATGAGAGCTTGTGATGGGCTAAGTTGGGACACCCCTGCAGGGTTTTGAACTTTCGAAAGCCGTGCCCGCGGTTATGGGCAGATGGGAATTTGTTAATGTCCAGTTGTAGATAACTTGAACCTTAACTTAATTAAAATACATCAACCGCGTGTGTTACCGTGATGGTCTCTTTCCGGCAGAGTCCGGGAAGTGAACACGGTGTTGGAGTTATGCTTGACGTAGGTTGCTCTAGGATCACTTCTTGATCATAGATTTTCGACCATGCTTTTGCCTTCTCTTCTCGCTCTCACTTGCGTATGTTAGCCACCATATATGCTAGTCGCTTGCTGCAGCTCCACCTCATACCTTTACCTTTCCCATAAGCTTAAATAGTCTTGATTACGAGGGTGTGAGATTGCTGAGTCCCCGTGGCTCACAGATACTTCCAGAACCAGCTTGCAGGTGCCGATGAGTCCGTGCAGATGACGCAACCAAGCTCAGGAGGAGCTCGATGAAGACTTTGTCCGTTGTGTGGTTTCGTTCTAGTTGATTAGTAGTGGAGCCCAGTTGGGGTCGATCGGGGACCGTGTCGCATTTGGGGTTCTTCTTTTATTTTGGTTCCGTAGTCGGATCTTGATTGTATTTAGATGATATAATGCTTTATTCATGTATTTGTGTGAAGTGGCGATTGTAAGCCAGCTATGTATCTCTTTCCCTTATGTATTACATGGGTTGTGTGAAGATTACCTCACTTGCGACATTGCTTTCAATGCGGTTATGCCTCTAAGTCATGCTTCACACGTGGGAGATATAGCCGCATCGAGGGCGTTACACCTCAATCCACCCAGATGTGTGTTTAAGTTGCCACCTTAAGTAAACCATTAATTAACAATCTCACATCTGTCATGAATACTCTCAAAACCCAATCCACATAGCGGAAGTAACAAGGTTGTGGATTCCCATCAACACCAACGGCAAAGTTGAGTGTAGAAATCATAACCCTAACGTATCACTTACTCGTCATAAGATAATCCTGCAACACGAGACGTTGCAGCCACAAAGGGTCAGTACATTGAATGTACTGGCAAATTCACACTGTAGAGCAATGATGAATAATGGCTATCACTACATGCATATATGGCTGGTGGAAAAGCTCTACGATTATAAGGTTTTTGCGAAAAGCCAATTTTTCCCTACTGCAAAGGAATAAATTTTATTTAACTATCGTGGTGGTTGTTGAACATTGAGAATGGTTGACAGCATTCTCAATCCCAATTTAGTAACATCATTTAACCCAACAAAATTAATTTAAAGTAACATGATGAGATTCACATGATAATCCAGGTACTAGATACTCAAGTTGTCCATAACCGGGGACACGGCTAATCATGATTAGTTTATACACTCTGCAGAGGTTTGCGCACTTTTCCCCACAAGACTCGATCGCCTCCGTTTGGTTTCTCGCACTACATGGTGTTTGAGAAGACGGATGACCGAGACATAGTCTTTCAGAAGCGCTAGCACCTTACGATGGATAGACCATTACACCTACTTTCCCCTACATCTGCTAGTCTACCCTGTAAGAGTTCGCACGCCTCAATCAACTATGCTAGAGCCCATAATAGCTTGTGGCTGCACACGGAAGTTTCTAGTATGGATAATATCATGATCCCTTTGAGCCTGGGTGATAGTCCATAAAAAAACAGGCAATCCTGGTCTACCCAGGTGCCTAGACAGGCAATCCTGGAATACCCAGGTACCTCAATCCACCAGATGTGTGTTTAAGTTGCCACCTTAAGTAAACCATTAATTAACAATCTCACATCTGTCATGAATACTCTCAAAACCCAATCCACGTCTACGAGCATAGCATGGCACTATAAGCATAACGTAATAGTAACTCCCAAGGTTTGAATGCAGGGCAATAGGTTCCTACCTCATCAACTACTTCCCAATACCCACATGTTATCAATCCTACTCATGCAATGTTTGAGGGTGAAACTAAATCATAAAAACTGGGTATGAAAAGGGATATGATCAAAGTGTGAACTTGCCTGCAATGTTGATGAAGATGATTCGCACTCATAACTCTTGATAGTTCTACTCGTCACACTCCGTTTAATCTATCGTAGACAAGCAATAGTAACCACACATAAGCAATCACTCAAAGGATCAGAAAGAACGAAGAAGACGAATTGGAAAGACCAAAACTAAGAAAATGACTCTCGCAACATAAAACAATTTCTAACAGTACCAAAATTATGTGAATTTGGCCTTATCAGAAAGTTTAGGCCAAGAGATTCGATTTGCAAAAAGAATCAACTCAAACGGAGCTACGAAACTCAGGTTATGATCAAACGAAGTTTGAATACAAATCTGATCTAATTCAAATTTTAAACTTTTCAAAAACATGTTTAAGTTGTTTATCTAGATAGAGGAGATTATAACAAAGACGTGAGCATTGGTTTCGTTGGATTTGGAGAAACGAGCGAAAAGATGTGGTCGTTTGAAGTACAGGGACTAATCTGTAAAAGAAACTACTACAAATAGGTCCCTAGACAGAAAACTAAAGAAATAAAAGAAAAAAACTAAATAGTGAACGTTCGCTACAGAGAGCTAAAGAACGAACTCGTTCTCTACCGAATCCTATCTAATGAACGTTCATAAACTAAATCTAACTAAAAGAGAAAAACCGATCTAACTAACCGAAAAAGACCGTTGGAAAACCGGCGGCGAACTCCGCGGCTTCCCACGGCGGCGAGCATCGCCGAGGAGCGGGGCGATGGCTGCGGGCGAGCAATAGCAAGGCGCGGCACGGCAGCGGGGAGCGGTGGCGTGGTGGTGCGGGCGGCGGCAGCACGCAGCGAGGGGCGATGGCGGCAGCAAAGTGCGGCGGCGGTGGCGGTTGGTGGTGGCGTGAGGTGAGGGGCGCGGCGCTCGAGGAAGAGAGAGAGAAGAGGGCGGCGGGGGCGGCGCATTAATACAGGAGGGGAGGCGCGGTGGCGTGGGGAAGGAGCGACCGGTGGCGGCGTGGCGCCGGACTCCGGGAGGAGTCCCGGTTGGGGACGACGGGCGAGGCGGCGCGGAGCTGGGCCTTGGCCTGGCTGGGTGCTAGGCCGGCCCAGTCGGCGAAGTTTTTTAAAAAAAAACATTTTTTTCAGAGAGCTAAAATAATAAAACAAAATAACTAAAAATATTATATAGGCATATAATATATCAAAATTTTCAGAAAAAGATTTTCTATGACATGAACATTTTTCTAGCATTAAATAAAATACACACAAATTCAGATAATTCAAAGATTGCTACTGGTGCAATAAAAACTCAATAAAATCATTTTAAAAATACCAAAATTAATTCAAATTTATTTCTCTCCAATTTTCTGATGTAGGGAATCATTTTACCCTAATTTCCATATATTTTATTTTTGGAGAAAAATAATTTGAATAAAACCCAAATAACTCCAAATTGAAAATGATTCCCAAAAGGACTTTGAATTTGATCCTTTTTAACTTCCAACTCATATTTCATACATTTTGAAGAGGTCATTTTATCTTCTCTCGTGAAAATCATTGAGTTGCTTGAAGTTTATGAATTTGAAACATTTTCAAATGAAATTCAAATATTTTCAACAACCTTTTTCATTTAATTTAAATGGAAGAAGTCATGTCATCCTCTCTCTAGGGTTTGGTGTTGAAAAGCATTTGAATTCCTGGAGATCACGAATGAAAAATGAAAGTTTGGGAAAGTCCTTTTATTCCCTCTCATTTAACTTTCAAAAAGTTTTCGAATTCACTCACTTTCAATCAATCAATCAAACAATCAACCCAATCTATCTGTTTATTATAACATTCCAAAATTTAGAATTTTGGGATGTTACAAACCTACCACCCTTTAAATGAATCTCGTCCTCGAGATTCAGAGAGTCTAGAAAGAAATAGGTTAGGGTCGGGGTCTTCTCAAAATCCATCAATTGTCGCAGGAGGGGGTTTGGGGTGCTACCACCCTTAGAAGCATGGTTACGGTTCCATCAAAACTCATATACTTCATCCATATTGTTAACAGTGCCGGTCTTCTCAGATCTTCAGGATAATTCCTTACCCGGGCTCTTCCGGTAGTGGCATAACCTTTACCACAATTCTTTTGTCCTTTCATCTTGGTAAGGTTATTCTGAGACTGGGTCTTCTTACCTGACGGGTCTGGCGCCATTACTAAACAACTAATCGATATCTCATGGTTGTCAACAATTTATGGTTTCTCCTGCAGGAAAGGGGTCTGGGTTGATCCTCACCGTATAACCTACGGTTGGCAAAAGTTGCCTTGTACAAGGGAAAAATACCTATACCATTCTAAGGCTTAAACAAGGTTTTGATCATCGTCTCTCTACTATAGGTAAGTCACTCAGATTTACCATCCCATATAGCAAGGCGAATAATAAGAGTAAGTCGGTATGGTGATCAATCCATCCCGCACCCAAATCATTACCTTGTATACGGTTTAGCGAATCTCGCATTCTAACACTCGGCCATCCTCACAAGCATTGCAGAATTTCTCTTGTCCATGAACTGCGTTCGGAATAATCCATTGATTCTGCAAGCCAAACAAACATCTATCGTTCCTTCACAACTCTCAGGTTTTGCGTTACTCCTATAAAATTGTCTGCCGATAAATGCCGTATCTTCCTCCAGGGTTTTTCCTTCAGCAAGAATGTGCTTGCTTCTTGGCAGGTCCTGGGGCCTGTGGGTTATGGCCCATCTCATCACTTGTAATCCTTGAACTCATCCTCGGGGCAACTGATCATTATTCCAACATCCAACTTCCTAGTATTCTTAAATCCATCCAATTGTACTGTCTTCCTTCCTTCTATTGGCACCAAACTAGGACATGATTACTCAGACTCATCATGGAGTTTCCATTGATCCATATTTCTGACATCATACCTCCTTTATATCCAATAGTAATTTATCTCTTCATCCTCGTGGGATATCCCTCATACCGAAATAAAAACTTATACTTATGAAATCCATACTCCACTTCGTGGAACATCATTATCCTTTCCAGGGTCAAGCATCCTTACAAGGAAATATTGGCCATCTCTGCATGGCACTATTCAACTGAGAAACGCGAAACACATCATGAACTCCTGACAGTCCTTCGGGTAACTCCAACTTGTAGGCCACTTCTCTCATACACTCCAAAACTCGGTATGGTCCTACAAATCTCGGGGCTAACTGTCCCTTAACTCCAAATCGTTTAACTCCTCGCAGAGGGGGCACACGAAGACATGCTCTGTCTCCAATTTCGTAAACTACCTCCTTCAGTTTTTTTGACTCTGCATAACTCTTCTGCCTGAACTGAGCTACCTTCAGTCTATCTCGAATCAACATAACATTCTCTTCTGACTCCTTAATCACATTTGATCCAAACAACTGATGGTCTCCACTTCATCCCACATACTCTTGGGGCATCACACATATCGAGACAAAACTCGTATTCATTTTCTCCAAAATCCACTCAGTGGAGTATCCTTATCTTTTCCAGGGGTCAAGGGTTCTTACAAGGTACTACCACCCTTAAAATGCACAAATCTTCCATAGACCATATTTCTCTTATCCTAAAAATGGTCAAAATCCTTCTTCATAGAGTAACAACTCATAAAATCCCTATCAGTACGATGCTAACTTTATTTATTCTCTAATGATTACAATCTCTCGCTCTTCCATTATATGTCTCAACTCAACACCTTGATACAAAAGAGTTGTTCTCACTTCTACTACCATACTTCTCACAGACTCAACTATTTACCACAAGTCTCCTTCTCTTTGGGACAATCTCTGGCAAAGTGCCCTGCTTCATTACAACGAAAACATATTACTTCTGACAAGTCCCGAGGTTTCCTTTTTGGGCAACTGTTGAGGTAGTGCCCTCACTCCTTGTACATGTGACAAGTGATATGACTCAGGTCCTTCCTGGGCTCCAATCGGTTTCTCTTCCTGGACTTTTCCATTCCAATCAGGGCTTCTATTTCTTGTGGGTCATACTCTACTTCCTCTGTCGGGAATTCTATTAGATCCCCATTCAAACAATTCTGGGAGATGTGTCCTTCTTCTCCACATGAATAGCATGACTTGGTGCAAGGTTTAATTGGTTCTTCTTTGGGTGTGTCCTCAACATCTTCCTTCACCACAGCTTCTTCTAAAATTTCCATGAGGGCTCCTTTCATTACTTCTTCTTCTGCTGGATGGTTTGTTGTTCCATGGGGTAAATGTGACACTAAGCAGGATAGTGGGTAGTCCCTTCACACAAGAAACAACTAATCTGCCTAATTGGGCATTCTTGACTTCCTTCACAATTAGGGCATTCATCCTTGTGTTCTTTATGGGTGTGTCCTATTTCTCCACAAATCTTGCATGCACAAGGTTTCTTCATATCCTTTCCATAAGGCTTCAATTTTTGGGACACGAACCGAGACTTTAGCAAAGTCAACTTAAAATCTTTCCAAGTGGTTACTCCTTGCCATCCATTGATGGTTTGGTACATCCTCCACCAAGTAGCAGCACCTCTTTCAAAGCACTGAAGAGCATGATGGGTCATATCCTTTCTGACTATAGGGTTATTCTTCATGTGATCCTCCATGTTCTGAATCCATTGGTCTATCTCCAATTGACTTATCGGTCCAGGGAAACATGAGTTCATCTCCATTCGTCCTCTATTGGGTCCATGGGTTTGGGGTAAGATAAGAGAGAGAGAGAGAGAGAGGGATACACACAAGGCAAACAAAAGTTTTGAAAAGACAGTGGCTGTCGGGAAAACATCAAACAAATGACAGCTCACAAACGTCACATCTAGCGTAGGCATATAACAGGGGTTTGGTCTTCTAAAGGTCAATAAATCTTCAATGTCGCCAAACTCTTCCAGTTTTGTTCATATCTCCGATGGGATTCTTCCGATCATGCTTGTCCTTCTCAAGTTCTTTTGCGAGATCATCTCTGTTGACGCGAAGTCTCTCATGACATCCTTTATTATTCTGGATTTGCGTTCCAAACTTCTGGTTTCAACATCCTTCGCATGAACCATGGTCCTACTGTCCTTCAGTTCCTCATGAAATACTTCCTTGTCAAAATACTACTTCTTGTAGGTCCATCTTAACTTCTTGATGTAACACTCCAGATCCCGGTGATACACTTAGCTAAGGTTAAAACTTCATCCTTAACTCAGCATGGTGACAATAGCATCAACAGGCGATATCATCAGGGGTAGCCGTGTTTCTGCCCTTGTCATTGCCATGAGCTATCTTTCATAATTGATATCTCCTGCCTTAGGGTTTTCTTGACAAAACTTTGAGTTCTCATGCTCCTTGTTTCAGTCTTTCTCCGATACACCTTGATCTCAGGTATTGACAACTTCCATAGTCTGCCAAGTTCCATAAGGGTAGCCTTCCTAGGTCATACAAATCTGGGAATTCTTTAGAGCCTTCAAATTCTACTTGTCTTGGGTCTTCAACCGTTGTAGTTTCCATTATTCAGATGCACGAAAAATACTCTTCATTCCGAAGTGGTCTTAGTTGTCCGATATCTTGTACTTCTTAGAGTGGTCTCATCAGTCGAATCTTTGTGTGGTCAAAAGGGGAAAGGGGTATGGTCTAACTAAAAGGGAATATTTGAATAAGCTCAGAAGAGAAGAGATGTAAAAGATCTTTTGAAAGGGAAAGTTGTAGAGAAAAATCTTTGCTATGGGCTTGCCAGTTTCTAGGGTCACGTCCTACAGTCAACTTGTGCTCTGATACCATCTTGTAGCGACCCGACCCGAATGGATCAAGTCTCTGTGCTTAAGTGTCATCCCTAGATCGGTATGCTGACACACACAGTACTCGAGGATTTATAACAGAGGTAAATCACATGTATAAGTAATGTAAATACTATTACCTTAATCCAAATAGCGGAAGTAACAAGGTTGTGGATTCCCATCAACACCAACGGCAAAGTTGAGTGTAGAAATCATAACCCTAACGTATCACTTACTCGTCATAAGATAATCCTGCAACATGAGACGTTGCAGCCACAAAGGGTCAGTACATTGAATGTACTGGCAAATTCACACTGTAGAGCAATGATGAATAATGGCTATCACTACATGCATATATGGCTGGTGGAAAAGCTCTACGATTATAAGGTTTTTGCGAAAAGCCAATTTTTCCCTACTGCAAAGGAATAAATTTTATTTAACTATCATGGTGGTTGTTGAACATTGAGAATGGTTGACGGCATTCTCAATCCCAATTTAGTAACATCATTTAACCCAACAAAATTAATTTAAAGTAACATGATGAGATTCACATGATAATCCAGGTACTAGATACTCAAGTTGTCCATAACCGGGGACACGACTAATCATGATTAGTTTATACACTCTGCAGAGGTTTGCGCACTTTTCCCCACAAGACTCGATCGCCTCCGTTTGGTTTCTCGCACTACATGGTGTTTGAGAAGACGTATGACTGAGACATAGTCTTTCAGAAGCGCTAGCACCTTACGATGGATAGACCATTACACCTACTTTCCCCTACATCTGCTAGTCTACCCTGTAAGAATTCGCACGCCTTAATCAACTATGCTAGAGCCCATAATAGCTTGTGGCTGCACACGGAAGTTTCTAGTATGAATAATCTCATGATCCCTTTGAGCCTGGGTGACAGTCCATAAAAAACAGGCAATCCTGGTCTACCCAGGTGCCTAGACAGGCAATCCTGGAATACCTAGGTACCTCAATCCACCAGATGTGTGTTTAAGTTGCCACCTTAAGTAAACCATTAATTAACAATCTCACATCTGTCATGAATACTCTCAAAACCCAATCCACGTCTACGAGCATCGCATGGCACTATAAGCATAACGTAATAGTAACTCCCAAGGTTTGAATGCGGGACAATAGGTTCCTACCTCATCAACTACTTCCCAATACCCACATGTTACCAATCCTACTCATGCAATGTTTGAGGGTGAAACTAATGCATAAAAACTGGGTATGAAAAGGGATATGATCAAAGTGTGAACTTGCCTGCAATGTTGATGAAGATGATTCGCACTCATAACTCTTGATAGTTCTACTCGTCACACTCCGTTTAATCTATCGTAGACAAGCAATAGTAACCACACATAAGCAATCACTCAAAGGATCAGAAAGAACGAAGAAGATGAATCGGAAAACACCAAAACTAAGAAAATAACTCTCGCAACATAAAACAATTTCTAACAATACCAAAATTATGTGAATTTGTCCTTATCAGAAAGTTTAGGTCAAGAGCTTCGATTTCCAAAAAGAATCAACTCAAACGGAGCTACGAAACTCAAGTTATGATCAAACAAAGTTTGAATACAAATCTGATCTAATTCAAATTTTAAACTTTTCAAAAACATGTTTAAGTTGTTTATCTGGATAGAGGAGATCATAACAAAGACGTGAGCATTGGTTTCGTTGGATTTGGACAAACGAGCGAAAAGATGTGGTCGTTTGAAGTACAGGGACTAATCTATAAAAGAAACTACTACAAATAGGTCCCTGGACAAGAAATAAAAGAAAAAAACTAAATATTGAACGTTCGCTACAGAGAGCTAAAGAACGAACTCGTTCTCTATCGAATCCTATCTAATGAACGTTCATAAACTAAATCTAACTAAAAGAGAAAAACCGATCTAACTAACCGAAAAAGACCGAAATAAAAACCGTTCTAGGGTTTTACCGGTCGGGGCGGTTTTTCGTTGGAAAACTGGCAGCGAACTCCGGCGGCTTCCCGCGGCAGCGAGCGTCGGCGAGGAGCGGGGCGATGGTTGCGGGCGAGCAACAGCAAGGCGCGGCGCGTCAGCGGGGAGCGGTGGCGAGGTGGTGCGGGCGGCGGCGGCGCGCAGCGAGGGGCGACGGCGGCAGCAAAGTGCGGCGGCGGCGGCAGTTGGTGGTGGCGTGAGGCGAGGGGCGCGGCGCTCGAGGGAGAGAGAGGGGGAGAAGAGGGCGGCGGGGGCGGCGCATTTATACAGGAGGGGAGGCGCGGTGGCGTGGGGAAGGGGCGGCCGGTGGCGGCGCGGCGCCGCACTCTGGGAGGAGTCCCGGTCGGGGACGACGGGCGAGGCGGCGCGGAGCTGGGCCTTGGCCTGGCTGGGTGCTGGGCCGGCCCAGTCGGCGAAGTTTAAAAAAAACATTTTTTTCAGAGAGCTAAAATAATAAAACAAAATAACTAAAAATATTATATAGGCATATAATATATCAAAATTTTCAAAAAAAGATTTTCTACGATATGAACATTTTTCTAGCATTAAATAAAATACACACAAATTCAGATAATTCAAAGAGTGCTAATGGTGCAATAAAAACTCAATAAAATCATTTTAAAAATACCAAAATTAATTCAAATTTATCTCTCTCCAATTTTCTAATGTAGGGAATCATTTTACCCTAATTTCCATATATTTTATTTTTGGAGAAAAATAATTTGAATAAAACCCAAATAACTCCAAATTGAAAATGATTCCCAAAAGGACTTTGAATTTGATCCTTTTTAACTTCCAACTCATATTCATACATTTTGAAGAGGTCATTTTATCTTCTCTCATGAAAATCATTGAGTTGCTTGAAGTTTATGAATTTGAAATATTTTCAAATGAAATTCAAATATTTTCGACAACCCTTTTCATTTAATTTAAATGGAAGAAGTCGTGTCATCCTCTCTCTAGGGTTTGGTGCTGAAAAGCATTTGAATTCCTGGAGATCACGAATGAAAAATGAAAGTTTGGGAAAGTCCTTTTATTCCCTCTCATTTAACTTTCAAAAAGTTTTTGAATTCACTCACTTTCAATCAATCAATCAAACAATCAACCCAATCTATCTGTTTATTATAACATTCCAAAATTTAGAATTTTGGGATGTTACACACCCAAAGAGTACTAAGGTGTGATCATGTTTTGCTTGTGAGAGAAGTTTAGTCAATGGGTCTGCCACATTCAGATCCGTATGTATTTTGCAAATTTCTATGTCAACAATGCTCTGCACGGAGCTACTCTAGCTAATTCCTCCCACTTTCAATATGTGTCCAGATTGAGACTTAGAGTCATCTGGATCACTGTCAAAACTTGCATCGACGTAACCCTTTACGATGAACCTTTTGTCACTTCCATAATCGAGAAACATATCCTTATTCCACTAAGGATAATTTTGACCAATGTCCAATGATCTATTCCTAGATCACTATTGTACTCCTTTGCCAAACTTAGGGTAGGGTATACAATAGGTCTGGTACACAGCATGGCATACTTTATAGAACCTATGGCTGAGGCATAGGGAATGACTTTCATTCTCTTTCTATCTTCTGCCGTGGTCGGGTTTTGAGTCTTACTCAACTTCAAACCTTGTAACACAGGCAAGAACTCCTTCTTTGACTGTTCCATTTTGAACTACTTCAAAATCTTGTCAAGGTATCTACTTATTGAAAAACTTATCAAGCGTCTTGATCTATCTCTATAGATCTTGATGCTCAATATGTAAGCAGCTTCACCGAGGTCTTTCTTTGAAAAACTCCTTTCAAACATTCCTTTATGCTTTGCAGAATAATTCTACATTATCTACGATCAACAATATGTCATTCACATATACTTATCAGAAATGTTGTAGTGCTCCCACTCACTTTCTTGTAAATACAAGCTTCACTGCAAGTCTGTATAAAACTATATGCTTTGATCAACTTATCAAAGCGTATATTCCAACTCCGAGATGTTTGCACCAGTCCATAGATGGATCGCTTGGAGCTTGCATCATATACAACTCTTCTTCCAGAAATCCATTCAGGAATGCAGTTTTAACATCCATCTGCCAAATTTCATAATCATAAAATGCGGCAATTGCTAACATGATTTGGACAGACTTAAGCATCGCTATGGGTGAGAAGGTCTCATCGTAGTCAATTCCTTGAACTTGTCGAAAACCTTTTGTGACAAGTCGAGCTTTGTAGACAGTAACATTACCGTCAGCGTTAGTCTTCTTCTTGAAGATCCATTTATTTTCAATTGCTTGCCGATCATTGGGCAAGTCAATCAAAGTCCACACTTTGTTCTCATACATGGATCTCATCTCAGATTTCATGGCCTCAAGCGATTTCGCGGAATCTGGGCTCATCATCGCTTCCTCATAGTTCGTAGGCCGTCATGTTAAAGTAACATAACCTCTAGAACAGGATTACCGTACCACTCTGGTGTGGATATCACTCTGGTTTACCTACGAGGTTCGGTAATAACTTGATCTGAAGTTACGTGATCATCATCATTAGCTTCCTCACTAATTGGTGTAGTAGTCACAAGAACAGATTTCTGTGATGAACTACTTTCCAATAAGGGAGCAGGTACAGTTACCTCATCAAGTTCTACTTTCCTCCCACTCACTTCTTTCGAGAGAAACTCCTTCTCTAGAAAGGATCCATTCTCAGCAACCAATATCTTGCCTTCGGATCTGTGATAGAAGGTGTACCCAACATTTTCTTTTGGGTATCCTATGAAGACGCACTTCTCCGATTTGGGTTTGAGCTTATCAGGTTGAAACTTTTACACATAAGCATTGCAACCTCAAACTTTAAGAAATGAAAGCTTAGGTTTCTTGCCAAACCATAGTTCATACGGTGCCGTCTCAACGGATTTAGATGGTGCCCTATTTAACGTGAATGTAGTTGTCTCTAATGCATAACCCCAAAACAATAGCGATAAATCAGTAAGAGACATCATAGATCGCACCATATCTAATAAAGTACGGTTACGATGTTCGGACACACCATTACACTGTGGTGTTCCAGGTGGCGTGAGTAGTGAAACTATTTCACATTGTTTTAACTGAAGGCCAAACTTGTAACTCAAATATTTTACTTCTGCGATCATATCGTAGAAACTGTTATTTTGTTACGATGATTCTCCACTTCACTTTGAAATGCTTTGAACTTTTCAAATGTTTCAGACTTGTGTTTCATCAAGTAGATATACTCATATCTGCTCAAATCATCTGTGAAGATCAGAAAATAATGATACCTGCCGCGAGCTTGAATATTCATCGGACCACATACATCAGTATGCATGATTTCCAACAAATCTGCTGCTTGCCGCATTGCTCCGGAGAACAGAGTCTTAGTCATCTTGCCCATGAGGCATGGTTCGCAAGCATCAACTGATTCATAATCAAGTGATTCCAAAAGTCCATCAGCATGGAGTTTTTCATGCGCTTTATACCAATATGACCTAAACGGCAGTGCCACAAATAAGTTGCACTATCATTATTAACTTTGCATCTTTTGGTTTCAATATTATGAATATGTGTATCACTACGATCGAGATCCAACGAACCATTTTCATTGGGTGTGTAACCATATATGTAAACAGAACAACAATTTATTCTCTTACTTAAATGAATAACCGTATTGCAATAAACATGATCAAATCATATTCATGCTCAATGCAAACACCAAATAACACTTATTTAGGTTCAACACTAATCCCGAAAGTATAGGGAGTGTGCGATGATGATCATATCAATCTTGGAACCACTTCCAACACACATCGTCACTTCACCCTTAACTAGTCTCTGTTCATTCTGCAACTCCCGTTTCGAGTTACTACTCTTAGCAACTGAACCAGTATCAAATACCGGGGGGTTGCTACGAACACTAGTAAAATACACATCAATAATCCGTATATCAAATATACCTTTGTTCACTTTGCCATCCTTCTTATCCGCCAAATACTTGGGGCAATTCCGCTTCCAGTGACCAGTCCCTTTGCAGTAGAAGCACTTAGTCTCAGGCTTAGGTCCAGACTTGGGTTTCTTCATTAGAGCAGCAACTTATTTGCCGTTCTTCTTGAAGTTCCCCTTCTTCCCTTTGCCCTTTCTCTTGAAACTAGTGGTCTTGTCAACCATCAACACTTAATGTTTTTCTTGATTTCTACCTTCACCGATTTTTGCATCGTGAAGAGCTTGTGAATTCTTTTCGTCATCCCTTGCATATTATAGTTCATCACTAAGTTCTACTAACTTGGTGATGGTGACTAGAGAATTCTGTCAATCACTATTTTATCTAGAAGATTAACTCCCACTTGATTCAAGCGATTGTAGTACCCAGACAATCTGAGCATATGCTCACTGCTTGAGCTATTCTCCTCCATCTTTTAGCTATAGAACTTGTTGGAGACTTGATATCTCTCAACTCGGGTATTTGCTTGAAATATTAACTTCAACTCCTGGAACATCTCATATGGTCCATGACGTTTGAACGTCTTTGAAATCCCGATTCTAAGCTGTTAAGCATGGTGCACTAAACTATCAAGTAGTCATCATATTGAGCTAGCCAAACGTTCATGACGTCTGCATCTGCTCCTACAATAGGCCTGTCACCTAGTGGTGCATCAAAGACATAATTCTTCTGTGCAGCAATGAGGATAATCCTCAGATCACGGATCCAATCTGCATCATTGCTACTAACATTTTTCAACATAACTTTTCTCTAGGAACACAATAAACTGGGAGCAACATCGCGAGCCATTGATCTACAACATAGATATGCTAATACTACCAGGACTAAGTTCATGATAAATTAAAGTTCAATTAATCATATTACTTAAGAACTCTGAAATGGAGTAGTTTTCAATGGTGAACATCATTATGTTGATCATATCTACTATATGATTCATGCTCGACCTTTCGGTCTCTAGTGTTCCGAGGCCATATCTACATATGCTAGGCTCGTCAAGTTTAACCCGAGTATTTCTGCGTGTGCAAAACTGGCTTGCACCCATTGTAGATGGACGTAGAGCTTATCACACCCGATCATCACGTGGTGTCTGGGCATGACGAACTTTGGCAACGGTGCATACTCAGGGAGAATACTTTTATCTTGAAATTTAGTGAGAGATCATCTTATAATGCTACCGTCATAACTAAGCAAAGATAAGATGCATAAAAGATAAACATCACATGCAATCATAATATGTGACATGATATGGCCATCATCATCTTGTGCCTTTGATCTCCATCTCCAAAACATCGTCATGATTTCCATCGTCACCGGCATGACACCATGATCTCCATCATCTTGATCTATATCAATGTGTTGTCATATGGTTGTCTCGCCAACAATTGCTCTTGCAACTATTGCTATCGCATAGCGATAAAGTAAAGTAATTATTTGGCGCTTGCATCTTATGCAATAGAGAGATAACCATGAGGCTTTTGCCAGTTGCCGATAACATCAACAAAACTTGATCATCTTATACAACAACTTATATCTCATCATGTATTGACCATATCACATCATGCCCTGCAAAAACAAGTTAGACATCCTCTACTTTGTTGTTGCAAGTTTTACGTGGCTGCTACGGGCTTAACAAGAACCGTTCTTACCTACGCATCAAAACCACAATGATAGTTTGTCAAGTTGGTGCTGTTTTAACCTTCTCAAGGACCGGGCGTAGCCACACTCGGTTCAACTAAAGTTGGAGTAACTGACACCCGCTAGTCACCTGTGTGCATAGCACGGCGGTAAAACCAGTCTCGCGTAAGCGTACGCGTAATGTCGGTCCGGGCCGCTTCATCCAACAATACCGCCGAACCAAAGTGTGACATGCTGGTAAACAGTATGACTTATATCGCCCACAACTCACTTGTGTTCTACTCGTGCATATTACATCAACGCATAAAACCTAGGCTCGGATGCCACTGTTGGGGAACGTAGTAATTTGAAAATTTTCCTACGCACACGCAAGATCATGGTGATGCACAACAACGAGAGGGGAGAGTGTTGTCTATGTACCCTTGTAGACCAGAAGTGGAAGCGTTATAACAACGCGGTTGATGTAGTCGTACGTCTTCACGGCCCGACCGATCAAGCACCGAAACTACGGCACCTCCGAGTTTTTGCACACGTTCAGCTCGATGACGATCCCCGGACTTCGATCCAGCAAAGTGTCGGGGATGAGTTTCGTCAGCACGACGGCGTGGTGACAATTTTGATGTTCTACCGTCACAGGGCTTCGCCTAAGCATCGCTACAATATTATCGAGGATTATGGTGGAGGGGGGCACCGCACACGGCTAAGAGATCAATGATCAATTGTTGTGTCTCTGAGGTGCCCCCTGCCCCCGTATATAAAGGAGTGGAGGAGGGGGGCGGCCAAGGAGGGCGGCGCGCCCAAGGGGGGGAGTGCAACTCCCACCGGGAGTAGGACTCCCCCTTTTCCTATTAGGAGTAGGAGAGGGAAGGAAGAGGAAGCAGGGAGGAAGGAAAGGGGGGGCGGCCCCCTTCCCAGTTCAGATTGGGCTTGGGGGGCGCCCCTCCCTTGCTCCTTTCCCCTCCTTTCCACTATGGCCCAATAAGGCCCATATACCTCCCGGGGGGTTCCGAAAACCTCCCGGTGATTCGGTATTGTCCCAATCTTACCCGGAACCTTTCCGGTGTCCAAATATATTCGTCCAATATATCGATCTTTATGTCTCGACCATTTCGAGACTCCTCGTCAACTCCGTGATCACATCCGGGACTCCGAACAACCTTCGGTACATCAAAATATATAAACTCATAATGAAACTGTCATCGTAGCGTTAAGCGTGCGGACCCTATGGGTTCGAGAACAATGTAGACATGACCGAGACACGTCTCTGGTCAATAACCAAGAGCGGAACATGGATGCTCATATTGGCTCCTACATATTCTACGAAGATCTTTATCGGTCAGACTGCATAACAACATACATTGTTCCCTTTGTCATCGGTATGTTACTTGCCCGAGATTCGATCGTCGGTATCTCAATACCTAGTTCAATCTCGTTACCGGCAAGTCTCTTTACTCATTCCGTAATATATCATCCCGCAACTAACTCATTAGTTGCAATGCTTGCAAGGCTTAAGTGATGTGTATTACCGAGAGGGCCCAGAGATACCTCTCCGACAATCGGAGCGACAAATCCTAATCTCGAAATACGCCAACCCAACATGTACCTTTGGAGACACCTGTAGAGCACCTTTATAATCACCCAGTTATGTTGTGACGTTTGGTAGCACACAAAGTGTTCCTCCGGTAAACGAGAGTTGCATAATCTCATAGTCATAGGAACATGTATAAGTCATGAAGAAAGCAATAGCAACATACTAAACGATCGGGTGCTAAGCTAATGGAATGGGTCATGTCAATCACATCATTCTCCTAATGATGTGATCCCGTTAATCAAATGACAACTCATGTCTATGGTTAGGAAACATAACCATCTTTGATCAACGAGCTAGTCAAGTAGAGGCATACTAGTGACACTCTGTTTGTCTATGTATTCACACATGTATTATGTTTCCGGTTAATACAATTCTAGCATGAATAATAAACATTTATCATGATATAAGGAAATAAATAATAACTTTATTATTGCCTCTAGGGCATATTTCCTTCAAAAACAGCAAGGTAACTAATGATAAAACTGAGCACAAACGGTACAAAGAGTCACTCCAAAGTCACTAATAGCGGAGAACAAACGAAGAGATTATGGTAGGGTACGAAACCACCTCAAAGTTATTCTTTCCAATCAATCCGTTGGGCTATTCCTATAAGTGTCACAAACAGCCCTAGAGTTCGTACTAGAATAACACCTTAAGACATAAATCAACCAAAACCCTAATGTCACCTAGATACTCCAATGTCACCTCAAGTATCCGTGGGTATGATTATACGATATGCATCACACAATCTCAGATTCATCTATTCAACCAACACATAGAACCTCAAAGAGTGCCCCAAAGTTTCTACCGGACAATCACGATGAAAACGTGTGCCAACCCCTATGCATAGGTTCATGGGCGGAACCCACAAGTTGATCACCAAAATATACATCAAGTGAATCACGTGATATCCCATTGTCACCATAGATACGCACGGCAAGACATACATCAAGTGTTCTCAAATCTTTAAAGACTCAATCCGATAAGATAACTTCAAAGGGGAAACTCAATCCATTACAAGAGAGTAGAGGGGGGAAGAAACATCATAGGATCCAAATATAATAGCAAAGCTCGCGATACATCAAGATCGTATCACCTCAAGAACACGAGAGAGAGAGAGAGAGAGAGATCAAACACATAGCTACTGGTACATACCCTTAGCCCCGAGGGAGAACTACTCCCTCCTCATCATGGAGAGCACCGGGATGATGAAGATGGCCACCGGAGAAGGATTACCCCCTCCGGTAGGGTGCCGGAACGGGTCTAGATTGGTTTTCAGTGGCTATGGAGGGTTCTGGCGGCGGAACTCCCGATCTATTGTGCTCTCTGATGTTTTTAGGGTATATGGAGATATATAGGCGGAAGAGGTACGTCAGGGGAGCCACGAGGGGCCCACGAGGGTGGAGGGCGCGCCCTAGGGGGGTGGGCGCGCCCCCTACCTCGTGGACTCCTTGAAGCTTCCCTTACGTGGACTCCAAGTCTCCCAGGCTTCTTCTGATCCAAAATTAAGTTCCATGAAGTTTCAGGTCAATTGGACTCCGTTTGGTTTTCCTTTTCTTTCAAACCCTAAAATAGGCAAAAACAGAAACTGGCACTGGGCTCTGGGTTAATAGGCTAGTCCCAAAAATCATATAAAATAGCATATAAAACATCCAAGGTTGATAATATAATAGCATGGAACAATCAAAAATTATAGATATGTTGAGACGTATCAGCATCCCCAAGCTTAATTCCTGCTCGTCCTCGAGTAGGTAAAAGATAAAAACAGAATTTTTGATGTGGAATGCTACCTAACATATTCATCATGTATTTCTCTTTAGTGTAGCAAGAATATTCAGATCCATAAGATTCAAGACAAAAGTTTAATATTGACATAAAAACAATAATACTTCAAGCATACTAACTAAGCAATCATGTCTTCTCAAAATAACATGGCCAAAGAAAGTTATCCCTACAAAATCATATAGTCTGGCTATGCTCTATCTTCACCACACAAAATATTTAAATCATGCACAACCCCGATGACAAGCCAAACAATTGTTTCATACTTTTGATGTTCTCAAACTTTTTCAATCTTCACGCAATATATGAGCGTGAGCCATGGATATAGCACTATAGGTGGAATAGAAGGGTGGTGGTGGAGAAGACAAAAAGGGAGAGGATAGTCTCACATCAACTAGGCGTATCAACGGGCTATGGAGATGCCCATCAATAGATATCAATGTGAGTGAGTAGGGTTTGCCATGCAACAGATGCACTAGAGCTATAAATGTATGAAATCTCAACAAAAGAAACTAGTGGGTGTGCATCCAACTCGCTTGCTCATGAAGACCTAGGGCATTTTGAGGAAGCCCATCATTGGAATATACAAGCCAAGTTCTATAATGAAAGATTCCCACCAGTATATGAAAGTGACAACATAGGAGACTCTTTATCATGAAGATCATGGTGCTACTTTTAAGCACAAGTGTGGTAAAAGGATAGTAGCATTGCCCCTTCTCTCTTTTTCTCTCATTTTTTTATTTGGGCCTTTCTCTTTTTTTATGGCCTCCTTTTTTCTCTTTTTTATTTGGGCTTCTTTGGCCTCTTTTATTTATTTATTTTCGTCTGGAGTCTCATCCCGACTTATGGGGGAATCATAGTCTCCATCATCCTTTCCTCACTGGGAGAATGCTCTAATAATGATGATCATCACACTTTTATTTACTTACAACTCAAGAATTACAACTCGATACTTAAAACAAGATATGACTCTAGATGAATGCCTCCGGTGGTGTACCGGGATGTGCAATGACTTATGAGTGACATGTATGAAAGAATTATGAACGGTGGCTTTGCCACAAATACGATGTCAACTACATGATCATGCAAGCAATATGACAATGATGAAGGGTGTCATAATAAACGGAATGGTGGAAAGTTGCATGGCAATATATCTCGGAATGGCTATGGAAATGCCATAATAGGTAGGTATGGTGGCTGTTTTGAGGAAGGTATATGGTGGGTTTATGGTACCGGCGATATTTGCGCGGTACTAGAGAGGCTAGCAATGGTGGAAGGGTGAGAGTGCGTATAATCCATGGACTCAACATTAGTCATAAAGAACTCACATACTTATTGAAAAAATCTATTAGTTATCAAAACAAAGTACTACATGCATGCTCCTAGGGGGATAGATTGGTAGGAAAAGACCATCGCTCGTCCCCGACCGCCACTCCTAAGGAGGACAATCAATAAATAAATCATGCTCCGACTTCATCAAATAACGGTTCACCATACGTGCATGCTACGGGAATCACAAACTTCAACACAAGTATTTATCAAATTCACAACTAGTACTAGCATGACTCTAATATTAACATCTCCATATCTCAAAACAATCATCAAGTATCAAACTTCTCATAGTATTCAATGCACTTTATATGAAAGTTTTTATTATATCCCTCTTGGATGCCCATCATATTAGGACTAAATTCATAACCAAAGCAAATTACCATGCTGTTCTAAAGACTCTCAAAATAATATAAGTGAAGCACGAGAGTTCGTCTATTTCTATAAAACAAAACCACCACCGTGCTCTAAAATGATATAAGTGAAGCACTAGAGCAAATGACAAACTACTCCGAAAGATATAAGTGAAGATCAATGAGTAGTCGGATAATTATGCAACTATGTGAAGAATCTCTAACATTTAAGGATTAATATCATGATACTTTATTCAAACAGCAAGCAAAACAAAATAAAATGACATCTAAGAATAGCAAACATCATGTGAAGAAGCAAAAACTTAGGATCAACCGATACTAACCGATAGTTGTTGAAGAAGAAAGGTGGGATGCCAACCGGGGCATCCCCAAGCTTAGACGCTTGAGACTTATTGAAATATTATCTTGGGGTGCCTTGGGCATCCCCAAGCTTGAGCTTTTGTGTCTCCTTAATTCCTCTCATATCACGGTCTCCCTAAATCTCAAAAGCTTCATCCACACAAAACTCAACAAAGACTCGTCAGATAAGTTAGTATAAACCATTGAAAAAACCTTATCATACTCTACTGTAGCAAATCACTAAAATTATTATTCAACATTGCATACTAAATGCCTCTGCATATTTAATAGTCCTATCCTCAAATAGAATCATTAAAGAAGCAAACAATGCAAACATAACAGCAATCTGCCTAAACAGGACAGTCTGTAAAGAATGCAGCAACATCCATACTTCCCTAACTCCAAAAATTATGAAAGAAAATTCCCACTGTTGTAAATTTATCAGAGCTTAATATTCAAAAGGTTCCAACATTTTATCACATTCTGAATTTTCTAGGGAATTATTGCAACACCGGTAAACTTTCTGTTTTCAAACAGCAACATCTGGACTTCTAAAATAGGCATAGTAAAGGCTATCAATGCCACTTTTATCGAAATAAAAGATGCAAAACATTTTTCTAAATAACAGAAAGCAAATCTTAACAAAATAAATTGACGCTCCAAGCAAAACACATATCATGTGGTGAATAAAAATATAGCTCCAAGTAAAGTTACCGATGAACGAAGACGAAAGAGGGGATGCCTTCCGGGGCACCCCCAAGCTTAGGCTCTTGGATATCCTTGAATATTACCTTGGGGTGCCTTGAGAATACCCAAGCTTAGGGTCTTGCCACTCCTTATTCCATAGTCCATCGAATCTTTACCCAAAACTTGAAAACTTCACAACACAAAACTTAATAGAAAATAAAAAACTCGTAAGCTCTGTTAGTATAAGAAAGCAAATCACCATCATAAGGTACTGTAATGAACTCATTATTTAATTATATTCGTGTTAAACCTACTGTATTACAACTTATCTATGGTTTATAAAATATTTTACTAGCCATAGATTCATCAAAATAAGTAAACAACACATGAAAAACAGAATCTGTCAAAAACAGAACAGTATGTAGTAATCTGGATCAAACGTATACTTCTGGAACTCATAAAATTCTCAAATAAATTGCTGGACCTGAGGAATTTATCTATTAATCATCTTCAAAAAGAATTAACTAAATATAACTCTCCAAATAAAAATGGCAGCAATTCTCGTGAGCGCTAAAGTTTCTGTTTTTTACAGCATGATCAACAAGACTTTCCCGAAGTCTTCCCAAAGGTTCTACTTGGTACAAACACTAATTAAAAGAATAAAACCACATATAAACAGAGGCTAGATGAATTATTTATTACTAAACAGGAACAAAAAGCAAGGAACTAAAATAAAATTGGGTTGCCTCCCAACAAGCGCTATCGTTTAACGCCCCTAGCTAGGCATGATAATGACAATGATGCTCACATAAAGGATAAGAATTGAAACATAAAGAGAGCATCATGAAGAATATGACTAGCACACTTAAGTCTAACCCACTTCCTATGCATAGGGATTTTGTGAGCAAACAACTTATGGGAACAAGAATCAACTAGCATAGGAAGGCAAAACAAGCATAACTTCAAAATTTTAGGCACATGAGGGGAAACTTGATATTATTGCAATTCCTACAAGCATATGTTCCTCCCTCATAATAATTTTCAGTAGCATCATGAATGAATTCAACAATATAACCAGCACCTAAAGCATTCTTTTCATGATCTACAAGCATAGAAAATTTACTACTCTCCACATAACCAAAATTCTTCTCATTTGGAAGAGTGGGAGTATCATAAGAGACTCGAATACTATAAATTGTTTCCACATTAAAAGAGTAATGTTCAAAGAAGGGGTAATCATAATCATGACAAGTTTTATAAATATAATCACTACTTTTTATAGCATAAGTATCATCACAATAATCATCATAAGTAGGAGGCATGCTATCATCATTATAAATTTGCATATAAAAACTTGGGAGACTAAAAATATCATCTTCATTAAACGTAGCATCCCCAAGCTTGGGACAAACACTAATTGAAGCAAATATATTCTCAAAAACATCATCTTCATCAAACATAGCATCCCCAAGCTTGGGCCTTTTCATATCATAAGCATAATCACTCTCATCATTAATAGTATGGATAGCACCAATAGTATATAAATTATCATATTCGTCCAAGCAAGTGCCAAAAATATTTTCAAGATCATAAGAAGTATCATTATCTTCCACAATTATATTTTCATGAGGCACAATAGTAATAGGAGCAACATTACTTGGGGGAGATATCTTTTTACCTCTCTTCCTTTTTCTTTTCTTCTTCTTCTTCTTCTTCTTCTTCTTCTTCACCACATCATGTGTGGGTTCAATCCACCTTTTGGAGCTCCTTATTAATGAGATTGGTTGAATAGGACGCTCCTCCTCGTTACCTGATTCATCATAAGAAATAGTAGGAGGATATTGGGAATTCTCTTCCCTTTCATTAGTATTCTCTCCATCCTCTATTTGTTTTCTTTTCTTTATGTAGTTGGCAATATAAGGATTTTCAATACAACTCACCGCACAATACATATAAATTTCCTCTAGATCAAATCCAACAAGTTTATAACGGGCAAATTCTGGAAGGTAATTAGTTATACGTTTCATTTCTTCATAATCCATAAGCAAACTAAGTTCATTATGATGTGCAAGGGAAATCAAGTCATCACAGTTTTTGGACACGATACGATCATGAAACATTTTGCATTGGGTACTGAAATGATCATGTTCATTGCAAAGTTCACAAGTATGGCCAAGATAATTTAAATTTTCAGCACATTCATCTAGCCTTTCTTGCAACAATTTAGTTTCTAAGTACTTATGCCTCTTGCAATATCTATCTTCCCTATTTGGTGTGTACTTACAAACCCAATGTACTCCACAAAAATTGACATGTTTATAGGAGACATTTTCATCATAACTAGTGCAATCATCATTAGTATCATGGATATTCAAAGAATTCATACTAAAAACATTGCAATCATGCTCATCATTCAAATATTTAGTGCCAAACATTTTATGGATTTCTTCTTCTAGCACTTGAGCACAATTATCCTTTCTGTCATACTCATGAAAGATATTAAAAAGGTGAAGCGTATGAGACAAACTCAATTCCATTTTTTATAGTTTTCTTTTATAAACTATACTAGTGATAAAACAAGAAACTGAAAGACTCGATTGCAAGATCTAAAGATATACCTTCAAGCGCTAACCTCCCCGGCAACGGCGCCAGAAAAGAGCTTGATGTCTACTACACAACCTTCTTCTCGTAGATGTTGTTGGGCCTCCAAGTGCAGAGGTTTGTAGGATAGTAGAAAATTTCCCCCAAGTGGATGACCTAAGGTTTATCAATCCATAGGAGGCGTAGGATGAATATGCTCTCTCTCAAGCAACCATGCAACCAAATAACAAAGAGTCTCTTGTGTCCCCAACACACCCAATACAATGGTAAATTGTATAGGTGCACTAGTTCGGCGAAGAGATGGTGATACAAGTGGTATATGGATAGTAGATAATAATTTTTGTAATCTGAAATTATAAAAACAGCAAGGTAACTAATGATAAAAGTGAGCACAAATGGTATTGCAATGCGTTGAAACAAGGCCTAGGGTTCATACTTTCACTAGTGCAAGTCCTCTCAACAATAATAACATAATTGGATCATATAACTATCCCTCAACATGCAACAAAGAGTCACTCCAAAGTCACTAATAGCGGAGAACAAACGAAGAGATTATGGTAGGGTACGAAACCACCTCAAAGTTATTCTTTCCAATCAATCCGTTGGGCTATTCCTATAAGTGCCACAAACAGCCCTAGAGTTCGTACTAGAATAACACCTTAAGACACAAATCAACCAAAACCCTAATGTCACCTAGATACTCCAATGTCACCTCAAGTATCCGTGGGTATGATTATACGATATGCATCACACAATCTCAGATTCATCTATTCAACCAACACATAGAACCTCAAAGAGTGCCCCAAAGTTTCTACTGGAGAATCACGACAAAAACGTGTGCCAACCCCTATGCATAGGTTCATGGGCGGAACCCACAAGTTGATCACCAAAATATACATCAAGTGAATCACGTGATATCCCATTGTCACCATAGATACGCACGGCAAGACATACATCAAGTGTTCTCAAATCTTTAAAGACTCAATCCGATAAGATAACTTCAAAGGGGAAACTCAATCCATTACAAGAGAGTAGAGGGGGGAAGAAACATCATAGGATCCAAATATAATAGCAAAGCTCGCGATACATCAAGATCGTATCACCTCAAGAACACGAGAGAGAGAGAGAGAGAGAGAGAGAGATCAAACACATAGCTACTGGTACATACCCTCAGCCCCGAGGGAGAACTACTCCCTCCTCGTCATGGAGAGCACCGGGATGATGAAGATGGCCACCGGAGAAGGATTGCCCCCTCCGGCATGGTGCCGGAACGGGTCTAGATTGGTTTTCGGTGGCTACGGAGGGTTCTGGTGATGGAACTCCCGATCTATTGTGCTCTCCGATGTTTTTAGGGTATATGGGGATATATGGGCGGAAGAGGTACGTCAGGGGAGCCACGAGGGGCCCACGAGGGTGGAGGGCGCGCCCTAGGGGGGTGGGCGCGCCCCCTACCTCTTGGCCTCCGCGAAGCTTCCCTTACGTGGACTCCAAGTCTCCCGGGCTTCTTCTGATCCAAAAATAAGTTCCGTGAAGTTTCAGGTCAATTGGACTCCATTTGGTTTTCCTTTTCTTCGAAACCCTAAAATAGGCAAAAAACAAAAACTGGCACTGGGCTCTGGGTTAATAGGTTAGTCCCAAAAATCATATAAAATAGCATATAAAACATCCAAGGTTGATAATATAATAGCAGGGAACAATCAAAAATTATAGATACATTGGAGACGTATCAATGCACATTCTCCTGTGCATATAAACTGGTTGAAAAATCAAATCTGTGTCCTTGGTTGCATGCTTAGGTCCCATGCAAAAAAATGGGAATGAATTTCAAACACCCTGCCACCATCACTCGACCGCAAACATTGAGATACCTGGTTTTTAAATTCTAGTAAATCCAAAACTCATCTGAAATTCATGAAACTTGGCATGCTATCATGGAGCGGCATCAACATGCCATGGTAAAAAATTTGTCCCATTTGGGGCAGGTTTGGGTATAAGCTTCTCAAAAACCTTAGCTTCTCACAGCAAGCGTGATGGTTTCGGTAGGGAACGTGCCACCTTTGGGGACAAAACGATATTCATTGCCTCTTATTGCTTTGAAAAAAATTTGAGTGTCAACATAGAACAACAGGAGTGTTGTGTTCAATTTTAGAATTTTTCAGGGTTCGTTTGGACATTTTTATACATTAACTGGGTTTTCCAGACATTTTATGTGCATAATTCAAATTTGAACTACACACATTCTCCAATGCATATAAATTGGTTGAAAAATCAAATATGTGTCCTTGGTTGCATGCTTAGGTCCCATGCAAGAAATGGGAATGAATTTCAAACACCCTGCCACCGTCACTCGGCCGCAAACATTGAGATACCTGGTTTTTAAATTCTACTAAATCCAAAACTCGTCTGAAATTCATGAAACTTGGCATGCTATCATGGAGCGGCATCAACATGCCGTGGTAAAAAAATTGTCCCATTTGGGGCAGGTTTGGGTATAAGCTTCTCACAAACCTTAGATTCTCACAACAAGTGTGATGGTTTCGGTAGGGAACGTGTCACCTTTGGGGACGAAATGATATCCATTGCCTCTTATTGCTTTCAAAAAATTTCTGGTGTCAACATAGAACAACAGGAGTGTTGTGTTTACTTTTGGAATTTTTCGGGGTTTGTTTGGACATTTTTATACATTAGTCGGGTTTTCTAGGCATTTCATGTGCATAATTCAAATTTAAACTACATGCACAAGCTCCAGTGCATATAAATTGGTTGAAAACAAATATATGTCCTTTGGGGCATGCTTAGGTCCCATGCAAGAAATGGGAATGAATTTCAAACACCAGGGCACTGTTGATTCCCGGCAAAACATTGAGATACCTGGTTTTTAAATTCTAGTAAATCCAAAACTCGTCTGAAACTCATGAAAATTGGCATGCTATCATGGAGCGGCATCAACATGGCGTGGTAAAAATTTTTTCCCATTTCGGGCAGGTTTGGGTATAAGCTTCTCACAAACTTTAGCTTCTCACAACAAGCGTGATGATTTCGGTAGGGAACGTGCCACCTTTGGGGACGAAACGATATCCGTTGCCTCTTATTGCTTTACAAAATTTTCTAGTGTCAACATAGAGCAACAGGAGTGTTGTGTTTACTTTTGGAATTTTTTGGGGTTCGTTTGGACATTTTTATACATTAACTGGGTTTTCTAGGCATTTCATGTGCATAATTCAAATTTGAACCACATGCACAAGCTCCAGTGCATATAAATTGGTTGATAATTCAAATATGTGTCCTTCGGGGCATGCTAAGGTCCCATGCAATAAATGAGAATGAATTTCAAACACCGGTGCACTGTTGATTGCCGGCAAAATGTTGAGATACTTTGCTTTGAAATTCTAGTAAATCGAAAACTCGTCTGAAATGCATGAAACTTGGCATGCTATAATGGAATGGCACTCGACATGGTGTGGTATTTTTCGTGTCCAGTTTGAGAGAAGGCGCACTCGAATAACAGCCAACAAAGACATTTTGAAACAAATAGTTGCCACTATAACATCTCAAACGTTTTGTATAATTTAAATTGTGTGTGTTCTGTTAATTAACCATTCACGTGACGGCACGCCTCACTCTTTTAATGGCTAGAGGTGTCGTGCGCACATGTGCTTGAGTGCTTGACTAAACGGAAGGCGTGCCGACAACTTCCCCAGGAAGCCAAAAGAAAATGTGCCGAGCAGGATTTCCGCAGCTGTTGATCGCAAACGTTTTAGATAGAACACCCGTATGCAAAGTGAGAGCTATGGTCTTCCCCCTTAAGTCGAGGGAAAATCCGCAGCGCGGGATTTGTGCATCCCTTCAATGCAAATGGTTGTTTTGGATGACCCGTGTACAACCACGTACAAACAATTTGGTAAGATTTTCATCTGTCATATTGGGTATGTTGCCATTTGTCAAACTGGAAAGATTGACATTTGTTGATCTAGTAACGTTGCCATTTGTCAATCCTTGTAACATTGCGATTTGTCAAAATATGCAGCTAGAAATCACTAGCACTATCTAATTTTTGCAACTAAAATTCAGTAATTGAGCATAGATTTCATTCATAGATTAAGAAGTCGTTCTTAATTTATACAAACAGTTCAACTCGACAGCTGAACCGACCAAACTTTTCCCCAATTGTTGCCAACCACGTACTGAAATAGCTAGTTCAACTATATATACTAGCTAATTTTAAGTACGTTGTACAGTTCGACCACACATCTATAGTCAGATGAACTGAACAAAATAGCCGCTAAATACTACTACCACGGAGGGGCTTTGTGCTACTTCCGGCAGCCTCTCCTCTACCGAGCGCGCTTAGTAAGAGGCAGAGGGGGGGGGGGAGGAGCCTACCAACGAGCTGGAGAAATGCAATACGGTGCTTGCCGCTACTGCACGTTCAGCGACGCTCGCCAGCTCGAACGCCCACTGCCACTCCAGACGATCCCTCTCGAAGCGGCCGGACTGCTCGTAGATCTCTTGATTCCTCGCCTTTGCGTCGACGTGTGCTGCGGCCACGGCTGCGGTAAGGCTCTTTGCATGCTCGACGAGGCGTTCCTCCTCCTCCCGCAGGAACACGATGTAGCGCGCAAGGTCGCTGAGGCACGTGCGGGCCTCCACCTCCGCCTCCCTCCTTCGGGCGACGGTGGCGGAGCGGGTGATGATCCCGGTGGTCGACGGTGGGCTGGCAGCCACGGCGACCGACGATGGGGTGGCGGCCATGACCACCACCTCCCGCCTTCGGGCCGCGGTGGTGGAGCGGGTGATGGCCACGGTGGCAGGCAGTGGGGTGGTGGCCACGACGGCCACCTCCCGCCTTCGGGCCGCGGCGTCGGAGCGGGAGATGGCCCTGGATTTCGACGGGCTGTGATTGTCATATTTTCTTTGAAACAAGGCAAATGGCTTGCCATTCGTTTAATTTAGAGTGAAATATTGTAACAAATCCAAACCAAGGGAAATAACATCACTCTCGCCGGCTGCTTGAGCTCACTGTGCATTACAGAAGCCAAGTGATTAGCCCACACTAGCACCCACAAACTTATTTCGAACCAGCACATGAAATGGGCTGTAAATTTTCATAGGAAAGGCTGCATGACCGTGACAGATTTGGATTTTGACATCTGGGACCCGCGAGGAAATAGCCTATCCAAGGTGGTGTCGACTTACTAGCCAGTCAAGAAACGATTCTGCCTACCAGTCGTTGGATTGACATCCAACATATGTCGTGTATCTTCTATCTCTTGTCTTCTTCTTCCTCCAATCGGCCAAACAAAACCACCCCGTCGGCTCCGCCTGCTCCCGCTTCCCATGGCTGGCTGCGCCTCCACCGCCCTACCGTACGTACCCTCCAACGTTGGCCAGTCCCTCCCACTATTCCCCCACATGTCCTGTTATTCTTCGGCGACGTCAGCCCCAACACGCACCCGCGTCCGAACCAGTCAACCCTCGTACTCCCCTTTGCCTGCTACTGGACCAGCGCATCTTCAACAGCTCCTATTCGTTCCGTCCGAGGCCTCTCCGTCGTCCTCTGCCTTGCGGCCTTGGTTCGCTCGCCGTGCGTGGTGCGCCGCCCTCTTGCATTGTCAACGTCGTCAACAACCGAGAGGAACAAGGAGATGACTATACGTGGAGAGGATGATAGTAGGGACCCACCAGCATCATGGCAGTACGCAAGGAAGTGCCTCTATAGTACAAGCCCAAAAATATGGTTCCTCCTAATGGTTGGACATCTGGGGCCCACGCCATTGTCAACGTAGTCAATAAACGAGAGAATTACACTACGAGCGGCTGACACCAGGGACCCAGCAAGTCGCGCAGTTTTTTTTGAGGAACAAGCATTTGTTATTTATACTAGTTTTAGCGACGGATCAGGGTAACAACGGGGCTGTGCGGGGGCTGTGGCCCGTCTTGCCAGGGTTTTATTTATGTTTACCACATCATGAGCCCAGTTGTGTTTTTTTCTTGCTGAAAATGGCTAGCCCAG
Source organism: Triticum dicoccoides (assembly GCF_002162155.2). Lineage (NCBI taxonomy): Eukaryota > Viridiplantae > Streptophyta > Magnoliopsida > Poales > Poaceae > Triticum > Triticum dicoccoides. The sequence continues at coordinate 679,658,068 of NC_041382.1, forward strand.
TTCTATTTTTTAAAAGAAATACCCAAACAAGGCCTACTTGCTTTATCGGCCCTGCTGGGCTGCAAATCTTTCAAGACGAGGAGAGTTTCATTCGGTTTGCCCAGAAATGGGCTGTACATTTTTAAAACACATCAAACCGGGAATTAGTTTCAATTTTTTTCATTACAAGATCTTAAATTCCATTGATTTTTATGCGTGGACAATTATTTGGACTTTATATTTATATAAATTATTTTTCAAAATAGTTTGAATGTGAATTGATATTTCTGGATTAAAAATAGTTGACCGCATCGAAATATGCAAAATTTCGTATACTTTTTAACCGTGGCCACAATATGGGGTGTGATGCTAACAAAAAGAAGATGGGCTCCAAAAAAATTCTTAAGAATTAGCAAATGGGCTATACATTATTAGAAATAATGGCAGATGGGCTGTATGCTGTTTTCCACAGATTTGAGGCTGACTTGTGCGCCTACTACAGGTTGACACTGATGCTTTCATAAAAAAAGGTTGACGCAAACACAACGCCCTGTCAACTTAGTCAACACACGAGAGCAGTGACCGTTGGATGGACATCCAACGGCTGTCGTGCTTCTTCAATCTCTGCTCTTCATGCTCAAGCCGCTCAAACAAGCACCGGCGGGACTGCCTGCTCCCTCCTCCCGCGGCCGGCTATGCTGCCGTGTAGGCCTCACGGCCCCATCGTACTCCCATCGCTGGCCTAACCATCCCTCTACTCACCCACACATGTTGTTATTCTCCGGCGACGGCAGACGAACCAGTAAACCCTCGTACTCCTCCGTGTGGGAAACAACTGCCGAGTATTCCCTGGCTCCGTGTCATTCCCTTCCTAGGCCTCACCGTCGTCCACCGCCCCGGTGCTCTCGGCACGGCCTGGTCAACGTGGTCAATGAACGACATCCATCGGAAGTGGACTGTACATGGAGAGGCTGACAGCTGGCTCCACGGCCGCATGCAAGGAAATGCCTCCTTATTACGTGCAAAATAATGATTCCTCCACCTGACAGCTAGGACCCACAGGAAGGGCCTCTGTATTTCACAAAAAAAAACGTTCCCCCGCTAACAGGTCGGACCCACCAGCTATATCTTCGCACGCAAGGAAGTGCCTCCTTATTACGCCCAAAAAAATGAATACCCCCCTGCTAGCTGGGACCCACCATATTGTTGGGCTGACTTGTGGGCCTACTAAGTTGACAGGGATGGAGAGCTTTGTTAACTTAGCCAATACTCCAGTGACCGTATGATGTGCATCCAACGACCATAGTGCTTCTTCAACTTCTGGTCTTCTTGCTCCAGCCACCCAAAGCAGTGCCGGTCGTGCCGCCTTCTCCTGCCTCCCGTGGCCTGCTGTGCTACCGCGGAGGCCTCACCGCCCCCATACTACTCCCACCACTGGCCAGGCCATCCCTCCACTCACCCACACCCCCTGTTATTCTGTGGCGACGACAGCCTCACACCGTAGCCGAACCAGTGAACGCTCGTACTCCTCTCCGCGTGGGCATCCACTGCCGCGTCTTGCATGGCTCCGCGTCGTCCCCTTCATAGGCCTCGCCGTCGTCCACCGCCGTGGTGCTCTCGGTGCGGCGTGGTCAATGTGGTCAACGACCTACTTCCATCAGAAGAGTACTGTACGTGGATAGGCTGACAGCTGGGTCCACGACAGCCGCAAGGAAGTGCCTCCTTATTACGCGGAAAAAAATTATTCCTCCACCTGACAGCGGGGACCCACCGGACGGGCCACCAGTATTTTGCAAAAAAAATCATTTCCCCCTGACTGCTGGGACCCACCGGACGGGCCACCGTATTTCGCGAAAAAATGTTGCCCCCACTGTCAGATCGGACCCACCGGAAGTGCCTCCTTATTACGCACAAAAAAATGAATACTCCCCCGGCTAGCTGGGACCCACCTTGCTGGGAGGCTGACTTGTGGGCCTACTAAGTTGACGGGGACGAAGGGCTTTGTCAACTTAGTCAATATGAATGATTCTAGCTCTAGTGACCGTACGATGTCCATCCAACGGCCGTAGTGCTTCTTCAACCTCTGGTCTTCTTGCTCCAGCTGCCCAAAGCAGCACTGGTCGTGCCGCATGCTCCTGCCTCCCGTGGCCGACTGTGCTGCCGCAGAGGCCTCACCGCCCTTACTATTCCCACCACTAGCCAGGCCCTGCGGTGATGGCAGCCTCACACCGCAGTCGAACCAGTGAACCCTCGTAGTCCTCTTCGCATGGGCTTCCACTGTCGCGTCGTCCCCTTCCTAGGCCTCGCCGTTGTCCACCACCGTGGTGCTCTCCGCGCGGCGTGGTCAATGTGGTTAAGGAACGACTTCCATCGGAAGAGTACTGTATGTGGAGAGGCTGACAGCTGGGTCCACGGCCACAGCCCAGTTTTTTTGTGATTTGCAAAGTAAGTCGGTTTGTCAGGCTTGTTGGGCTGCAAATCCTTCAAGACGAGGAGAGCTTTCATTCGGCTGGCCGAGAAAATGTCCCATCAGTAATGAGAAATGGGTTGTACATTTTTAAAACACATCAAACCGGCAATTAGTTTCAAATGTCTTTTTCATTTCAAGATTTTAAATTACATTAGAATTTGCTGGATGTTATATTGATATACATTTATTTTTAAAATCAGTTTGAATGTGAGTCAAAATTGCGGGATTAAAAACAGTTCGGACCGCACCGAAATATGCAAAATTTCGTATAATTTTTTAACCGTTACCACAATATGGGCTGTAATGCTAACAAAAAGAATATGGGCTCCAAAAAAACCTTAAGAATTAGCAAATGGGCTGTAAATTATTAGAAATAATGGCAGATGGACTGTATGCTATTTTCCACAGATTTGAGGCTTTCCTAAAAAAAGGTTGACGCATAAGCACTGACTGTTGGATGTCCATACAACGGCCATCGTGCTTCTTCAATCTCTGCTCTTCCTGCTCCAGCCGCTCAAACAAACACCAGCGGGACTGTCTACTCCCTCCTCCTCACGGCCGGCTATGCTGCGGCGCAGGCCTCACCGCCCGACCGTACTCCCATCGCTGGCCTAACCATCCCTCTACTCACCCACACCTGTAGTTATTCTCCAGCGACGGAAGACGAACCAGTAAACCCTCGTATAGTCGTACTCCCCTCCACATGGGAAACAACTGCCGAGTCTTCCCTGCCTCCGTGTCATCCCCTTCCTAGGCCTCGCCGTCGTCCACCGCCCTGGTGCTCTCGGCGCGGTGTGGTCAACGTGGTCAAGGAACGACTTCCATCGGACATGGACTGTACGTGGAGAGGCTGACAGCTGGGTCCACGGCCGCAGCAAGGAAGTGCCTCCTTATTACGCAGAAAATAATGATTCCTCCACCTGACAGCTGGGACCCACCGGACGGGCCACTGTATTTCACGAAAAAAACATTTCCCCCTGACTGCTGGGACCTACCAGCTACATCTTCGCATGCAAGGAAGTGTGTCCAGGCAAAAAAACAATTCGCCCCCTGACTGCTGGGACCCACCAGCTACATCTTCGCAGGCAAGGAAGTGCCTGACAGTCGGGACCCACCTGGTCGAAGCGTACGTAGCGTTGTCATTCTGGTCGCGAACGTGTATGTACATACTGGTCAATGTAGAGGCACGCACGTGTCATACTAGAGGCGTGCACGTGTCGTAGAAGAGGCGCGCACGTAGCATGTACACGTACGTACAGCGGCCAGGGTGCAAGAAACAAAATACGGCCACATATGTGTACATACGGGCGGGGTCTCGAACGCCTACTCGTGCATACGTACGACCAGGGCTCTTCTACATGGCTAGGTCGGAACGGAGAAACAACGTCGTCGTCGTGTTCATGGGGAGGCAACGGAATGCGTCGTGTTCATGGGGAGGCAACGGAATGCGTCGTGTTCATGGGGAGGCAACGGAACGCGTGGGAGCCAACCGGCTGGGTCGGAACGGAATGCGTTGTCGTGTTCATGGGGGGGCTTGGACGGAACAGGCGATGGAAACGAGGCCTGGCGTACCGCACAACGGAGGAAACGGACCTCCTACGTTCAAAACGGGGTCATGTTGATCGGGAGGGGTCTGGCGTACCGCAAAAAGGAGGAAACGGACCTCCTACGGTCGAAACGGGGTCCTGTTCATCGGGAGGGGTGTGGCGTACCGCAAAACGGATGAAACGGACTTCCTACGGTCGAAACGGGGGTCCTGTTCATCGGCAGGGGTGTGGTACCGCAAAACAGAGGAAACGGACTTGTGTTGGAGCGCTACGGTCGAAACGGGGGTCCTGTTCATCGGGAGGGGTGTGGCGTACCGCAAAACGGGACTCAACGGGATACTGTTCATCTCCACCGTCGACCCCCTCCAGCCTCCACAAGCTACTGTTTATCCACCGTCGACCTCCTCCAGCCTCCACCTGCGACCATTCATCCACGGGCTCCTGTTCATCCAGCCTCCACCGCGCGCTACTCCACCGGCTACTGTTCAACCAGCCCTCTCCACGGGCTCCTGTTCAACCACCCCTCCACGGGCTACTGTTCATCATGCCCTCCACCGTCTACTGTTCATCCTGCCCTCCACGGGGTGGTCCTGTTCATCCAGCCCTCCACGGGGTCCTGTTCATCCAGCCCCAACCGGCTCGATCGATCAAGATCCTGTTCATCCAGAGGCAACACCATGGGGTCCTGTTCATCCACCCCAACCGGGAACTATTCATCCAACCCCCC
>NC_041382.1:679662890-679705548 GCF_002162155.2 Triticum dicoccoides
AGGCAGCATCGATCGGCTTCAGTAGCAGCAGCGAAGGAATCGCTCGATCGGGTTCAGTTAACAGCCATCGATCGATCGCTCGGGTTCAGTAACGCGTAGCCTGCAGTGTAATCGCTCGGGTTCAATTAGAGCCCAACGCCTCGCTTGGGTTCAGTTAGAGCCAACGCCTCGCACACACGCGCGTACGTGTACGAGAGAAACGCGCATCGCTCGGCCCCCGACCTCCCACCATAACCAGGAACTCCCCGAAATTTTCTTCACCCTCGCTTCTACCATAGTTTTTTCCGTCATGGACAGCCCAAAGAATGTCATGCAGCTGCGTCTCCGGCCCACCCAGGACAAAAAGCCCATTTTCTGTCATGATTTTTTGTCATAGAAGTAGGAGTCCACCACATCTATGATGATACCGGGTTTTGTCACAATTATCGTCATAGAAGTGTCATATGTATGACAGAAAAAAATTTCGTTCGGCCCAAAATGTCACGGATGTGTCTTTTTATGTAGTGTTCATTAACCATAAAGTGGCAGTTTTCCCAATTCAAGACAAGATTAGTTTCTTGACATCTCTGCAAAACTCGGTCAAGGTTTCTTAAGCAATCATCAAAAGAGGATCCATAGACGGAAAAATCGTCCATGAAAACCTCACAAATCTTTTCACAAAAGTTAGAGAATATAGCCATCATGCATCTTTGTAATGTAGCAGGTGCATTACATAAACCAAAAGGCATACGTCTATAAGCAAAAGTACCAAAAGGGCAAGTAAAAGCAGTCTTTGATTGATCATTGGCTGACACAGGTATTTGAGAGAAACCAGAATAACCATCTAGAAAGCAAAAATTTGTATGTTTGGATAATCTTTCTAGCATTTGATCGATAAAAGGTAAGGGGTAATGGTCTATTTTAGTAGCTTTATTTAATTTGCGAAAATCAATTACCACCCTATAACCTGTAATAATTCTTTGCGGGATCAACTCATCTTTATCATTAGGAACGACTGTGATACCTCCCTTCTTAGGGACACAATGGACAGGACTTACCCACTGACTATCAGCAACAGGATAAATTATACCTGCCTCAAGAAGCTTTAGTATTTCCTTTCTTACCACTTCCTTCATCTTAGGATTCAGCCGTCGTTGATGATCAGGAACTGGTTTGGCATCTTCCTCCAAATTTATTTTGTGTTGACACAGAGTGGGACTAATGCCCTTAAGATCATCAAGAGTATATCCAATAGCAGCACGGTGCTTCTTCAGAGTTTTCAATAATCTCTCTTCTTCATGCTCTGAAAGGTTGGCACTAATAATAATAGGATATATCTTTTTCTCATCAAGATAAGCATATTTAAGAGTATCAGGTAACGGTTTAAGCTCAAGCACGGGATCACCCTTAGGTGGAGGAGGATCCCCTAGGATTTCAACAGGCAAATTGTGTTTCAGGATGGGTTCCTGTTTAAAGAATACTTCATCTATTTCCCTTCTTTCATTCATAAACATATCATTTTCATGGTCTAGCAAATATTGTTCTAAAGGATCACTAGGAGGTACGGCAAGACCAATAATTTCATCTTTACTAGGCAATTCCTCTTCACGGTGTTGTTTACAAAATTTAGAGAAATTAAATTCATGAGACATATCACCTAAACCAATAGTAACATCCTTTTTGCAATCTATCTTAGCATTAACTGTGTTCAAGAAGGGTCTACCAAATATAATGGGACAAAAGCTATCTTGTGGGGAACCAAGAACAAGAAAATCAGCAGGATATTTAGTTTTCCCACATAAGACTTCAACATGTCCAACGATTCCAATTGGTGAAATAGTATCTCTATTGGCAAGCTTAATTGTGACATCAATAGCTTCTATCTCAGCTGCATAATTTCTTTGTATAAGTCATAAGGTATAGCACTAGCACTGGCACCCATATCACATAAGCCATGATAACAATGATCTCCTATTTTAATAGAAATAACAGGCATGCCTACCAAAGATCTAGGTTTATCTTTAGCACAAGGTTTAGCAATTATAGCAGTCTCATCACGGAAATGAATAACATGCCCATCAATATTATCAGACAAGAGATCTTTAACAATAGCAATATTAGGTTCAACTTTAATTTGCTCAGGAGGTGTATAAGTTCTAATATTGCTTTTATGAACCACAGTTGAAGATTTAGCATGATCTTTTATCCTAACATGAAAAGGTGGTTTCTCAACATAAGCAGTAGGAACAATAGGATCATTATAAGTGACAGTCTTTTCTTCAACTTTAATAGGTGCAACTACTTTTACTTCTATGGGAGGATGATATTTAAACCACTTCTCCCTATGGATATCAACATGAGTAGCAAAAGATTCACAAAAAGAAGCTACTATCCCAGAGTCAAGTCCATATTTAGTGCTAAATTTATGAAAAACATCGGTATCCATAAAAGATTTAACACAATCAAACTTAGGTGTCATACCTGACTCCTTACCTTCGTCGAGGTCCCAATCTTCAGAGTTGGGTTTAATTCTTTCCAATAAATCCCATTTGAATTCAATAGTCTTCATCATAAAAGAGCCAGCACAAGAAGTATGGTGTGATTGTTATCAGAAAGTCGAGTATATAAATTTTGAATAATCATTTCTCTTGAGAGCTCATGATTGAGGCATGAATATAACATTGATTTAAGCCTCCCCCAAGCTTGAGCAATGCTTTCTCCTTCGCGAGGCCAAAAATTATATATATAATTGCGATCACGATGAACAAGATGCATAGGATAAAACTTCTAATGAAATTCCAATTTCAATCGTTTGTAGTTCCATGACCCCGTATCATCACATAGCCTATACCATGTCAATGCATCTTCCTTCAAAGATAAAGGGGAGACCTTCTTCTTAATAACATCTCTAGGTACACATGCAAGCTTAAATAATCCACAAACTTCATCCACATATATTAGGTGCTCATCAGGATGCGTTGTTCTGTCTCCTGCAAAAGGATTAGCTAGCAGTTTTTCTATCATACCCGAAGGAATTTCAAAGCAGGCATTTTCATTTTCAGTAGGTTGAGGAGCAACTCTTTGCTCTACTGGTCGGGGTGAAGATACCCCGAACAAGCCCCTCAGAGAATTACTTTCCATAGTAACAAGTGTCAATAAATTTCAGCACACTATATAATTTTTTCCTTACCAAATTCCACCTACCAAAGGCGCTTCACTGCCCGACAATGGTGCCAGAAAAGAGTCTTGATGACCCACAAGTATAGGGGATCTATCGTAGTCCTTCCGATAAGTAAGAGTGTCGAACCCAATGAGGAGCAGAAGGAAATGATAAGCGGTTTTCAGCAAGGTATTCTCTGCAAGCACTGAAACAATAGGTAACAGATAGTTTTGTGATAGGATAATTGTAACGAGTAACAAGTAACAAAAGTAAATAAAGTGCAGCAAGGTGGCCCAATACTTTTTGTAGCAAAGGAAAAGCCTGGACAAACTCTTATATGATGTAAAGCGCTTCCGAGGACACATGGGAATATCGTCAAGCTAGGTTTCATCACGATCATATGATTCGCGTTCAGTACTTTGATAATTTGGTATGTGGGTGGACCGGTGCTTGGGTACTGCCCTTACTTGGACACGCATCCCACTTATGATTAACCTCTATTACAAGCATCTGCAACTACAACAAAAGTATTAAGGCAAACCTAACCATAGCATGAAACATATGGATCCAAATCAGTCCCTTACGAAGCAACACATAAAGTAGGGTTTAAGCTTCTATCACTCTAGCAACCCATCATCTACTTATTACTTTCCAATGCCTTCCTCTAGGCCCAAATAATGGTGAAGTGTCATGTAGTCAATGTTCACATAACTCCACTAGAGGAGAGACAACATACATCTCATCAAAATATCGAACGAATACCAAATTCACATGACTACTAATAGACTTCTCCCATGTCCTCAGGAACAAACGTAACTACTCACAAAGCATATTCATGTCCACTGCCTACTCAAGTGTCTTTTTAACGATTGCTTTGGTGGAATTGTGTGGAATTGAGTCTACAACAACCCTGGAAAATTTCATCGAGTTCCGATGGAGGAATCTCTGGCAATCCACGATATACCGAAGCCCTGTCAAATCTGGACGGGAATCTGGACGAGTTTAGGGCGTGGTTTATAGCTTCTAGATCGGATGTCCTTTGGAAGATCCAACCGTTGAACGGTTGCGGAATTCCTATATCTACCACCTCTCAAAATTTCAGCTCGATCCGACCGTCCAAACTCCGGAAACCTTCCGATTAGTGCATCACTTTTCGGGTCTGTTTTCTGCACGAAAACGAATCCGACCCGAGTTCGTCTTTTTTATGAACGGGATTTCGGACATCCTTTTGAAGGAAGTTTTGTATGGGGTTTGTGTTTTGTTCCCTAACACATCCCACTAACTTTAAGTTCTTTTGAACATGATCTTCAACATCATGCTGGTGTCAAACCAGTCCGGCAATATTGCTCCACGGCTGCCGACCTGCGCTATACACGTCGTCACTTTGTTGAGCCGAGCTCAACTTCTTCGGATCATCATCTCGGCAAGCCGAACTCGAGTCTGGCATCGCGAAGGATAAATCATCACCAACATCGCCGTCCCACGGATTACACGGAGTGGGCATACCGACATCGCCGCACGGTCGTTTCATCAAGCCAGCATCGACCACGTCACGACCTGCATCGGCAGCGCCACACTATTGCTTCTTCAAGATGGTGTCCATCACTCCGACCTACTTTGACTCATCGGCTGACATCGAGGCTTCGACATCTCGGCTGGAACGGGGGCTTCGCCATCTCTTCATCAACCTACTCCGGACACTTCGGCGTCACTAGCCGACCAGCTCCGTCGCGTTAGCTGGACCGAGGGCTTTGCCTCGGCGAGCCAACCTTGGTCAGCATCGCCATACCATCGCTTTATCACCCATCAGGCAATGGGTGTGCGGATCGAGTCCCAATTTTGGGAATCACCTTTCTTCGGATTGCTACAACAAATAAACCAGGCGCTATTAATCCTAGTATTTTTTGCTTGTTTGGGTTTATTTTTCCCAAGGAATTATTACTCTGACTTGTCCATCATCTGTACACAGGTCTATCAAATGATGGCCGCATTAACGACGGTCGCGTGGTGGTTCGGTCAGTTTCTGTACATAGTCCGGCGAACGCCGCATCCGGAACTAGGACCGACCTGTGAATTCAGGCTTTGCCACGCCTTTGCCGCATCATGTCGACGCCCTGCATCGACATTGACTTCGGCGCCAAGCCATATTTCTTTTATTACTCACTTTGCATAAATTATTTATTATGCAACGACTTTTTTTTAGTCTCCGGTTTGCATCACTTTTTGTGCACAGGAAAATGATCCGGGTTGGGCAGTATCGTCAACTCGGCGTATTGACATACCATGCCACCTCGGCTAGACGGGGGGCTTCGTCAACACTTCATTACCCCATGCCGGGGACTTCGGCATCACTCTGCCGCCTTGCATTGACCGTGCTATGTCACCACTTCGGTGTGTCGAGCTCTCCGCTCCGCCACCTCGGGACCGGCTTGGGGGATGGAACCTCGTCCCGCATCAAGCTCGGACCGCATCATCAATGCCGAACACATTAACCAGCTAAGTCGCTTTCATGCTCAAAGTTTTAATTTTTAACTTGTGTTCGGTTCGACCAAGCATTATACTTTTTTGGAAAAAAGTTGCTTGTAAAAATTTCCTTGTCCAAACTTTGTTTGTGACACACATATTCAAATACCCCATTTATTTGGGGGCTTCCTTTATGAAGCTTTTCCTCTTGCATATGATTATACTTGTACGGTTCATTCCTTGTTCGTGTATTACGCCACAATATGCACCATATTGACTTAAGCGATTTGCAAGCTGGGCTGCCTAGCTCCTGTGCTTACCCCTACGTTCCCGATTGTTCGGCTAGTGAGTAAAGGGAGCACCTCTGCGATTGTCACGACCGGGTCCTCTGAGCTCTGACCTCAGACTGGGTGAAGCCGAAAGCTAGCGCTCTTATTGTTTTCAATCATGGTCGGCACACAAGGGAACTCATGAGTACAAAAAATCTATTGCACAAGTCTCATAGTAATAATGAGCACCGAAGAAAGGTATCGGTGGGGGTACTATTTTCTTCGAAGATGCTTCTTACACTTCGTCTGTAATATAGCATAAGTTCCCTGAGCGCGCTTTGTCTGTTACAGCCTTATGGCCCGGTTTCCTGGTTATCGGAAACACTGTCGATATTCTCGACAGGTGGAGTACATAACACTTTTTGGTCATTGACCGAAGAGGGAGAAGCCAACGGTCGGTTAAGACGCGTTTAAAGTTCGGTTGAACAAAGATATGATATAAGTACTTCGGTACATACAATCATTATACATAAAATTCTTTTACCCAAGTCACTTGGGGGCTCTTAAATTTATATGAGCCGTTTTATAATAAGTGTTCTTCTTCTTAGTCATTGCAAAGTTTTTATTACTATTATTATTTATCACTCCTTTTTTTTGACACAAGTGTGTGGTCACTAGCCGGGGAGCCTAATTTCTCTCTCAAAGCCGCTAGAGTTTAGTTTCCTAAACTGGCCTAATGAGAAGTACTCCGCCTTTGGGATAGGAGGTTGAAGTCGTAGGTTGACCCGCTTGAAGTCTTGAGATAGGATGTGTCATGTTAAAGCATGACAGAAGCACTTTTTTTTCTAAAGTCCAATTTTCGGATTGGCACCGAACACTTGATCTTGTTCGGACGTCACATTTTTACTGAAGTTTTTTGGTTTTCCAAGCTTATGGCACTTTTAAACTATTTGTGTGTTTCCAGCACAAATCTCACAGTGCAATGCCAGACACCTTTATAGATTCGGCAAAAACATTCTCGGATCTCACTATATATGCATTGGTTTCGAAGTGTGTCTTCGGTCAATAGTTGGGTTTCCCGGCTCCTGCGCTTGCCTCCTACGTTCCGCTTTGTTCGGCTAGGTGTGCAAAGGGAGAACCACTGCGATTGTGCTTCCAGCTCACATGGTTAAGCACCTCAGTGGAGAAAGCCGAAAACTGACTGTCACAATAAGCGTAAACTGGTCAGCAATCCGATGACGGTGTTAAATGATGGGACACTCATAAAAGTGGCCGAAGTGTTTACGGCTTGACCTCGACTGTCACCGAACACTACCGGGGGCTATTAACTGGCCTCCCAAACTAAATCCTCGATATTTTCTCTTACATTAGAGCTGAGGTTTCATGATCATGCTTAGCATGACAACCCAAAGAAAGAAACCGATAGCGGGACTATTTTCTTTGGAAGACATTTCTTATGTTAAACTGTAATATAACATATCTCTCTGCGTACCTTTGTTTATAAAACCGTATGGCCAGATTGCCTTGTTTGTCATAAATCTTTGCCCTCATAAAGGCTTTATAAAGTAGGACAAACACTCCTCGGCTACTGGCCGAGGAGGTGGAAGCCGATGGTCGGTCAACAAAGTTTTGTACAATGCGGATCCGAGCATTAATGACGTAAAGTACTTGGATACATAGAGTCATTACACATAATTTGTGATTTTACTATGGATATTGATCCTTAATTCGGCCACCCGTTCCCGCATTAAGGCTCGGGGGCTACTGGGCTTTGGGCTTATTATTTACAAATATTAAAGGGGCACATCGATCCCTTGATTTGTTGTTGCCACCCGACCAGTGTCTCGGGGGCTACTGCATTGCCTGTCCAATGCAGAAAATTTTATGTGCAATATAGTTTCCGAGGAGATTTTGATCCTCAGGTTGGTCGGCCGCACCCAACCTGAGTCTCGAGGACTGAGCATGCCGATTTTTGTGTCCCGAAGTATTCTGCCAAGCTAGGACTTGATCCTCAGGACGATTTTCCAAATCAACCTGAGTCTCAGCGGCTACTGGGATCAGCGGTCTTACGTCATCCTTCAGGTGCACCTCGGGTTTTAGACCGATACACACCTTGAGGCTACTGGCTGTATATCTCGATAGAGAATAAATTGCACCAATAAAAAATACTGACAAAAAATCAGCCCACAGTCGGGGTGGTGCACCACCTCGGAAGCAGTCCGGCATAAAGCCCGGGCGCTAGTGGCTGGCTCCATAGAGGGCATTTCCAGCATTAAGCTCGGCTAAACTCCTTCAACTTTTTTGGACCAAGATGATCTATGACATCTTGGATATAGTCCGACGTTGGAGCTTGGACACAGTCCGGCATTGGAGCTCGGATATATTTCGGCGTTGGAGCTCGGAAGCAGTCCGGCATTAGTGCTCGGCTGCAAAAGATACCTCGAATGCTATCCGGCGTTAGAGCTCGGACGCAAGAGGACACTGCCTCCCGGGAACAACTTCAAACCCGAGGTGTGGCATAAAAATAACAAGGCATTGATAAAGGCTGGAAACTTAAAGGGGCTCCTCGGATACCCGATGTGTCAACTCGTCGAATGCATTTCGGTGATCCTCAAGATCGAAGATGGGAAGATTTGGTGAACCAGTTTCCAAGACCGACAACCGAAGATGAAGAACAGTTCGGAAGAATCGAGGAGCGTCTCTAACTTGAAGACCGGTTCAGGGGGCTACTGACGGTGTCCTGGACTAGGGGGTACTCACCACGTCATCTCCCGATATGTTAGATTGGGCCAAGGACCCCCATGGCCGTATACTCATGGGCCAGTTCGGACAGCTGCTGCATACATGGAAGATTCTACAAGACTTGGTGATCAAGACAAGGACTCCTCCCCACCGGCGTATTCAGCTAGGAGTCTTGTTATCCTAGGCCTCTGGTGCATTATATAAACCGAGGCCAGGCTAGTCGATAGATATACAACATACAATCATACCATAGGCTAGCTTCTAGGGTTTAGCCTCCTTGATCTCGTGGTAGATCTACTCTTGTACTACCCATATCATCAATATTAATCAAGCAGGACGTAGGGTTTTACCTCCATCAAGAGGTCCCGAACCTGGGTAAAACATCGTGTCCCCTGCCTCCTGTTACCATCCGGCCTAGACGCACAGTTCGGGACCCCCTACCCGAGATCCGCCGGTTTTGACACTGACAGGTACTAATATGCATATAGGATCTGAACATATAATCTTCCACCAAATAAACCAACTAGCATTAACTACAAGGAGTAATTAACACAACTAGCAACCCACAGGTACCAATCCTGGGCTTAGAGATAAGAATTGGATACAAGAGATGAACTAGAGTTTTGAGAGGAGATGGTGCTGGTGAAGGTGTTGATGGAGATTGCCCTCTCCCGATGAGAGGAGCATTGGTGATGACGATGGTGATGATTTCCCCCTCCCGGAGGGAGGTTTCCCCGGCAGAACATCTCCGCCAGAGCCCTAGATTGGTTCCGCCAAGGTTCCGCCTCGTGGCGGCGCAGTCTCGTCCGGGAAGATGGATTGTGATTTTTTCCTCATCGAAAGACTCCATATAGCAGAAGATGGCCATCGGAGGGCCACCAGGGGGCCCACGAGGTAGGGGGCGCACCTAGGGGGTAGGGCGCGCCCCCACCCTCATGGGCAGGGTGTGGCCCCCCTGGTGAACTTCTTGCGCTCATTATTTTTTATATATTCTGAAAATGTCTTCCGTGAAGTTTCAGGACTTTTGGAGCTGTGCAGAATAGGTCTCTAATATTTGCTCCTATTCCAGCCCAGAATCCCAGCTGTCGGCATTCTCCCTCTTTATGTAAACCTTGTAAATTAAGAGAGAATAGGCATAAATATTGTGACATAATGTGTAATAACAGCCCATAATGCAATAAATGTCGATATAAAAGCATGATGCAAAATGGACGTATCAAACCTCACCTCATGTTCGCGGCCAAGAGCGTGTACACATGCTACGAGACGCACAGGCGAATCGTTGACATGAGGAAGTGCCTCGTTACAAAAATCAACGAGCCCGAATCGAGCCACAAGCAGAGCAAGCGTCACAAGAAGTAGATGATGATCAGTTGATCGTTTATGCTAGTTAATCATGCATGTAATATATAGTTTACTTTATTGGTGTGTGGAAATGTCATGTGTGTAGTAGCCACCTATGGAATTATGCATGTAATAGTTTACTTTGGTGGGTGCAAATGCCATGGTTGTAGTAGCCAGCTATGTAAGTGGATGTTTAATTTGGTTATGCAAGCATATCCTTATAACTGTGTGTGTATACACACACAAATATATATATATATATATATATATATATATATATATGTATGCTGTTGTTCTGTATGCAATCCCATCTCACGACACACACGTCTTATTAGCATCAACCGTCTGTGTTATTATCGGTATTCACACACATTTCTGATTACAGACCTGTTTGCCCCGTATTACACACATCTTGTTAAGTTGAACCATTTCTGTTCTCATCTCTCAATGCAAACAGTTCATCCGAGTGAACTGCATCACTACAAGAAATCTGTTAATACGTGACGATTGGAATCCGTCATAGGCTAGGTGAAAACTGTCATGGGTGCCCATCCTTGACGGATCTAAAATCCGTCATGTATATCGCGTCATAATTTGACATCATGTCATCCATGACGGCTCTTGACCATCATGGATCTGCCGCAAGCCCGCCCAAGGCCCAAATCATCATGACGGAACAGACCGTCATGGACTAATGCCACATAGGATTTTCAATTGGCTGACTAGAATGACGTGGCAGCCTACATGGACACTATTTTCATCACAAAAACCGTCATGGATTTAGGCACAATTTGAATTTAGTACGGCCCATAGCCTATTTCCTTCAACCCAATTTTCACCAAGAACATTTTTAAGGCGTTATACAAATCATAATGCCAATTTTGTCAAGACAATGTATTTATGCTGTCATCCACAAGTATGTACAACGTAGCAGTTTACAAAATCCATCCTGAAATCTTAATTTACAACATAGATTAACAAAATATATCACTTAGCAAATTTAGGAACAATAGAATATAGTTCACACAAACAGAACATCTGTACTATTCAAGTTGTTATTCAAGTTCTTGTCGCCCTCCCTCCTGATGGGAATTAGTTGTGCAAATTGTGATGGGCAGCACCAAGTAGCCTGATACACAAACATACCTAGCATACTTACAAGACCATTGGATATTTGTAGATATGAATAGGCAATGAAAATAGGAGAAATCTAAAAACAGAAGTATGTGTTGTCCAAAATTCTTAAATATTGCACTGCTTCAAATGAGAATAATCAGCTAGGTAATTAAGAAAACCAAGTTATGGGTAAACAAATTAAATTTTAGGTACTTCTGCATATCATCGATACGAGAAACAGAAAAACACTTGGCTGACAAAGGGGGACAATACATACTGCAGTGCACAAGATTCATTCAATTATCATATGTCCAGTGATCCTTCTCGATGGAAAGTTATGAAGATAAAAGAAGGGATAATTATGCGTTGAGAAAACAAACAGCGCCATACTGTCCAATAGTACATTATTTCTCTAGCCTAATAAGCAGGCATGAATCAACTTGTCAATATTAGGCAGAATGGCACCTTTGGGTACCACCGATTTGCATTAATTAGGTTAGCCAGCCCTAGAACCTACCCTATTAGAGCATTATGCTATTAGATATACCATGAACAATATCCACATCTTGTTACACTTGATAGTTGAAACTTAGAACAAAAAATATATATAGTGAAAATAAAACCAAAAGGCTATGAAGCCGACAGTAATGGACCAATCTAAGAATGTTGACATTTTGCCCAATGATATATTTCTATTAAGATCATCAACAAATGTAAAGCATTAGCGGAAGAATTGATTTGACATCAACAATACAAATAAAGGTGATGCAGAATTACCACCAGCGATGAAGTGATACATTTCTCAACAGCCAGGACAACATCATAAGCGTTGCTTACATGCAGCGAGGGGCACATCAATCTCAGCACCAAAATCCAAAGGTTTGCATTCCCATCCTAAATGTCCAATCTCAGGCTCCATAAATTAGGATGTTGAGAAACTGCATACAAAATTTGGATGGCCATGAGATAGACCTAGGCAGTGCATCTGACAAAACTTAGTATATTATCAAAACAACTTTTGAGAAAGAATTAGGATTGACACATACATGAAATTCATTGGATCCCAAAGTGCAATGACAACACCAAAATTTTCAAAGTTGCAGATTGTTACACTTTTCATTATTTCTGTGTGCCTCTAAATCTCCCAAGCTACAGATTGCTACACTATTTCATTAGTTCATTTTAGAGCCTCAATCACATCGAATGGAGCAGCTTATTGAGAGGCAAATCTTGCGCCCCTCCCTTTCACTCAGGTATTCAGTGGTAAAACTGTGTGCCTCTCCCTTTGCCTCTCAGCTTTTGTAGATGCAAGGAAGTTAATTCTAAAGCTTGTCGTGGTATGTTCAATCGCAGAAGTTTCACACAGCACCATATACCAACATATATGTGAAAATGTGTCTTCAATGTCACTCACACACACAAACAAACATCCAACAAAAATTCAGATAGGAACATGTACGAACATATGCAGGATTTTTTTTAAGAATACCAATCCATCCTTGCATGGTTAGAACTAACAAGTACTACCTCCATCTGAAAATATAAGATGTTTTTGTAGGCTAGTTTAACCTATAAAAACATATTATTTTTTGAGATGGAGGTAGTATGTCTCAACAAAACAGAACCTTAAGTATACACCAAAGACATCACATGTTTGGAAGGGCTGTAGTTTTGCATTCCGGTGAAAGAGAATTTTTTTAATCAATGTAAGCATTGATATTTGATCCTAATAGCATACTGATATACTCAATGTATGTCTCAACAAAGATGAGTACATCTAACTTAGAATAGTTCTTCTGCAAATAAAAATGCACGCTCATATACTATACCAAACAACCACTTCTCGGTAAAGAACAGGCACACCTTTAATTATTTGCAACTATGCTAGGGAGTAAAGTGGTAGATCATATAAAAATATAGAGATATGCCAGACTAATAACAATAGAAAGGACAAAAACACTAATATGATTTATTCATCATGGAGATGGCCTAATGTTCTTGTTAGGAACTAAGCATGAACCACCACACAACTTGTCTAACTAGTAGTTGCATAACTAACTAGCAGATCACACAATACTACACTGCTAGTGCTCGCATGAGAAGAAAAAGGAAACAGCCAGCAGTGCTAGTCTACCGTGGCTGTAACTTGCGAGTAACATGAAACAAAGAGCCCATGTTTTCTGCATCAGGTTCAGTCCAAGAAAATTGGAGAGCCCCTGGAGAACTATGCTAGAGAAGAGCATCAGTCACTTGGCAAGAAAAGAAAAATAGAGCGAGAGGGTCGACCTTCTTGTTCTGTGGGGATTCATTATGGTTGGCTTGGGTTGAGTTCGTCCAGCTCGTCGGGCTCGAGCGTGGGGTCCCAGTCATCGTCGTCCATGGAACTGGAGAGGCAGAGAGCTCCTACTAATCTAAATCAAAGCAAAAAACTTCGATTGGGGATGGGAAAGAGAAGGAATGAATCAAGGAGAGACGAGACAAGGGGGAATACGGGAGGGACCTTGTGCGGGGCGTCGTCATCGCCGACGAGGTCGAGCTCGGCCCTCCTACAGGTCATAGTCGTTGTCCTCTCCTCGTCCGATAGTTGCTGCTCCGAATCTCTGGATTGCGATGCAGCTGCGTGGCCTTGGAGATGGAGGAGGGAAGGCCCTGACGCAGACCCATGGCCCTGGTCTTTGGTTGTCAGTAGTAGAGGCGCGCTGCCGTGGCCGTTGCCATGGATCTGGGGCCGTCGTCGTCGCTTGGAGACGGGGAGGTGGAGATGGAGGACAGTGCCAAGAGGTGAGGCGTGGCGGTGGGGAGATGAGAATGAGATTCGGGACGGTAGTGTGTTAGGGTTAGATTTTATACGGGGGAAGGTTTAGGGCTTCGGGTGGGCTTGCGGGGCTATACTAAGCTATTCATGACGGTTTTCGAATCTATCATGGCAAATTTGTCATGGATTAACATGTTTTTGTAGTGCATGCCGTATATCGCACACACCTTGATCTGGCTGACCGTTTCTTTTATGTTGCCTAATCACAAACAGTTCATCCGAGTGATCCGTATGCTGCATATCGCACACACCTCCATCTGGTTGCCAGTTTTTTTTGTTCCTCCTCATCTCAAACAGTTAATTGAAATGAATCGTATGCCCTTCATCGCACACACAACTAAAATATGAACCGTGTTTGATGCATCCTCCATCGCAAACGTTTTGCACCTTTTTTACGGGTTTTTTACACCACCGTTCGCGATTATGGCATCGCACACAGTTTCATCGAAGGGTCTCTGATCGTAGTGTTGTGTTAGCAGCATCCTGCAGTAGTGAATACTCCTCTGATCATGAACATGTTTATCATTTTTGAGTAGTTACTTTTGTTCTTGAGGTCACGGGAGAAATCATGTTGCAAGTAATCATGTGAAATTGATATGTGTTCAATATTTTGATAGTATGTATGTTGTGATTCCCTTAGTGGTGTCATGTGAACGTCGACTACATGACACTTCACCATATTTGGGCCTAAGGGAATGCATTGTGGAGTAGCAATTAGATGGTGGGTTGCGAGAGTGACAGAAGCTTAAACCCCAGTTTATGCGCTATTTTGTAAGGGACCGATTGGATACAAAAGTTTAATACCATGGTTAGAATTTATTCTTAATACTTTTCTCGTAGTTGCAGATGCTTGCGGGAGGGTTAATCATAAGTAGGAGGTTTATTCAAGTAAGAAAAACACCTAAGAATCGGTCCACCCACGTATCAAATTATCAAAGTAGCGAACACAAATCAAACCAACATGATGAAAGTGAGTAGATGAATTCCCGTGTACCCTCAAGAACACTTTGCTTATCATAAGATACCGTTTTGGCCTGTCCTTTGCCTCAAAAGGATTGGGCTACCTTGCTGCACTTTTGTTACTACTATCGTTACTTGCTCGTTGCAAATTATCTTGCTATCAAACTACTCCGCTACTTACAATTTAAGCACTTGCAGACATTACCTTACTGAAAACTACTTGTCATTTCCTTTTGCTCCTCGTTGGGTTTGACACTCTTACTTATCGAAAAGGGCTACAATTGATCCTCTATACTTGTGGGTCATCACTACCTGACATGTGGCTTCTCTGTTTTGAATAATACCCCCTAAAGGAGCAGAACTAACCAAAGTGATGGGATGACCCAAAAAATATTGCTTGAGCTTTCGACTAGCCATGAACGCCCCATATACCAGCTTCTGCCAATGCAGATACCTCTGCTTGGACTCAATGAGCACCTCATTGATATAATAAACCGGCCTTTGAACCTAATATTCCTTGCCTGATTCCTTCCTTTCCACAACAATTGCCACGCTGACAGCTCGGCTATTGGCAGCCACATATAATAACAAGGGCTCTTTATCAATGGGAGCAACAAGGATCGGTAGCTCAGCTAACTGTTTCTTCAAGGCTTCAAACGCCTGATCAGCAGCATCACTCCAGACAAAGTAATATGTTTTCTTCATCATCTGGTACAGAGGGATGGCCTTTTCACCCAACCAGCTTATGAACCGGCTTAAGGCTGCAATACGACCTGCCAGACGCTGGACATCGTTAATACACACCAGTTTGGCAAGGGAAGTGATAGCATTGATATTCTCCGGGTTAGCTTCAATTCCTCTTTCAGAAACCAGAAAACTCAAGAGCTTGCCTGCTAGTACGCCAAAGACACATTTGGCCGGGTTAAGCATCATCTTGTAGACCCAAAGATTGTCAAAGGTCTCTTTCAAATCATCTATCAAGGTCTCTTTCTTCCTTGATTTCACCACAATATCATCCACATAAGCATGAAATTGCACCCAATCTGATCATGAAGGCAATTTTGCACACATCCCTGGTAAGTCGCCTGGGCACTCTTGAGCCCAAAAGGTATAGACACATAACAGAAGGCTCCAAAAGGAGTGATGAAGGTTGTCTTCTCCTGGTCCTTAACTGCCATCTTGATCTGATGATATCCAGAATAAGCACCCAAAAAATTCAAACGCTCACAACCTGTCGTAGCATCAATAATCTGATCAATACGAGGGAGAGCAAAAGGATCGGCCGGGTAGGCCTTCTTAAGATCTGTATAATCCATGCACATGCGCCAAGTGCCATTCTTACTAAGTACCAACACTGGATTAGCCAACCATTCAAGATGAAAAACTTCAAGAATGAACCCAGCTGCTAAGAGCCGGGCCACTTCTTCACCAATGGCCTTACGCCTCTCTTCATTGAAGCTACAAAGGAATTGCTTGACCAGTTGAAACTTTGGATCGATATTGAGAGTGTGCTCAGCGAGTTCCCTCAGTACACCTGGCATATCAGAAAGCTTCCATGCAAAGATGTCCCGGTTCTCACGGATGAACTCGATGAGCGCGCCTTCCTATTTAGGGTCCAAATTAGCACTGATACTGAACTACTTGGATGAATCGCCAGGAACAAAGTCAACGAGCTTAGTGTTGTCTGCCGATTTAAACTTCAACAAGGGGTCATGCTCTGCGGTTGGCTTCTTCAAAGGTGTTATATCTGCCGGGTCAACATTATCTTTATAAAACTTCAACTCCTCAGTTGCACAAAAAAACTCAGCATAAGTAGCATCGCCTTCTTCACACTCCAAGGCTATCTTCCGGTTCCCATGTACTATGATGGTACCCTTATGACCCGGCATCTTAAGCTACAGATAAACACAACAAGGCCTTGCCATGAACTTAGCATAAGCCATCCGCCCAAACAAAGCGTGATAAGGGCTCTTAATCTTGAGGACCTCAAAGGTCAAAGTCTCAACTCTGGAATCATGATCATCACCAAAAGCCACTTCCAAAGCTTTCTTGCCCACTGGGTATGCCGACTTACCAGGCACCACACCATGAAAAACAGTGTTGGACGGCTTAAGATCCTCGTCAGTCAAGCTCATACGATGAAAAGTTTCATAGTAAAGGATATTGATGTTGCTGCCCCCATCCATGAGCACCTTAGTAAACTTGTAACCTCCAACCTGAGGCGCAACCACTAAAGCCAACTGACCCGGATTGTCAACCCGGGGCGGGTGACCCTCATGACTCCAAAGCCTATGATGTTCAAACCATCTCAAGAAACGGGGAACCGCCGGATCAACTGCGTTCACCCCCTTTTATGAATCTTCTAATCTCGTTTGAATAAACTCGTGGTGAACACATGATATTTTCCACTATTCAGCTGCTTTGAATTACTTTGATAACCAGATTGCTGCTCCTGATTCCCTTGACCAGACTGTTGATTGAAACCACCTGGACTGCCTTGACCCTGGAAACCAGAATTTGAGCCGCCACCACCAAAGCCAGGCCCGTGAGAGCCGGGTCCTGAACTGCCATTTGGCCCACGATTATTCTGGAAAAAAAATGAATTCCTATACTCCCCCATGATGAAGCAGTTCTACCACAGTTGATTGGTCGGCTTCTCGTGCATACCATGCTTTGGGCAAGGCCGATTCATCATCGCCTCCAGGTTGAATTTTGGCCCACCAAGCCGGGGCAGCTTTCCTTCTTGCGCTGATTATTGCTCTGCATATTGGTATTGGCCACAAAGTCTAAACCGCCCTCAGTTGTGCACTTACCATTGCCACCGAGACCCGTCGGGTTATGTTGTTGTCCCATCGCACTTCAACTCTACTTCCCCTTAGCCGACTTCTCCTCATCAGAGTCAGGGTCTTTGGTACTATCAGAGTCGGCATATTCGACGAGAGCCGCCATGAGCTCCCCCATGTCATTGCTGTGGCGTTTAAGCCACCCCAATTTTTGCTCAAGGGGGAGAAAACGGCAATTCTTCTCCAACATCAAGACTGCTGAACCGGCATTGATACTGTCCGATGAATGTATAACAGCTAAGATTCGGCGCACCCAATTGGTTGTTGACTCGCCCTCACCTTGGACACAAGAATCCAAATCCAGGATTGACATAGGATGCTTGCACGTGTCTTTAAAATTTTGGATGAAACGAGCTTTCAACTCTGCCCATGATCTAATGGAGTTAGCGGGCAACCCCTTCAACCAAGTACGAGCCGACCCATCCAACATCAAGGTGAAATACTTATCACACGCAGCATCACTAATGATACGTCCATTTTGCATCATGCTTTTATATCAATATTTATTGCATTATGGGCTGTTATTTCACTTTATGTCACAATACTTATGGCTATTCTCTCTTATTTTACAAGGTTTACATAAGGAGGGAGAATGCCAGCAGCTGGAATTCTGGGCTGGAAAAGGAGCAAATATTAGAGACCTATTCTGCGCAACTCCAAAAGTCCTGAAACTCCACGGAACGTCTTAAAATAAATAAAGAAAAATCCTCGCCAAAGATGAAGGCCAGGGGGCCCACACCCTGCTCACGAGGGTGGGGGGCGCCCCCCCTAGGGCGTGCCCCCCTACCTCGTGGGCCCCCTGGTGGCTCTCCGATGTCCATCTTCTCCTATATGAGGTCTTTCGGTGAGAAAAAAATAGGAAGGAACTTTTCGGGACGAGACTCAGCCGCCACGAGGCGGAACCTTGGCGGATCCAATCTAGAGCTCCGACAGAGCTGTTCTGCCAGGGAAACTTCCCTCTGGGAGGGGGAAATCATCACCATCGTCATCACCAACGCTCCTCTCATCAGGAGAGGGCAATCTCCATCAACATCTTCACCAGCACCATCTCATCTCCAAACCCTAGTTCATCTCTTGTATCCAATTCTTGTCTCAAAGTTCGGGATTGGTGCTAGTAGGTTGCTAGTAGTGTTGATTACTCCTTGTAGTTGATGCTAGTTGGTTTATTTGGTGGAAGATCATATGTTTAGATCCTATATGCATATTATTACCCCTCTGATTATGAACATGAATATGCTTTTTGAGTAATTACGTTCGTTCCTGAGGACAAGGGAGAAGTCTTGCTATGAGTAGTCATGTGAATTTGGTATTCGTTTGATATTTTGATAAGATGTATGTTGTCTAGCCTCTAGTGGTGTTATGTGAACGTCGACTACATAACACTTCACCATTATTTGGTCCTAGAGGAAGGCATTGGGAAGTAATAAGTAGATGATGGGTTGCTAGAGTGACAGAAGCTTAAACCCTAGTTTATGCGTTGCTTCGTAAGGGGCTGATTTGGATCCATATGTTTCATGCTATGGTTAGGTTTACCTTAATACTTTTGTTGTAGTTGCGGATGCTTGCAATAGAGGTTAATCATAAGTGGGATGCTTGTTCAAGTAAGAACAGCACCCAAGCACCGGTCCACCCACATATCAAATTATCAAAGTATCGAACACGAATCATATGAACGTGACGAAAACTAGCTTAACGATATTCCCATGTGTCCTCGGGAGCGCTTTCCCTATTATAAGAGTTTGTTCCGGCTTGTCCTTTGCTACAAAAGGATTGGGCCACCTTGCTGCACTTTATTTACTTTTTTTACTTGTTGCTCTTTATAATTTATCCTATCACAAAACTATCTGTTACCACTTATTTCAGTACTTGCAGAGAACACCTTGCTGAAAACCGCTTATCATTTCCTTCTGCTCCTCATTGGGTTCGACACTCTTACTTATCAAAAGGACTACGATAGATCCCCTATACTTGTGGGTCATCAAGACTCTTTTCTGGCGCCGTTGCCGGGGAGTGTAGCGCCTTTGGTAGGTGGAATTTGGTAAGGAAAAACTTATATAGTGTGCTGAAATTTACTTTCACTTGTTACTATGGAAAGTAATTCTCTGAGGGGCTTGTTCGGGGTATCTTCACCCCATCCAGTAGAGCAAAGAGTTGCTCCTCAACCTACTGAACCTATTGAAAATGAAACTCCTTTTAAATTTCCTTCGGGTATGATGGAAAAAATGCTAGCTAACCCTTTTACAGGAGAGGGAACAAAGCATCCTGATGAGCACTTAATATATGTGGATGAAGTTTGTGGATTATTTAAGCTTGTAGGTATACCCGATGATGTTGCTAATAAGAAGGACTTCCCTTTATCTTTGAAGGGAGACGCATTGATATGGTATAGGCTATGTGATGATATGAGATCATGTGACTATAAAAGATTGAAGTTGGAATTTCATCAAAAGTATTACCCTATGCATCTTGTTCATCGTGATCGCAATTATATATATAATTTCTGGCCTCGTGAAGGAGAAAGCATCACTCAAGCTTGGGGGAGGCTTAAATCAATGTTATATTCATGCCCCAATCATGAGCTCCCGAGAGAAATAATTATGCAAAGTTTTTATGCTCGGCTTTCTGATAACAATCGCACCATGCTCGATACTTCTTGTGCTGGCTCTTTTATGATGAAGACTATTAAATTCAGATGGAATTTATTAGATAGAATTAAACGCAACTTTGAAGATTGGGACCTCGATGAAGGTAAGGAGTCAGGTATGACACCTAATGAAAGTGCGTTATATCGACTAGAGGGGGGGTGAATAGGTGATTTTTATGAAATTCTTCACTGAGGAATTTGCTGGTGAGGAAATTCCTTAGCGAAGAACTACCAGCAGCGGAATGAGTACTCAAAAGTAAACATAACAGAATACAAGCATAGTCATCATGATGAAATGAAGACAGGCACAGAGTACAAAAGCGTAAACACAGGATAACACAGGATGAAGACAAACAGACTGAAGAAATTGAACGGAGGAAATTGAGAAAGTCTTTAGTCAATGTCTTCAAACACAGATATGAACAAGCACACAACACAGTTATGAGGAAATGAAAGAGTTGAGGAAATAGAACCAGTAAGCTTGGTGAAGACAATTATTTGGTAGACTAGTTCCAACTGCTGTCTCAGTTGTACGTCTGGTTGGAGCGGCTGAGTATTTAAACTCGAGGACACACAGTCCCGAACACCCAGTCCTGAACACGCACCGGGACACCCAGTCCTCACTGTATTCTCCTTGAACTAAGGTCACACAGACCTCGTCCAATCACTCGTGGTAAGTCTTCAGGCGACTTCCAAACCTTCACAAACTTGGTCACTCGGCGATCCACAATTCCTCTTGGATGCTCTAGACCATGACGCCTAACCGTCTGGAAGAAGCACAGTCTTCAAAGGTAACAAGTGACGGATCCACGCAGGATCAATCTCTTCAGTGATGCTCAATCACTTGGGGTTTGTAGGTGTTTGGGTTTTTGGTTTTTCCTCACTTGATGATTTTTGCTCAAAGTCCTTAGAGGATGGGTTGCTCTCAAATGACAAGTGTCAGTTTCTCTCGGAGCAGCCAACCAGCTAGTGGTTGTAGGGGGCGACTATTTATAGCCTAGGGAGCAGCCCGACATGATAAGACATAAATGCCCTTCAATGATATGACCGTTAGGTGGATAGATATTTTGGGACAGTTGGCGCATAGCACCGCAACTGTCGGAATTTTGAGTAGCAAAATCCTCAGGGCTATCATGTTCCTCACTGTGTAGGCAATCAGCACTGGCGAATTACTAACTCCTCAGTCAGGACAAATTCCTCAGAGACCAGAAGAACTTCGTCTCTGTCACTGAAGAAATTGACTGAACTGTATGAGATTTCCAATGGCTTCACTTGAAGGGATTGGTAGGTGTAGGATTTTGAGTTGAGCATCACATGGAATTTTTTCCTTAGTATTTCCTCGACCCCCTTTAACAGTACGGTGTTTCCTATGACTCAAGAAAGAGGAAAAACAAAACTATGAAAATGAAAGTCTTCAAGCTTCATATTCCTTGCATGAATATCAAGTCTTCACAGACACACCAATTTCTTCACTTTCAAAGTCTTCATGAAAGTCTTCAAAAATATCAAAATCTTCAGTCGAAGATATTTATTTTTAGGGGTCGACTTTTCCTGTAAATATCAAACTCCTCATAGACTTAGAGACCTGTGTACACTCACAAACGCATTAGTCCCTTAACCTATAAGTCTTCAATACACCAAAATCACTAAGGGGCACTAGATGCACTTACACCTAAGTTTGATTGTGTTAAATCTTTTATGGACACCGATATTTTCTGTAAGTTTAGCACTAAATATGGACTTGACTCTGAGATAGTAGCTTCTTTCTGTGAATCTTTTTCTACTTATGTTGATCTCCCTAAGGAGAAGTGGTTTAAATATCATCCTCCCATAGAAGTAAAAGTAGCTGCACCTATTAAAGTTGAAGAAAAGACTGTCACTTATAATGATCCTATTGTTCCTACTTCTTATATTGAGAAACCACCTTTCCCTGTTAGAATAAAGGATCATGCTAAAGCTTCAACTGTTGTTCGTAAAAGCAATATTAGAACTTATACACCTCCTGAGCAAGTTAAAGTAGAACCTAATATTGCTATTGTTAAAGATCTCTTGTCTGATAATATTGATGGGCATGTTATTCAGTTCGAAGGTGAAACTGCTAGAATTGCTAAACCTTGTGCTAAAGATAAACATAGACCAGTGGTAGGCGTGCCTGTTATTTCTGTTAAAATAGGAGATCATTGTTATCATGGCTTATGTGATATGGGTGCTAGTGCTAGTGTAATACCTATTAACTTATACGTAGAAATTAAGAATGAAATTGCACCTGTTGAGTTAGAAGATATTGATGTTACTATTAAACTTGCCAATAGAGATACTATTTCACCAATTGGAACTGTTAGAGATGTTGAAGTATTGTGTGGGAAAACTAAATATCCTGCTGATTTTCTTGTTCTTGGTTCCCCACAAGATAGCTTTTGTCCCATTATATTTGGTAGACCCTTCTTAAATACTGTCAATGCTACCATAGATTACACAAAGAATGTTGTTACTATTGGCATGGATGATATGGTTCATGAGTTTAATTTCTCTAAATTTAGTAAACAACATCGTGAGGAAGAATTACCTAGTAAGGATGAAATTATTGGTCTTGCTTCTATTGCCGTACCTCCTAGTGATCCTTTAGAACACAATTTGCTAGACCATGAAAATGATATGTTCATGAATGAAAGAAGGGAAATAGATGAAGTATTCTTTAAACAGGAACCTATTCTGCAACACCATTTGCCTGTTGAAATCTTAGGGGATCCTCCTCCACCCAAGGGTGATCCCATGTTTGAGCTTAAACCTTTGCCTGATAATCTTAAATATGCTTATCTTGATGAAAAGAAGATATATCCTGTTATTATTAGTGCTAACCTTTCAGAGCATGAAGAAGAAAGATTATTGAAAAATCTGAAGAATCATCGTGCTACTATTGGATATACTCTTGATGATCTTAAGGGCATTAGTCCCACTCTATGTCAACATAAAATAAATTTGGAAGCAGATGCCAAACCAGTTCGTGATCCTCAACGACGTCTGAATCCTAAAATGAAAGAAGTGGTAAGAAAAGAAATATTAAAGCTTCTGGAGGCTGGTATAATCTATCATGTTGCTGATAGTGAGTGGGTAAGTCCTGTCCATTGTGTCCCTAAGAAGGGAGGTATTACTGTTGTCCCTAATGATAAAGATGAGTTGTGAAAGTGCTAGTGATTGACTAGAGGGGGGTGAATAGGCGATTTTTATGAAAGTCTTCAAAACATGGAAGTTTCAAAGACAAACGATAGAAATAAACCTATTACCATGCAGCGGAACTTAGACTACACTAGGCAAACCATAGTCAAGTATTCAAGGAAGTGAAAGCACAATGACTAATAGCAGCTAGGCAGTAAAGATCAGGTAGGAAGATATAGTGAAGCCAATCAGAAAAAGCAGTCACTCAATGAAGACAAAAGATAATGCAATCATGCAATGACTTCACCAGGGCCAACAGTAAGTAAAGGAATGGGAAGGATGAAACCAGTGACTCGTTGAAGACAATGATTTGTTGGACCAGTTCCAGTTGCTGTGACAACTGTATGTCTGGTTAGGGAGGCTGAGATTCAACTCAGAAGACCGCGTCTTCACCTTATTACCCTTGAGCTAAGGACACCCAGTCCTTGCCTAATCACTCTGGTAAGTCTTCAAGGTAGACTTCCAAACCTTCATAGACTTCGTTCACCGGCAATCCATAATGACTCTTGGATGCTCAGAACGCGACGCCTAACCGTTTGGAGGATTCATAGTCCTCAAGTGTAATAAGTCTTCAGATCACACAGACAGGAAGACTTCAGTGATGCCTAACTCTCTTTGGCTCTGGGTGGTTAGGGATTTATCCTCGCAAGGAATTCTCTCTCAAAGGCTTCGAGGTGGGTTGCTCTCAAACGACAAAAGCCGTACACTAACTCTGAGCAGCCAACCATTTATGGTTGTAGGGGGTGGGCTATTTATAGCCACTAGGCAACCCGACCTGATTTATCCGAAATGACCCTCGGTCACTAAGGAACTAACACGTGTTCCAACGGTCAGATTTCAAACACACACGGCAACTTTACTTGGGCTACAAGCAAAGCTGACTTATCCAACTCTGGACAAGATTTGCTCTTATAGTCTTCACTCGAAGACATAGGATTTTGGTTAAGCATCACTTCAGTCATTCTGACTGGTTCACTTGGACCCCACTTAACAGTGCGGTGGTTCCTATGACTCAAAAAGAAAAACACGGAACGACGAAACTGCTAAGTCTTCGCGCTCCATAGTCTTCACGCGATGTCTTCTCTTGTCATAGTCTTCAATGTGAATGTCTTCAGATACCACCTTTGACTTCAATGTCTTCATACATTTTTAGGGGTCATCTCTGGTAGGAAAACCGAATCAATGTGGGACTTCTACCTGTGTTATCCTGCAATTCTCACAAACACATTAGTCCCTCAACTAGGTTTGTCGTTAATACTCCGAAACCAACTAGGGGTGGTACTAGATGCACTTACAATCTCCCCCTTTTTGGTGATTGATGACAAACTAGTTGAAGTTTTCAACGGGGAATAAAATATGTGAAATTGTAACGGATAGGGGATTGTCTTCATAAGTGGCAAAGGCTCCCCCTGAAGATGTGCATATAAGTAATTTGCTTTTGGTATGCAAATGCACATGGCAGGTTGTACTTGTGGAGATCCTCTTCAACTTATGATGACAATTCATCATGCATGAAAAGTATGTGAAGATAATGACATGCATAACGAAAAATGGACGTCTGCAGAATGACCTAAGTGCGGAAGTTATCATCGCACATGCAGAATTTATCATCGCATCACAGAATAGCAAATAAGTAGCAGACAACCATCTAGTTTAAGTCTTACAACTCAAAGAACCAAATGTATAAGAAAGCGATAGTTGTAAACACTAGGCAAAATATAAAACCACTGCCCATATGGACCCGCTTGAAGACTATCAAACTCATATGCTTCTCCCCCTTTTGTCACTAAGGACCAAAAAGGTTTGAAGACATAGAGCACCTACTCGTTACCTTGAGGAGTTGGTGAAGCAGCAGGGTCGTCGGTGTTGGTTGGCGGTGCAGACGAACTTGGTGCAGTGTTGATTCGCGCTGAAGGTGGAGGAGGTGAAGTTGCATCATCTTGGTCATCGATGACTCTGGCATTTACGGTCGCAGCTGAGGACGAGTATTCAGAGTCTTCAAGTGAGGGAGTCCAACACAAGTGAGCATTTCTGGGAGGAGTTGAGTCAAACTTGAAGCGTTCGGTAAAGCCATCATCGTGTAGATCAGCTTCAGCACTCAGTAGGGTCAAACTCTTCCACGACCTCCGACATGTTTCATGAGTGACAAAGGCATTCTTGGTGGCAAGATTGCGAATGCGGTTGACATCCACCAAGAGGCTTTGCATCTGACGCTTAAGCCAGTCATGATGTTTGTCCTGTTTCTGATGCAGTGTGACGAGAAGCTCTCGGTCATTGAGGACACGAGATCGTCTTTGAG
Organism: Triticum dicoccoides; assembly: GCF_002162155.2. Lineage (NCBI taxonomy): Eukaryota > Viridiplantae > Streptophyta > Magnoliopsida > Poales > Poaceae > Triticum > Triticum dicoccoides. The sequence continues at coordinate 679,688,741 of NC_041382.1, forward strand.
GCCTTTGTGCAATGGTGCTACCAGTTACATCAGTTTGAGCACGAGGGATATGTGTGTTTCCAGCCAGGGGATAAACACGAGAAACTGCTGGAATCCCTTCAATGGGCTGGGTGAAGCTTTGGTGATCAGCATTGTGAAGATAAATGGGATCTTTAGCAGGTTCTGGGTAGATGGCTTCAACTGACAGATCAACCTCGGGCAAGAATATAAGATGATTGCGCACAGACGGCTGATAGTTGAAGGCGGAGTGACGCTTTATCAGATGCATGACCCATGGAGCATAGAATTTCAACCCAAAGATGTCAGAGCCAGACGCAGCCAATTGCCTGATGAAGAAGTCTTGAGCATTGAAGCTGATGCCATTGAAGATATAGAAAACCAAAGTCTTCATTGCTCCTTCAAGCTTCGCTACAGATGAGTGTCCTTTGACAGGACATAGAGTCTTCCTGATGATATGGTAAATGGTGCGAGGCAAGTACTCTAGGTCTTCCACAAAGAACTCAGATGGGTATTCAGCGTCATGAGGCAGAGTCTTCATCATGCTCAGCATTTGACTCATGTTGGGTTCTGGCTTCTGAAAGATGCTTTCCAAGGCATTTTGATGTTGTTGACAACCTGGTTCATAGTATTCACCAGGAGTGGGCAGGCCTATGAGCTCAATGATATCAAGAGCTTTAGCTTCATGATGGACATTGCCTGTCATCCACTCAAGGACCCAAGTCTTCGGATCCCTGTTGTAGCCTCGAATATGAAGAGTGGCATAGAATTGAAGCAGCAATTCTTGGTTCCAGTGCTCCTTGTCAATGACGAACTGCAACAGACCGGCATCTCTGAAACAGTCCAATGCTTCTTCGAGGCAGGGTAGACCAGCTATAGCTTCAGAGTCGATGCGCATATGTGGAAATATGCGCCCTTGATTGTATAGGACATAGGAATAGCAGTTGCGCTGCTGATAGCTCCAGAACCAATCTAAGGAAATGTGCGGTCTTGTATAGGGGTTCTTGGAGCTGTTGAAGAAGGTATTATGTGCCACGAAGCCATTTGCATTGAAGACCCCAGGTGAAGTGGCAGTGCCGGGGAATCGTGGAAGTCTTGTCTTGGGCTTTTGAACTTGAGGCCTGTGCTCGATGTGGTACTCAAATTGTGGACCAGCAGCAGGCGGAGGAGTCAGAATGGGCCATCGAACCATAACTGGCTGACCACGATCAAATGCCAGCTCCATTGTGTGAGGTCTTGGAGGGGGAACAGGGGCATTGGCATTGTCTTCATGGGCTTCAGGGGCCACATGTGCTTCAGGTGCTTGGACTTCAGGAGTTGCATTGACTTCTGGTGCCTCATTTTTTCTGGCGCCTCATTGGCTTCTGCCGCTGTATTGGCGTCAACCATGACAACGTCATTGGCATCAGCAGTGATGTTGGTGCCCGCCTCAAGGTTGTGAACCTCCACTTCAGAAGCTGGAGGGTCGGTCACGTTCTCCTCGAGAACAACATCTTGGTGAGATGGGGGTGTAGCAACTCTTGTAACTCTTGGGGCTTCTTCTTCATCTGCTTCTTCATCGGCTGATGCAGCCGGAATATCTTCAGCCATTTTGGCTTCGGATTCAGACACGTGCATTGTGGGAGTGACTTGGGGCCTGGATCCTTTGCGAAGCCTGCATGATGCGGGCGACACTTGTGGAGGGAGCGTGCGGGGCCTCAAAGTCATCATCATCTTGCACTGGTGGGGTAGCTTGCGGTGGGGAAGAGCTTGGAGTGTATTGTCTTTGTGGGTGATCAGCCCACGATGCATCCTGAGCAGTTGGCGTCAGAGGATGACCAATGCTGATGAGTTTGCTGTGCGTGAGCACAGGCGATGATACCAATTGGTGCTCGATCTGAGGAAGGACTTCATCATCTTCAACATTGTCAGGGTGACCAATGTCTTCAGCAGCGGCGGGTTCAACTGCTGGAATGTCTTTAGCTTCAGGAGCCTCTATGGAAGCAGGCTCATGAACTATCATCCGTCGTTCTTGATGCGAAGATTTAGGATGAGCAACCGAGATGGGCTCGACAACAAGGGGCTCTATGGGAGCAGCCCGATCTTTCTTGGTTTTGCACTTCTTCTTGGAGGGAGCGGCATCAGAAGCTTCAAGATTTTTCCTCTTTCTGGCTTCAGCCTTAGCAGCCCTTGTCTTCTTTAGTTCTAAAGCCACTGTGGGGACCTTAGGCTTCGAGCCTGTCATACTGGCTGGGAAGAAAATGGGATGTTCTTCCTGCCTTGTTACTTCGGGTCCGGCCACAGCTGGCTTCTTCTTCTTTGGCTTGGCCTCCATTCTGGGGTCGATGTCAGGACACCCAAGAGCCTTGCGCTTCTCAGCTTCATTGTAGGCTTGCATGCACTTGTCAGCCAGACTCTTCATGTGCTCACGAGACCCTTTAGCTTCTTCACGTTTCTTGAGAAAGGCTTCCTTGAGCTCGTGCAGCATAATCTTGAAGTTTTTCACTTCTTGCACGCTGAGTTTTGCCAGGTGCTTCTTGAACTGAGCTTTCTCATAGTCGATCTTTTGCTTCAGTTCAACGATGCGCTGAGCTAGAGCTAGCTCAGAAGCAATGGCACCAGTAAAAGCGACGCTGAGGCCAATTGGAAGTTGCAGATCATCAAAGCTAAGATTGGGGGTTTCAAACCACTCATCAATGAAGTTGTGGAGGATTGCCACGTCAAAGAGAGGCAAATCATTGAAGATTTCTGCTTCTTCCTTGCTCTTAATCAGTTGCTCAAGAGCGTCATCTGCAAGATCTTCATCGCTGGACAGATCAATGGCGTCATTGCGCAGAATAGCAGCAGCAGTCAGTTCGTGGCTGGTGGGTTGCAAGGGCATCTTCACTCTCGAGGGCTTGGAGATGCGTGACAAATCTTCAGACTGCACTCTGTGTTCAGGAGGTGCAGTGGCCAGAGGCTTCGCCTGTAAGACCTTTGGTGCAGGAGCAGGCTTTGAAGCTTTAGGCCTTTTTAGTTTCTTTGGCTTTGATGTTGCAGGCGCTTCATCAGATTCAGCGTCGTCTGCAGGCTCATCCACGGCTGTCCCTTGAACCATGATATGAGTGATGAGACCTTCCAGGTTATAGAAGGGCCCAACAAGATTGGTTTCAGCTTCGCGTGTGCCATCAGCACGAGGAGCAGAGGGGCCTGGATTGAAGTCTAAGCCTCGTGACTTCTTGTTCTCTTTGGCCGAGTTCCTGGCAAACTGAAGGTTGCGCTTGAATAGATTGTCATCGCGGCACCACAGTAAAGAAGATGGGTCTGCATCTGCAGGCTGCGGTCGACGGACCATGCAAGGATAGAAGCCTTGTTCAATGGCTTCAGCTCTGGACTTGGGTTGAAGATTTCTGTATAGAATGTCTCCCCATGGTCGTTTGATGGCATTCTTCTCAGCATACTCCTGGGTCACGAACCTGTACTTGAACCACTATTCTGCCCAATATCTTCGAATCTATTGGATTCGAGTTTTTCGCTGATTGTAGTCCTCCTCTGGATCTGTCTTGTACAACTCATAGAGGTCACGAGGCAAATCTCTTGAGGTGTTGCCACGACGTTGTCTACCACCCTTTCTTGTAGGTTTCTCTGGTGCCATGAAGCTTAAACTGAATGGCTTCAACACGTTTAAAGGCTTCAAAGGCTTCCGCTTTCTGGTCAAACAGGAACTGGCTTCGGGAGAGTTAATGTGATGCTGTAAGAATTCTGCAAACGAATGCAGACTATGAGAACCAAGGGATTCTCCCACGGACATGTACCTGTGACAGCATTAAGGTGCGAGGCAAGGGGAAGAGTTCATATGCATTCTCAGAAGATTTTGAACATAAATCAGTTTAGAAGACATTGACCTCGTAGTGCGAAGACATTCACTCATGGATAGAGAGTTGGTTCCAGATTTGTACGAATCCATGAATAAGCAAAAGTGAGGAATCTAACTTCTTTGTCAAGCATAAGTGAACATACTAGGCATATTATGAGATGCAGTATGAAATAGATCCAACTTGTGTGAATAGAAACTTCTTGTGGTAGAAAGTGATGAATCTATAGGATCAAAGGGGCCGTAAAAAGGAAGTTCTATTTACCACACGAAGAACTTCCAGACGGAGTGGGAGAGGAGGCCAAGCAGTTCGATCGTCCGTGCCCTAACTCGGCGACGGAGGACACCTACGGCGACGGCGGAGAAGACGATGTCCGCGGCCGGCGTGAAGACAACGTCGGTGAGGTTGCGGCAGCTAAGCGCTTCGTCGCCGGTGTCGTCGAGGGTTAGCGGTGGCGCTAGGGTTTGTGCGAGAGTGGAAGAAAGGATATTGACTGTGGTGAGGCATGCATTTATAGGGATAGGGACGGCACATAGTTATTACACAAGTGCCCCTGGCGATTCACATCTGAGGGACACATGGCTATCATGCAACACATCGAAGGTCGTTCCACATTCCCACGCACGCCTGGATTGTCGGGTGGTCGTTTCCACTTCTCCAGGTTTCAGGTGAAAGGATTTAGCATTGAAAATGGATTAATGTTTGTCTTTGTGTCTTCTGCTGACATGGAGGCAGAGAAGACATTTGATAGTGTCAATAAAATGCATATGATTTGGATAGATAGACTTAGGAAAGAAGCATAGAGGGGTTAGGGTCTGATCACATTCACTTAGTTCAAAAGATTCATGAAGAAGCCATAGCTATAAGTGAATGTTGTAGAGGACAGAAACCAAACCAAATGAGTATATACCAGAAGACAATCATATCAACATAGTGAAGATAATCATTAAGACAAGTTGAAAATGAAGACAAACCAAATGTGAAGACATAGCAAATGTAACGCCATGGGTAAAACACTTCAAACAGAAGAATTTGGTGGTGGCGTTACCCACCGTATAGGAAGTATTAGACCCAGACATGGCGCACAATTATCGTGGTGCTCCAAAGTCAAATTCCACGTTAATGTATTCACACTCAGAATGTAAGTCTTCATTGATTGAAGATATACTTTACTTCGTGTGTTGCACATCTAAGTCATCAACATGCATAAGTGTTAGGATGTGTGCCTGATCACAGGACATTTGAGGATTCCAAGATATTTAGCTCACACCGTAACTTGCAAAACCTATTCTCATCCAAAGGCTTAGTGAAGATATCTGCCAATTGCTCTTCCGTGTTGACGTGTATGATATCAATATCTTCCTTCACAACATGATCTCTAAGAAAGTGATGACGAATTTCAATGTGCTTTGTCTTCGAGTGCTGAACTGGGTTGTTGGCAATCTTGATGGCGCTTCCGTTGTCGCAGTAGAGTGGCACTTGCTTCAGATAAATGTCATAGTCTTTGAGTGTTTGCTTCATCCATAGAAGTTGAGCACAGCAAGATCCAGCAGCAATGTATTCAGATTCAGCAGTGGAGAGAGATACATAGTTCTGCTTCTTTGAAGACCAACATACAAGTGATCGTCCCAGAAAATGACATGTGCCTGATGTAGACTTGCGATCCACCTTGTCACCAGCATAATCAGCATCCGAGAATCCAACTAGATCAAACTCTGAGCCCTTTGGATACCATAATCCTAGTGTTGGGGTGTGAGCCAAATATCTGAGAATTCGCTTCACGGCTAAGTGATGCGATTCCTTTGGTGCCGCTTGGAACCGGGCACACATGCAAACACTAAGCATGATATCTGGCCTATATGCACATAAATAAAGCAAGGAACCAATCATGGAGCGATATACCTTTTGATCGAACTCTTTACCATTGTCGTCAGGACCGAGATGGTGTTTGGCTGGCATTGGCGTCGTGAAGCCTTTGCAATCTTGCATTCCAAATTTCTTCATGCAATCTTTGAGGTATTTCTCTTGAGATATGAAGATGCCATTGCGTTGCTGACATATTTGAAGATCAAGGAAGAACTTCAGCTCACCCATCATGGACATCTGATATTGCTCTTGCATCATGTATCCAAACTCGTCAGTGTATTTCTGATTGGTGCAGCCGAAGATAATGTCATCCACATATATTTGGAACACAAACAGTTCACCATCATATGTCTTCGTGAAGAGAGTGGGGTCGAGGGAACCAGGTTTGAAGCCTTTGCTCTTCAGGAAGTCTTTGAGTGTGTCATACCAAGCCCTAGGGGCTTGTTTGAGGCCATACAGTGCCTTGTTGAGCTTGTACACCATGTCGGGATGTTTTGGATCTTCAAAGCCAAGCGGTTGTGCAACATACACTTCTTCATCAATCTTGCCATTGAGAAAAGCGCTCTTCACGTCCATTTGATGCAGAAGAATGTTATGATGATTTGCATAGGCCAGTAGTATGCGTATGGCTTCAAGTCTAGCCACAGGAGCAAATGTCTCATCGAAGTCAATCCCTTCAACTTGAGTGTATCCTTGAGCAATGAGACGAGCCTTGTTTCTGACAACTTGACCATGCTCATCTTGCTTGTTGCAGTATATCCATTTGGTGCCTATTATATTGTGCTTGTGAGGATCAGGACGCTTAACCAGTTCCCATACATTATTCAGCTCAAACTATTGAAGCTCTTCTTGCATAGCTTGAATCCATTCATGTTCCATGAAGGCTTCATCAACTTTCTTGGGTTTAGATATTGAGACGAATGCGAAGTGTCCACAGAAATTTGCTAGTTGTGTTGCCCTTGAACGAGTGAGTGGACCTGGTGCATTGATGCTATCAATTATTCTCTCAATCTGCACTTCATTTGCAACACAAGGATGTACAGGACGAAGATTTTGCTCTTGCTGATCATTTTCATCGTTAGAAGGATTGTCTTCGGGCTGAGCATTGTCTTCAGGTTGATTAGGTGTGGAGATGATAAGTTCCTCTTCAGGCTGAGCTTCAGATGGTATGATTTCTCCAGTTCCCATAAGTTTGATTGATTCACTGGATGGAACTTCATCTAGTACATTTGGCAGGTGCTCTCTTTATGAGCCATTAGTCTCATCGAACCCCACATCTACAGTTTCAACCACTTTATAGTGAAAGAGGTTGAAGACTCTGTAGGAGTGCGAATCCTTTCCATATCCAAGAATAAAATCTTCATGTGCTTTTAGTGCAAATTTTGAAGTGTGATGTGGATCCTTGATCCAGCACCTGGCACCAAATACTCTGAAGTAACTGACATTTGGCTTCTTGCCAGTAAGGAGCTCATAGGATGTCTTGTTCAGAAGCTTGTGAAGATAAACACGGTTGATGATATGGCATGCAGTATCAATGGCTTCAGGCCAGAATTTTCTTGGAGTCTTGTATTCATCAAGCATCGTCCGAGCCATCTCAATAAGTGTTCTGTTCTTGCGTTCGATGATGCCATTCTGCTGTGGTGTGTACGGAGCTGAGAATTCATGTGTGATGCCCAAAGTATCAAGATATGTATCTAGCCCAGTGTTCTTGAATTCAGTGCCATTGTCACTTCGGATGTGCTTTATCTTGATGCCATAGTTGTTCATGGCTCGATTGGCGAAGCGTCTGAAGACATCCTGCACTTCAGTATTGTAGAGGATTATATACACCCAAGTATATCTTGAATAATCATCAACAATGACAAAGCCATAGAGACAAGCAGTACTAGTAAGAGTTGAGTAATGAGTGGGACCGAAAAGGTCCATGTGGAGCAGTTCGAAGGGTTGAGTCGTTGTCATGATTGTCTTCGAGGGATGCTTGGCCCTTGTCATCTTTCCTGCTTCACAGGAACCACATAAGTGATCCTTCTTGAACTTGACGCCCTCGATGCCTATGACATGCTTCTTTCTTGCAAGAGTGTGCAAGTTCCTCATGCCAGCATGCCCTAGCCTCCGATGCCAGAGCCAGCATTCTGAAGCTTTTGCTAGAAGACATACGGCAAGTTGTGGTCCTGCTGAGAAATCTACCACGTACAAATCATCTTTCCGATACCCTTCAAACAGTAGAGACTTGTCAGATTCCATTAGAACAAGGCAACAATATTTTCCAAACATCAGAATCATGTTTAAATCGCAAAGCATTAAGACAGACATTAAGTTGAAACCAATGGATTCAACAAGCATGACATTATCCATGTGTTGATCCTTTGAGATTGCAACTCTACCTAGACCCAATACCTTACTTTTACCAGTGTCAACAAATGTGATGTGACTTTTGTCAGATGGAGGTAAGGTTGAGTCCATAAGAAGGCTTCGCTTGCCAGTCATGTGATTAGTACACCCACTATCAATAATCCATTCTGAAGCAGCTGGTGTCGTACCCTACAGTGCAGTTAGGGGATAGGCTTCATGAAGAGAATTGTGAAGCAAAAACATTTGACGAGCAAGTGGATTATGAAAGCTTAGATCGAGGTTAGGACTGATAGGGCAAGTAGCAAGCGACTCAGGAACAAAATACATAGTAAGACCATTTGGGCATTTGATCTTGCGCCCTACAAGATGTTTAAGGTCCCCAGCAATAGCTTCAGACGATTTTGGTTTTCGGCTGGAGACCTTTCCCTACAAAAGAGAGTTAAGCTTTCTTAGCGACCCACATCTTCAAGGGTGGCTTTGAAGCAATGAGTCTAAGTGCAGCATCTGAGAACTTTGGCTTTGGAGCCCTAGCAAAAAATCTTGCAGGTGGACAATAGTACTCATAAGAATAAGCAGAACAGTTCTTGGTCTTATGAACATGGCAGTTTGATGAAACGCGCTCATATTCATAGGCCTGAGTATGGCTTCCCTGCAAAACATTTGTGTTAGTGTGACTCAGGTGAGTCCTCTATCTATATGAAGCCTTTGGACCGTATGAAGCCTGTGGTCTGGGGTTTGTCTTCTTCACTTATGGTGTCATGACGACATTCACAGGAAGATTCTCCAAACAACTTTTCGGCACCCAGACCTTCTTCATAGGCGGTCCATTCCTGCAGTTAGTACCAATATACCTGGCAAACACTTCACCCTTCTGATTCTTAAACAGTTTATAGTGTGCATCAAAGGATTCATTAATAACAATGGGATTAGCACAAGTGAAGCCAGATAGGGTGGATGGATCCACTGAAGGTCCCTTTGCAGCAACCCATGTGGTTTTGGGGTACTGCTCAGGTTTCCAGTAAGAGCCATCAGCATTCATTTTCCTTTCGAACCCAACACCCTCTTTCGTAGGGTTTCGGTTCAGGATCTGCCTTTTGAGGACATCACATAGTGTATGATGCCCTTTGAGACTTTTGAACATCCCTGTTTCAAGCAATGTCTTCAACCTAGCATTCTCATCAGCAATAGCAGTGGCATCCTTAGTAGAGGGGTTAGTTGGCACATCAGCAGTTGAAGATATTGCAATGGTAGCAGCAATAGAACAACCAGCAACAGAAGTAGCGTTGTCACGCTCAATACATTTAAGACATGGTGGTTCAAATCCTTCCTGAGCGGTACTGATCTGTTTGGCGTGAAGTGACTCGTTGTCCTTTTGAAGATCTTCATGAGCCGCTCTCAATTTCTCAAGATCTTGCTTCCTTTGAAGATAATCATAGGAAAGCTTTTCATGAGTTGTTGAGAGCGTTTCATGACGACTTTCAAGTTCCTCATACTTAACGTGAAGATTTTTTATGTCTTCAATTAAGGACTGAGATCGAGTCATTTCAACGTCTAACAGGTCATCGCTTTTGTCTAACAGTTTTTGAATATGCTCCATAGCTTTCTGTTGTTCAGTTGCAATTTTAGCAAGTGTTTTGTAGCTGGGTTTGGAACCACAATCAGAGTCATCTTCACTGGAAGTTTGATAGTGAGTAGTGCGTGTGTTTACCTTGGCACCGCGTGCCATGAGGCAGTAGGTAGGAGCGGAGTAGTCCTTGTCATTTGCATCGGTATCGGTGATGGAGTCATTGTCTTCAGTGTTGAAGATGGACTTGGCAATGTATGCTGTAGCCAGACTCGCAATGCCAGAATCGGACTCCTCCTCAGACTCCACCTCCGCCTCCTCAGAAGCGGACTCCTCCTCTGAGTCCATTTCCTTGCGAACAAACGCACGTGCCTTGCCAGATGAGCTCTTCTTGCATGATGAAGACTTTGAGGAGGACTTGGAAGAAGACTTTGAGTATTTCTTCTTCTTCTTGTCGTCAGAATCATACTCCTTGCTCTTCTTTTTCTGCTTGTTCTCATTGTCCCACTGCGGACACTCAGAGATGTAGTGGCCAGGTTTCTTGCACTTGTGGCATGTTCTCTTCTTGTAGTCATGAGCAGAAGCTTCATCATTCCTTGAGCTTGATCGTGAGGACTTTCTGAAGCCTTTCTTCTTGGTGATTTTTTGGAACTTCTTCACAAGCATAGCAAGCTCCTTTCCAATGTCTTCAGGGTCATCAGAACTGCTGTCAGATTCTTCTTCAGATGAGGAGACAGCTTTTGCCTTCAAGGCACGAGTTCGCCCATAGTTGCGACCGTAGATGTCTCTTTTCTCAGAAAGCTGAAACTCGTGTGTGTTGAGCCTCTCAAGTATGTTAGACGGATCGAGTGTTTTGAAGTCAGGACGTTCTTGAACCATCGGGGCTAGGGTGTCAAACGAGCTGTCAAGTGATCTCAGGAGTGTCTTGACAACTTCATGCTTGGTGATCTCAGTGGCGCCGAGGGCTTGAAGCTCATTTGTGATGTTAGTGAGTCGATCAAACGTGATTTGAACATTCTCATTGTCATTTCTCTTGAAGCGGTTGAAGAGGTTGCGAAGGACACTGATTCTCTGATCTCTCTGGGTTGAGACGCCTTCGTTGACCTTGGAGAGCCAGTCCCAGACTAGCTTAGATGTTTCCAAAGCACTCACACGGCCATACTATCCTTTGGTCAGATGACCACAGATGATGTTCTTGGCAGTGGAGTCCAGTTGAACGAACTTCTTGACATCAGCAGCGGTGACACCTTCACCAGCCTTGGGAACGCCATTCTTGACGACATACCATAGGTCGACATCAATGGCTTCAAGATGCATGTGCACCTTATTCTTCCAGTAGGGATATTCAGTTCCATCAAAGACTGGGAACGCAGCGGAGACTTTGATTATCCCTGCAGTCGACATAGCTAAAACTCAAGGTGGTTAAACCGAATCACACAGAACAAGGGAGTACCTTGCTCTGATTCCAATTGAAAGTGCTAGTGATCGACTACAGGGGGGGTGAATAGGCGATTTTTATGAAAGTCTTCAAAACATGGAAGTTTCGAAGACAAACGATAGAAATAAACCTATTACCATGCAGCGGAAGGTAGACTACACTAGGCAAACCATAGTCAAGTATTCAATGAAGTGAAAGCACAATGACTAATAGCAGCTAGGCAGTAAAGATCAGGTAGGAAGATATAGTGAAGCCAATCAGAAAAAGCAGTCACTCAATGAATACAAAAGATAATGCAATCATGCAATGACTTCACCAGGGCCAATAGTAAGTAAAGGAATGGGAAGGATGAAACCAGTGACTCGTTGAAGACAATGATTTGTTGGACCAGTTCCAGTTGCTGTGACAACTGTACGTCTGGTTAGGGAGGCTGAGATTCAACTCAGAAGACCGCGTCTTCACCTTATTCCCCTTGAGCTAAGGACACCCAGTCCTTGCCCAGTCACTCTGGTAAGTCTTCAAGGTAGACTTCCAAACCTTCACAGACTTCGTTCACCGGCGATCCACAATGACTCTTGGATGCTCAGAATGCGACGCCTAACCGGCTGGAGGATTCATAGTCTTCAAGTGTAATAAGTCTTCAGATCACACAGATAGGAAGACTTCAGTGATGCTTAACTCTCTTTGGCTCTAGGTTGTTAGGGATTTATCCTCGCAAGGAATTCTCTCTCAAAGGCTTCGAGGTGGGTTGCTCTCAAACGAAAAAAGCCGTACACTAACTCTGAGCAGCCAACCGTTTATGGTTGTAGGGGGTGGGCTATTTAAAGCCACTAGGCAACCCGACCTGATTTGTCCGAAATGACCCTCAGTCACTAAGGAACTGACACGTGTTCCAACGGTCAGATTTCAAACACACATGGCAACTTTACTTGGGCTACAAGCAAAGCTGACTTATCCAACTCTGGACAAGATTTGTTCTTATAGTCTTCACTCAAAGACATAGGATTTTGGTTAAGCATCACTTCAGTCATTCTGGCTGGTTCACTTGGACCCCACTTAACAGTGCGGTGGTTCCTATGACTCAACAAATAAAAACACAGAACAACAAAACTGCTAAGTCTTCGCGCTCCATAGTCTTCATGTGATGTCTTCTCTTGTCATAGTCTTCAGTGTGAATGTCTTCACATACCACCTTTGACTTCAATGTCTTCATACATTTTTAGGGGTCATCTTTGGTAGGAAAACCGAATCAATGAGGGACTTCTACCTGTGTTATCCTACAATTCTCACAAACACATTAGTCCCTCAACTAGGTTTGTCGTCAATACTCCAAAACCAACTAGGGGTGGCACTAGATGCACTTACAAGTTGATTCCACAAAGAATTATCACAGGTTATAGGATGGTAATTGATTTCCGCAAATTAAATAAAGCTACTAAGAAAGATCATTACCCCTTACCTTTTATTGATCAAATGCTAGAAAGATTATGCAAACATACACACTATTGCTTTCTAGATGGTTATTCTGGTTTCTCTCAAATACCAGTGTCGGCTAGAGATCAATCAAAGACTACTTTTACATGCCCTTTTGGTACTTTTTCTTATAGACATATGCCATTTGGTTTATGTAATGCACCTGCTATCTTTGAAAGATGCATGATGGCTATATTCTCTGACTTTTGTGAAAAGATTTGTGAGGTTTTCATGGACGACTTTTCCGTCTATGGTTCCTCTTTTGATGATTTCTTGAGCAATCTTGATCGAGTTTTGCAGAGATGTGAAGAAACTAATCTTGTCTTGAATTGGGAAAAGTGCCACTTTATGGTTAATGAAGGTATTGTCTTGGGGCATAAAGTTTCTGCAAGAGGTATTGAAGTTGATAAAGCCAAGGTTGATGCTATTGAAAAGATGCCATGTCCCAAGGACATCAAAGGTATAAGAAGTTTCCTTGGTCACGCTGGATTTTATAGGAGGTTCATTAAGGACTTCTCAAAAATTTCTCGGCCTCTGACTAATTTATTGCAAAAAGATATACCATTTGTCTTTGATGATGATTGTGTAGAAGCATTTGAGATACTTAAGAAAGCATTAGTCTCTGCACCTATTGTTCAGCCACCTGGTTGGAATTTACCCTTTGAAATTATGTGTGATGCTAGTGATTATGTTGTAGGTGCTGTTCTAGGGAAAAGAGTTGATAAGAAATTAAATGTTATTCATTATGCTAGTAAGACTCTAGACAATGCTCAAAGAAATTATGCTACTACTGAAAAAGAGCTTTTAGCAGTTGTATTTGCTTGTGATAAGTTCATATCTTATATTGTTGATTCTAAAGTAACTATTCAAACAGATCATGCTGCTATTAAATATCTTATGGAAAAGAAAGATGCTAAACCTAGACTTATTAGATGGGTTCTCTTGCTACAAGAATTTGATTTGCATATTGTTGATAGAAAGGGAGCTGAGAACCCCGTTGCAGAAAACTTGTCTAGGTTAGAAAATATTCTTGATGACCCACTACCTATTAATGATAGCTTTCCTAATGAAAAATTAAATGTTATAAGTACTTCTCGTAGTACTCCATGGTATGCTGATTATGCTAATTATATTGTTGCTAAATTTATACCACCTAGCTTCACATACCAGCAAAAGAAAAAGTTTTTCTATGATTGAAGACATTACTTTTGGGATGACCCACATCTTTATAAAGAAGGAGTAGATGGTGTTATTAGACGTTGTGTAACTGAGCATGAACAGGAACAGATCCTACGCAAGTTCCATTCCGAGTCTTATGGAGGACACCACGCTGGAGATAGAACTGCACATAAGGTATTGCAATCTGGTTTTTATTGGCCTACTCTCTTCAAGGATTCCCGTAAGTTTGTCTTGTCTTGTGATGAATGTCAAAGAATTGTTAATATTAGTAGACGTCAAGAAATGCCTATGAATTATTCTCTTGTTATTGAACCATTTGATGTTTGGGGCTTTGATTATATGGGACCTTTTCCTGCCTCTAATGGATACACACATATTCTAGTTGCTGTTGATTACGTTACTAAGTGGGTAGAAGCTATTCCAACTAGTTGTGCTGATCATAACACTTCTATTAAAATGCTTAAAGAAGTTATTTTTCCGAGGTTTGGAGTCCCTAGATATTTAATGACTGATGGTGGTTCACACTTTATTCATGGTGCTTTCCATAAAATGCTTGCTAAATATGATGTTAATCATAGAATTGCATCTCCTTATCACCCACAGTCTAGTGGTCAAGTAGAGTTGAGCAATAGAGAGCTCAAATTAATTTTGCAAAAGACTGTTAATAGGTCTACAAAGAATTGGTCTAAGAAATTTGATGATGCATTATGGGCTTATAGAACTTCATATAAAAACCTTATGGGTATGTCTCCGTATAAAATGGTTTATGGAAAAGCGTGTCACTTACCTCTCGAACTAGAACATAAGGCATATTGGGCTATTAAAGAGCTCAACTATGATTTTAAACTTGTTGGTGAGAAGAGGTTATTTGATATTAGCTCACTTGATGAATGGAGAACCCAAGCTTATGAAAATGCCAAGTTGATTAAAGAAAAAGTTAAAAGATGGCATGACAAAAGGATACAAAAGTGTGAGTTTAATGTAGGTGATTATGTATTGCTATACAACTCTCGTTTAAGATTTTTTGCAGGAAAACTTCTCTCTAAATGGGAAGGTCCCTATGTTATCGAAGAGGTCTATCGTTCCGGTGCCATAAAAATCAACAACTTCGAGGGCACAAATCCGAAGGTGGTAAACGGTCAAAGAATTAAACATTATATCTCAGGTAATCCCATAAATGTTGAAACCAACATTATTGAAACCGTAACCCCGAGGAATACATAAGGGACACTTTTCAGAACGTTTCGGACTCCGAAAAGGAATAGGCATGTGGTACGGTAAGTAAACCGACTCCAAAACAATTTTTAAGGCAATATTTCTCCGTTTTGGAATATTTAGAAAAATAGAAAAATAAGTAGCAGTCCGGGAAGGACACGAGGGCCCCACGAGGGTGGTGGGCGTGCCCTACCCCCCTGGGCGCGCCCCCTACCTCATGAGCACCTCGTGTGCCTTCCGGACTCCGTTTTCTTGCATGTTGCGTATTTTGGTCAGTAAAAATTCATTATATATTCTCCTGAAGGTTTTGACTCCCGTATCATGCAAATTTCCTCTGTTTTTGTTTTCGAGTTGTTGCTGCTGCAGATTAGAGCAAGATGTCATCTCAAGAGTCAATCTGGGAGAGCCGGGTATCTAATCCGACACCGGAACCAAGGGCAAACAGCAATGCTGACCACTTTGGGCCAGCAACGGAGGAAGAGATGGAGGATGACTTAATGAGAGTAGACGCCATGGAGGATCAAGAAGTCACCTCTTGCCTACGAGATGGGTTCACGATGGGGGAACTACAGAGCTCAGCTATTCCAAACTCGGTTATCCCTTCTAATGTTAGATTTCTTTCTTATGAAAATATGAAGAGGAGTGTCACTTGTTCTCCCGCAGCTATGCAACACCCTTGGGTGCAAGGAGCTTTAGCTGTCACAGGAAAGCTTCGTAAGGAAATAATGGACCTCAAACAGCAAGTCGATAAGCTCGAGGAGGAGAACCGCATCCTGGGGGGAATCATCGCCAAGAATATTACACCGACAACAAAGGAGACATAATCACATGAGTATGGGCACTCCCCTTGGCAACTGCCAAGATTGGGGAGGTGCCCCGGTATCGTATCACAATCACAACTCCTATCTTTACCGTTTTTCTTAGTTCGATCCTATTAGTAGTATCTTGATCTAGTAGAATAAAGTTTATGGCATGATCTAGTTTTGAGTTTTGCTTTATGATCCCTCTATGTAATCGAGTCCGTGAGCTATATATAATAAAGATTAGTGTTGAGTCAAGGGCTTGATTATTTTGCCATGATCTTGGGTGAATGAAATAAAGAGAAAAAGAATAAAAAGAAACAAAAAGTTCATATTGATCTTATTGAGAGTAATGACTTCACATAGAAAGAGTATGATGATTAAAAGTTTTTGGGAGTTAGCAGACATAGCTTTGGTCATTGTTGCAATTAATAGGAAGTAATAATTAAAGAGAGGTTTTCACATATAGATATATTATCATTGACATCTTTTATGATTGGGAGCACTCATTAAAATATGACATGCTAAAGAGTTGATGTTGGACAAGGAAGACAACGTAATGAGTTATGTATTTCTTATATCTGAGATAAAGTATGTTGTCATGGATCCTCTAACTTGTTGAGTTTGCCTTTCCCCCTCATGCTAGCCAAATTCTCAGCACCAAGTAGAAATACTACTTGTGCTTCCAAATATCCCTAAACCAGTTTTGCCATGAGAGTCCACCATATCTACCTATGGATTGAGTAAGATCCTTCAAGTAAGTTGCCATCGGTGCAAAGCAATAAAAATTGCTCTAAATATGTATGATTGATTGGAGTGGGAGAAATAAGCTTTATACGATCTTGTGATGTGGAAGTAATAAAAGCGACGGACTGAATAATAAAGGTTCATATCACAAGGGGCAATATAAAGTGACGTTCTTTCGCATTGAGATTTTATGCATCCAACCATAAAAGCGCATGGCAACCTCTGCTTCCCTCTGCGAAGGGCCTATCCTTTATTATTATCTTCTACCTTATGCAAGAGTCATGGTGATCTTCACCTTTTCTTTTTCATTTTATCCTTTGGCAAGCTCAGCATGTTGGAAAGAA
>NC_041382.1:679706053-679715260 GCF_002162155.2 Triticum dicoccoides
TGGATGTAGGGGAGCATGAACCATTATTGTTGACATTATCCTTGAGGTAAAAGGTTGTGGGGCAAAACTATAAGCCCCTATCTTTCTCTGTGTCCGATTAAAACTCCGTAACCACAAGTATCGCGTGAGTGTTAGCAATCATGGAGGACTAAATGATAGTTGAGTATGTGGACTTGCTTTTTAGCTCTCACATAGACTCCTTCCGATGTTATGATAAATTGTAATTGCTTCAATGACTGAGATTATAGTTTGTCGGAGCCCAATAAGGTTTATGATTTATACTTTTGCATTGTGAATAGATCATCACTTGAACATAAGTAATCATATGACAAAATCTATATATGTTGCTGTTATGAGAATAATCATGATGCCTACATGTCCGTATTTTATTTTTATCGACGCCTCTTCCTCTAAACATGAGGACATATTTATTGTTATCGGCTTTTCACTTGAGGACAAGCGAGGTCTAAGCTTGGGGGAGTTGATACGTCCATTTTGCATCATGCTTTTATATCAATATTTATTGCATTATGGGCTGTTATTTCACTTTATGTCACAATACTTATGGCTATTCTCTCTTATTTTACAAGGTTTACATAAGGAGGGAGAATGCCGGCAGCTGGAATTCTGGGCTGGAAAAGGAGCAAATATTAGAGACCTATTCTGCGCAACTCCAAAAGTCCTGAAACTCCACGGAACGTCTTAAATAAATAAAGAAAAATCCTCACCAAAGATGAAGGCCAGGGGGCCCACACCCTGCTCATGAGGGTGGGGCGCCCCCTCCCTAGGGCGCGCCCCCTACCTCGTGGGCCCCCTGGTGGCTCTCCGACGTTCATCTTCTCCTATATGAGGTCTTTCGATGAGAAAAAATAGGAAGGAACTTTTCGGGACGAGACTCCGCCGCCACAAGGCGGAACCTTGGCGGATCCAATCTAGAGCTCCGGCAGAGCTGTTCTGCCGGGGAAACTTCCCTCCGGGAGGGGGAAATCATCACCATAGTCATCACCAACGCTCCTCTCATCGGGAGAGGGCAACCTCCATCAACATCTTCACCAGCACCATCTCATCTCCAAACCCTAGTTCATCTCTTGTATCCAAGTCTTGTCTCAAAGTTCGGGATTGGTGCTAGTAGGTTGCTAGTAGTGTTGATTACTCCTTGTAGTTGATGCTAGTTGGTTTATTTGGTGGAAGATCATATGTTCAGATCCTATATGCATATTATTACCCCTCTGATTATGAACATGAATATGCTTTGTGAGTAATTACGTTTGTTCCTGAGGACAAGGGAGAAGTCTTGCTATGAGTAGTCATGTGAATTTGATATTCGTCTGATATTTTGATAAGATGTATGTTGTCTAGCCTCTACTGGTGTTATGTGAACATCGACTACATAACACTTCACCATTATTTGGGCCTAGAGGAAGGCATTGGGAAGTAATAAGTAGATGATTGGTTGCTAGAGTGACAGAAGCTAAAACCCTAGTTTATGCGTTGCTTCATAAGGGGCTGATTTGGATCTATATGTTTCATGCTATGGTTAGGTTTACCTTAATACTTTTGTTATAGTTGCAGATGCTTGCAATAGAGGTTAATCATAAGTGGGATGCTTGTTAAAGTAAGAACAACACCCAAGCACCGGTCCACCCACATATCAAATTATCAAAGTATCGAACGCGAATCATATGAACTTGACGAAAACTAGCTTGACGATATTCCCATGTGTCCTCGGGAGCGCTTTCCCTATTATAAGAGTTTGTTCCGGCTTGTCCTTTGCTACAAAAGGATTGGGCCACCTTGCTGCACTTTATTTACTTTTGTTACTTGTTGCTCTTTACAATTTATCCTATCACAAAACTATCTGTTACCACTTATTTTAGTACTTGCAGAGAACACCTTGCTAAAAACCTCTTATCGTTTCCTTCTGCTCCTCGTTGGGTTCGACACTCTTACTTATCGAAAGGACTACGATAGATCCTCTATACTTGTGGGTCATCAACTAACATCTAACATCTCCATGGCCATCTCATAGCTCTCGATCCAAGCCTCGGGGGGCTGATCCATCGTGTAATTCGGCACCTTGCGAGGACCCTTGAAATCCTTAGGCAAACACTCATTACGTGGAGCTGGCACTAAACATGGCACACCTAGGGTTCTAGAGGTCACTCCTGCCTCCACCGATGCTGATGGATAAACCGGTGATTGTTGTTGAGCCGCCAGCTCAGCCTCCTGACGTGCTCTGCCCTGATCGACCAAGGCCTGAGCATCAACACCACAGCATGCCGGGTCATGCCCACGAGGTTGGTTACGGCGATGTTCACTGCTTGAAACTGCTGGTGAGTTAATGTGCCGGCTATAACTACGGCTTGGCCGAGGGGTTGAGTGAATCCTTTCATGATTGTACGAATAAGCCGCATGCTGATCCACCATCGTTTGAAGAAGTTCTCTAGCCCTCTGTGTCTCTATCGCAGCCGAAGACTCACCTTCAACTGGTAGAGCCGCCAATCGCGTTGTCGCAGCAATCATACTATCCAAAGGGTTAGAATAATGACCCGGCGGTGTCGGAACGTGCTGAGGCGGAGTATTATTCAAGCGAGGCAGATCCATCGCATGCGGCTAAACTGGCGCTCCAGTCACAGGCACTTCGACCACCTGGTTCACCATCGGCGGGTCACTGGTCCCTGCTCCAGGCGTGTTGAAGAGGTTCCTCGCGTCATAAACCAGGGGTAAAGGACTCTAGTGCCTCCTTCTCATGATTTCGTTTTAAGTGTTTTGATCCAAGGTGAGCCGGAAAGAGTCTGCCTGAATCCGTTGTGCCTGGCCGTCCAAAGTAGCTCGTTCCGTAGCCATCCTAGCGTTCTGAGCCGCCATCTCTTCCTAGGCTTGAGCTATCTCATCTCGTAGCTTTGCCACATCTGCCTTGTGTGGCTCCTGGTTGTCCGGGGTCACCTCCACCCCCATGAAAGTCACCAAAGCCTTCAATAACTCTGTCAGAGCTTGAGCTAGTGGGCGTGCAGTGTCGCTAGCACCAGCCGTCGCCGCAGTAGTTGAGCTAGAGGTCATAGCCGCGTTGGTTGTCGAACCGAGCGCCGACTGTGTACCAGCCATGAAGATCGCAACCCTGTTCGGCTGCTCATAGGGGTTCGAAAAACTTTCGCCATCAGAACAACACCCAAGCCGGCTGTCTTGCACCTAATACATTGAATTGGCCTCGCCTGTGGACAATTCACCATCAGAGTAGATGGCCGTCTCACCACCAGATACAGATCCTTCCTCAACTTCCGCCCCATGGATGAAACCAACAAAGGCATGCTTCACGGAGAGTAGAACCCGGACGGGTCGTGCACGCTGAGCCGTCTGGATGATGTCGGTGCAGGTGTCCGGTTCAGGGCCCGGTTCGCCGATCTTGCCGATGAAGACGTGGATTCTGCTGAAGGGGGCCCGATACCCGTACTCAATTGAGTCGGCCTCGGGGCCCCAGCCTACATCATCGATGTAGAGCATGTCGCGACGAATCTTGGTCATCCGGCCCACAGCGTATCCCTTGATCCCTTCGAAGCTGCCCTTCAAGAACTCGAAACCACCGTGTGCGGGCCCCATGGTGGGCGCCAACTGTCGTGGAGTTGGCACAACAGATGTCCTAGCGGAAGGACTTAGTCGTGGAGCCATCGCAGCTAGGTTAGCTTAAAGGGGTTAATCAGGACAAAGGAAATGGAGAGTTTACACTGGTTCGGCGCCTTGCGGTGAAGGTAAAGGCCTACTCCAGTTTGGGGTTGTATTGCTTGGGTTTCGATTACCAGGGAGCGAATACGCTTGACCTAGATCTCGATCTGTTGTTTCTTGCCCTTAACCCGCCGCTGAGTCGTCCCTTTATATACATAGGTTGACGCCCGGCGGCTTACAGAGTCCCGGCCGGCTCATATACAACGTGTCCGGCTCGGTGACATAACTAATCTTGCCTTACAATACAAGTTATACATGTGGCAGTTCATCCCCTTGGGCCTCAAGTCGCCTCTGGGTCTTGGGCCGTCAATGGGCTTGTATGAGCCGCCATTTTCACAGATAAGTCTCCAGTGGTATGACCTGGCCCCTCCTGGGCAGTTCATACCCAGTAGTTATATCCCCAACACCTTGTGTGCAATCAAACGTCACAACGTAACTGGGTGATTATAAAGATGCTCTACATGTGTCTCCAAAGGTGTTTGTTGGGTTGGCATAGATCGAGATTGGGATTTGTCACTCTGAGTATCGGAGAGGTATATCTGGGCCCTCTCGGTAATGCACATCACTATAAACCTTGCAAGCAATTTGACTAATGAGTTAGTTGCGGGATGATGCATTCCGGAATGAATAAATAGACTTGCCGGTAACGAAATTGAACTAGGTATGAGGATACTGACGATCGAATCTCGGGCAAGTAACATACCGATGACAAAGGGAATAACATATGTTGTTATTGCGGCTTGATCGATAAAGAACTTCATAGAATATGTAGGAACCAATATGAGCATCCAGGTTCCGCTGTTGGTTATTGATCGGAGATGTGTCTCGGTCATGTCTACATAGTTCTTGAACCCGTAGGGTCCGCGCACTTAATGTTTGATGACGATTTGTATTATGAGTTATGTGTTTTGGTGACCGAAGATTGTTCGGAGTCCCGGGTGAGATCACGGACATGACGAGGAGTCTCGAAATAGTCGAGAGGTAAAGATTGATATATTGGACGATGGTATTTGGACATCAGAATGGTTTCGGGACGTTTCGGATATTTATCAGAGTACCGAGTGGTTACCGGAACCCCCTGGGGAAGGTAATGGGCCTACATGGGCCATAGGGGAGAGGGGTGGCAGCCCACAAGGGGTAGTCGCGCCCCCCTCCCATAGGGAGTCCGAATTGGACTATGGGAGGGGGGCGCGCCCCTTTCCTTCTCCTCTTCCCTCTCCCTTCCCTCTTTCCCCCTCCATGATAAGGAATAAAGGGGGGCGAATGCTACTAGGACTGGGAGTCCTAGTAGGACTCCCCCCTCTTGGCGTGCCCCCTAGGGTTGGCCTCCTCCCTCTCCCTCCTTTATATCTGTGGGCAGGGCACCCCTTGGAGACACACCAATTTTTCCAAGCCGTGTGCGGTGTCTCTCTCCATGGTTTACTCCTCCGGTCATATTCACGTAGTGCTTAGGTGAAACCCTGCGCGTATCACATCAACATCACCGTCACCATGCCATCGTGCCGACGAAACTCTCCCTCGACCCTCTACTGGATCAAGAGTTCGAGGGATGTCATCGAGCTGAACGTTTGCTGAACTCAGAGGTGTCGTACGTTCGGTACTAGATTAGTTGGATCGCGAAGACATTTGACTAGATCAACCGTGTTATACTAACGCTTCTGCTTTCGGTCTACGAGGGTACGTGGACACACTCTTCCCCTCTCGTTGCTATGCATCTCCTAGATAGATCTTGCATGATCGTAGGAATTTTTTTGAAATTGTATGCTACGTTCCCCAACACTGGCATTCGAGCCAGGTCTATGCGTAGATGATATGCATGAGTAGTACACAAAGAGTTATGGGCGATAATATTCATACTTCTTACCACCAACGTCTTATTTTGATTCGGCGGTATTGTTGGATGAAGCGGCCTGGACCAACCTTACATGACCACATTCACGAGACCAGTTCCACCGACAGACATGCAACTTGTTTTGCATAAAGGTGGCTGGCGAGTATCTATTTCTCCAACTTTAGTTGAATCAAATTTGACTATGGTCGGTCCTTGTTGAAGGTTAAAACAACGCACTTGACGAAAAAACTTTGTGGTTTTGATGTGTAGGTAAGAACGGTTCTTGCTAGAAGCCCGTAGCAGCCACGTAAAACTTGCAACAACAAAGTAGAGGACGTCTAACTTGTTTTTGTAGGCCATGTTGTGATGTGATATGGTCAAGACATGATATGACATAAGTTATTGTATGAGATGATTATGTTTTGTAGAAGTTATCGGCAACTGGCAGGAGCCTTATGGTTGTCGCTTTATTGTATGAAATGCGACCGCCATGTAATTGCTTTACTTTATCACTATGCGGCAACGATAATTGTAGAAGCAATAGTTGGCGTGACGACAACGAAGCTACGAGGGAGATCAAGGTGTCAAGCCGGTGACAATGGTGACCATGACGCTGCTTTGAAGATGGAGATCAAAGGCACAAGATGATGGTGGCCATATCATGTCACATATTTTGATTGCATGTGATGTTTATCTTTTATGCATCTTATTTTGCTTAGTACCATGGTAGCATTATAAGATTATCCCTCTCTAAATTTCAAGGTATAAGTGGTAGCATTATAAGACCATGACGGTGCTACAGTTCATCGTGCCGAGACACTACGTGATGATCGGGTGTGATAAGCTCTACATTCACATACAACGGGGGTAAGACAGTTTTGCACATGCAGAATACTCAGGTTAAACTTGACGAGCCTAGCATGTACAGACATGGCCTCGGAACACTGAGACCGAAAGGTCGAACGTGAATCATATACTCCCTCCGATCCTTTTTTCTTTGCGTTCTATGCTCAACCCGCATACCAAGGAGAGGAGAAAGCAGCAAAAATCGGACTGTTTTGCCCCTGGTTTGATACGGAAGGGAGGTTGGGTAGTTAAATACTCTCTGCATGCGCATGCGAACGATTGGCTTGCAGGCATTTATTCTCGTGCCCACGTACTCCTCTCTCTCCATCTCTCTGCATGCACATCTCTCTCTCCTTGCATGCATCTCTCTCTCTATGCTCTCTCTCTCTCTCTCTTGATATGCATGCACGCGTCTCTCTCTATGCAAAATCTTCTCAGCATCCGCGCCAATCTCTCACCCATTGCATGGCCTATGAGCCTATGAACCGGAAGAGCAGCAGGCGCTTGAAGCTGGAGGAATTGGAGCCAAAAAATTTCGTTTGGTTTGAGTATGAAATCTTTGCGCCAAGAATTCTAGCTCCCTCCTAAACTGAACAGCCCGCCATAGATTAGCAGCTCTAGATTTAGCTTCGCGCCAATGCTTTTGAAACTCAAAAATCCTGCCTATAAAACTCAGGCCCCGCCATGAAGCAAACCACACAAAAATTTCACTTCCCTCTCTTTGCTCCTCTCTCTCTCTTGCCACGGGAATGCAATGGCTACTTTCGACCTCAATACGGCCATCAATTGGGACGAGGTGGAGGATCAATACGATGGCCATGCGGAGGACATGAACTACGTCTACGTATTCGAGGAGAGCGACGGCGGTATGAACTCATTCTTGTTGTTTGATTTTACTCTGGTTATTTTGCTCTGTTTGATCTCTTTTGAACGTGTACAGAAGATGAAGCCGCCCAGCAGAACAATGGCGGATTCGGAAGCGGCGGAAACAACCCTTCGCACGACACGGAGGACCCAGGAGGAAGCTGCGACAACGGAAACAACAACCAGTGCACCATGGAGGCGCAAGGAGAAAGTGGCGGTGCTGGTCCGAACCGCACAGACCGGGTACACGGCGCGGACGCTGACGGCGGCAGTGGCGGCGTTGGTCTTAGCCACACCAACCGCATGCACGAGGATGACCCATCCAGTGGAGGAAGCACCAGCCACAACCGTGGCCGCGTTCGTCTAGGCTTGACTGGCCGTGGGCTCCACAACGCTGGCCGCGGCAGAGGCCTGCAAGTCACCAGCGGAGGAAGCGTGCAAGACGCCGGGGGAGGAAGCGTGCAAGTCGCCGGCGGAGGACATGAAGCCCCTATTCATGGACGAGGCGCCTCTATCCGTGGACGGCTAGGCCTCGCCGGTCGCGGGCGAGCTTGTGCCCATCGTTGCCGCCACCATGGTCGACGAACGCCTGGTGGCCCTCGTCCTCCATGTTGCCACCGTCCACCTTGATGCCCGCATCGGTGAGCGCCCGCACCAGTTCGGTGAGCCGGTGCACCTTGTCGGTTAGCGTGTTCACCTTGTCGACCAGCGCGCGTACGACATGCCCAAGCGCGTGGACGCCTCCGCCGTCGTCCGGGTGCATGCCGCAGTCCGCGAGCGTGTCGCCGTCCGCGAGCGGGAGCAGGCCCACATCCACGGGCGCACCGCCTACCGGGAACACGCCGCCTTCCCGGCACAGGTCGCTGTCCGAGAGCGCGCCGCCTTCCACGAGTGCGTGGCCGTCCACGGGAGCGCCGCCTACCGGGAACACGTCGCCCGCGAGCGCGCCGCCCTCTGCGAGCGGGAGCATGCCACCGTTCGCGAGCGCGCCGCCCATTGCGAGCGGGAGCACGCCACCGTCCGCGAGCGCGTCGCCTGCGGGGAGCGTGCCACCGTCCGCGAGCGCGCGCCTGCGGGGAGCACGCCTCCGTACGCGAGCTCGCTGTCCTCCACGTACAGCTCGCTGTCCTCCGCGACCAAGCTGTCCTCCGCGAGCAAGCTTTCATCCATGGTCTCGCTATCCTCTACAGGCTGGCTGTCCTCCCACAACCACGATGGATGGATTTCATCCGTGGAGATGTACAGGATGTGGAGGAGAAGGGAGAGTGGGATGTGGAGAATGGGAAGCTGAGATGGGAGCGGTGGGCAGGAGAGGAAGAGGTAGGCGTCTGGCTGCCTTGGGAAGACGCGAAGGACGTGCATGGGGGAGAGAGAGATGGGAGTAACTGCAGGCATGCATGCGAAGTTGGAAAGGAGGGGCAAAATTGGAAAGAAGTGCCAAAACCTGCTAGTACGCAGAGCATTGAGGGAAAAATCGTTTTTTCTAATACGCAAACTAATGAGGACCGGAGGGAGTAGTAGATATGATCAACATAGAGATGTTCACCATTGAAAACTACTCCATCTCACGTGATGATCGGACATGGTTTAGTTGATATGGATCACATGATCATTTAGATGACTGGAGGGATGTCTATCTAAGTGGGAGTTTGATACGTCTCCAACGTATCTATAATTTTTGATTGATCCATGCTATATTATCTACTGTTTTGGACATTATTGGGCTTTATTATCCACTTTTATATTATTTTTGGGACTAACCTATTAACCGGAGGCCCAGCCCAGAATTGCTGTTTTTTTGCCTATTTTAGGGTTTGAAGAAAAGGAATATCAAATGGAATCCAAATGGAATGAAACCTTCGGGAACGTGATTTTCTCACCGAATACAACTCAGGAGACTTGGACCCTACGTCAAGCCAGCTAACAGGAGGCCACAAGGTAGGGGC
>NC_041382.1:679715674-679721579 GCF_002162155.2 Triticum dicoccoides
CCACCCTCGCGGGCCCCCTGTTGCTCCACCGACGTACTTCTTCCTCCTATATATACCCACGTACCCCCAAACGATCAGATACGGAGCCAAAACCCTAATTCCACCACCGAAACTTTCTGTATCCACGAGATCCCATCTTGGGGCCTGTTCTGGAGCTCCGCCGGAGGGGGCATCGATCACGGAGGGCTTCTACATCAACACCATAGCCTCTCCGATGAAGTGTGAGTAGTTTACTTCAGACCTACGGGTCCATAGTTAGTAGCTAGATGGCTTATTCTCTCTTTTTGGATCTCAATACAATGTTCTCCCCCTCTCTTGTGGAGATAAATTTGATGTAATCTTCTTTTTGAGGTGTGTTTGTTGAGACCAATGAGTTGTGGGTTTATGATCAAGTCTATCTATGAATAATATTTGAATCTTCTCTGAATTTTTTTATGTATGATTGGTTATCTTTGCAAGTCTCTTCGAATTATCAGTTTGGTTTGGCCTACTAGATTGATCTTTCTTGCAATGGGAGAAGTGCTTAGCTTTGGGTTCAATCTTGCGGTGTCCTTTCCCGGTGACAGTAAGGGCAGCAAGGCACGTATTGTATTGTTGCCATCGAGGATAACAAGAAGAGGTTTTCTTCATATTGCATGAGTCTATCCCTCTACATCATGTCATCTTGCTTAAGGCGTTACTCTGTTTTAACTTAATACTCTAGATGCATGCTGGATAGTGGTCGATGAGTGGAGTAATAGTAGTAGATGCAGGCAGGAGTCGGTCTACTTGTCTCGGACATGATGCCTATATACATGATCATACCTAGATATTCTCATAACTATGCTCAATTCTGTCAATTGCTCAACAGTAATTTTTTCACCCATCGTAGAATACTTATGCTCTCGAGAGAAGCCACTAGTGAAACCTATGGCCCTCGGGTCTATCTTTATCATATCAATCTCCTACTACTTAGTTATTTACTTTGCTATTTACTTTGCTTTATTTTACTTTGCATCTTTATCATAAAAATACCAAAAATATTATCTTATCATATCTATCAGATCTCACTCTCGTAAGTAGCCCTATAGGGATTGACAACCCCCATTTGTGTTGGTTGCGAGGATTTATTTATTTTGTGGAGGTACGAGGGACTTGCGTGTAGCCTCCTACTGGATTGATACCTTGGTTCTCAAAAACTGAGGGAAATACTTACGCTACTTTCCTGCATCATCCCTTCCTCTTCGGGGAAAACCAACGCAGTGCTAAAAGAGGTAGCAAGAAGGATTTCTGGTGCCGTTGCCGGGGAGGTCTACGCAAAAGTCAACATACCAAGTACCCATCACATACCCTTATCTCCCGCATTACATTATTTGCCATTTGCCTCTCGTTTTCCTCTCCCCCCCCCAATTCACCCTTGCCGTTTTATTTGCCTCCTCTTTTGTTTGCCTTTTCCCCATATGTATCCTTGTTTGTGTTTCCATGTGTCTTCTATTTTCTTGCATCTTTGCTTGCTAACAATCTATTGATATGGATCCACTTAAAGTGTTCTACTTGGATCATCTTTGATCCTGATGTGCTCGTGCTGAAACCCCAACTAGCCTAGTTGATGGGAAATCTTTAGATGAGCATGCTCATTTTGTGCGTCATCGTTTGTCTGAAAAAGGGAAGCTCTTATGGTATCATATAAATAGTTTGCTATGCTATTCTTGGAATCTTTGTGAAATTTGTGGTTTTACTTGTTTCTCTAAGAACCCTAAAAAACACCTTCCCTACCAATGTGAGTTCAATGATAATGAAATCTTATCTTCTTATGCAAAGGGTGTTTATAGTTATTATGATATCGAACAAATTGAAGAATTTGTCGTTTTTAAGGGTGCTCATGAAGTTGCTTCTTTGATTGAAAAGTATGATTTTACTCTCAATAAATCTGAAAATTCCGTCATACTTAAATATTGCAATGATAACTTTGCTCATAATGTCTCTGTCCTAGAATTTATTGAAAGAATAACCGTTGCTTTGTAAGAAAATAATGATATGCATGAATCTATAGATAATGATGATTCCGATGATTTGGTTGAAATATCCCTTGATGAACATGATGCTTGCTATTCTTGTGGCCATGATGCTAATATTTATGAAGATGAATTTGCTATAGTTCCTTATGTTAAACATGAGATCATTGCTATTGCACCCAAACTTGATAGTTCCTTCAATGAAAAGCATGATTGCAATGATGTTATTATAAATTCTCTTAATGTCAATTGTGTTAATGATATGCAAAACCCTAAGCTTGGGGATGCTAGTTTTGCTATGACTACTATTTGTTGCAATGATCATGATTGGGGTGATTCTTCTTTTAATCTTGAAAATTTATTTAAGCCCCATGATGAATATGAGATTGATAATAGTGTTTGCAATATTATTGAAAGTGGGTTTGGAGAGGTCATGACTTTAGTTAATGTTAATCCCACTATTTTGGAAGAGTGTGAACTTTGCATGCATGTGGATCATGTTGAAAATATTTTATGTGATAGCTATTTTGTTGAATTTGCTTATGATCCTACATGTAATTATTATGAGAGAGGAAAATATGGTGGTAGAAATTTTCATGTTACTAAATTACCTCTCATTATGTTGAGATTTCTATTGTTTCTTTCCGCTTCCTTGCATATGCTAGTTTTTGCTTGCCTTGATAATTTGTTTGCCTATAAGATGCCTATGCATAGGAAGTACGTTAGACTTAAGCGTGTCTGTCACATGTTTTATGATTCTCTCTTTGTGCTTTAATTCTTGTGTTTTCATGTGAGCATCATTAAAATTGTTATGCCTAGCTAGGGGCGTTAAACGAAAGCGCTTGTTGGGAGGCAACCCAATTTTATTTTTTATTCCTTGCTTTTTGCTCCTGTTTACTAATAAATAAATTATTTAGCCACTGTTTTGGTTGTGTTTTTTGTGTTCAATTAGTATTTGTGCCAAGTAGAACCGTTGGGAAGACTTGGGGAAAGTCTTGTTGAACTTGCTGTAAAAAAACAGAAACTTTAGCGCTCACGAGAACTGCTTTCATTTTTATTTTGAAAGTTCTATTTAGTTGATTATTTTTGCAGATGATTAATATATAAATTCCTCACGTACAGAAATTTATTTTAGAATTTTTGGGGTTCCATATCTTGCGCTAGCTACAGATTACTACAGACTGTTATGTTTTTGACAGACTCTGTTTTGCGTGTGTTGTCTGCTTATTTTGATGAATCTATGGCTAGTAAAATAGTTTATGAACCATAGAGAATTTGGAATACAGTAGGTATAACACCCATATAAATAAAGAATGAGTTCATTACAGTACCTTGAAGTGGTCTTTTGTTTTCTTTCGCTAACGGAGCTTACGAGTTTTCTACTTTAAGTTTTGTGTTGTGAAGTTTTCAAGTTTTCAGTAAAGATTTGATGGATTATGGAACAAGGAGTGGCAAGAGCCTAAGCTTGGGGATGCGCATGGCACCCCCAAGATAATCTAAGGACACCTAAAAGCCAAATCTTGGAGATGCCCCGGAAGGCATCCCCTCTTTCGTCTACTTCTATCGGTAACTTTACTTGGAGATATATTTTTATTTACCACATGATATGTGTTTTGCTTGGAGCATCTTGTATGATTTGAGTCTTTATTTTTTAGTTTACCACAATCATCCTTGCTGTACACACCTTTTGAGAGAGCCATACATGATTTAGAATTTGTTAGAATACTCTATGTGCTTCGCTTATATCTTTTGAGTAATATAATTTTGCTCTAGTGCTTCACTTATATCTTTTAGAGCACGGTGGTGGATTTATTTTATAGAAACTATTGATCTCTCATGCTTCACTTAGATTATTTTTAGAGTCTTAAATAGCATGGTAATTTTCTTAAAATCCTAATATGCTTGGTATGCAAGATTAATAATAAAAATTCTCTTATGAGTGTGTTGAATACTATGATAAGTTTGATACTTGATAATTGTTTTGAGACATGAAGATGGTGATATTAAAGTCATGCTAGTTGAGTAGTTGTGAATTTGAGAAATACTTGTGTTGAAGCTTGTGATTCCCATAGCATGCACGTATGGTGAACCGTTATATGATGAAGTCGGAGCATGATTTATTTATTGATTGTCTTCCTTATGAGTGGCGGTCGGGGACGAGCGATGGTCTTTTCCTACCAATATATCCCCCTAGGAGCATGCGCGTAATACTTTGCTTCGATAACTTGTAGATTTTTGCAATAAGTATATGAGTTCTTTATGACTAATGTTGAGTTCATGGATTATACGCACTCTCACCCTTCCACCTTTGCTAGCCTCTCTAATACCGCGCACCTTTCGCCGGTATCATACACCACCATATACCTTCCTCAAAACTGCCACCATACCTACCTATTATGGCATTTCCATAGCCATTCCGAGATATATTGCCATGCAGCTTTCCACCGTTCCGTTTATGACACACTCCATCATTGTCATATTGCTTAGCATGATCATGTAGTTGACATAGTATTTGTGGCAAAGCCACCGTTCATAATTCTTTCATACTTGTCACTCATGCATCATTGCATATCCTGGTACACTGCCGGAGGCATTCACATAGAGTCATATTTTGTTCTAAGTATCGAGTTGTAATTGTTGAGTTGTAAGAAAAATAAAAGTGTGATGATCATCATTATTAGAGCATTGTCCCAAGTGAGGAAAGGATGATGGAGACTATGATTCCCCCACAATTTGGGATGAGACTCCGGACGAAAAATAAAAAAAAAGAAAGGAAAGAGGCCAAAAAAAGAGAAAAGGCCCAAATAAAAAATAAATGAGAGAAAAAGAGAGAACGAACAATGTTACTATCCTTTTACCACACTTGTGCTTCAAAGTAGCACCATGATCTTCATAGTAGAGAGTCTCTCATCTTATCACTTCCATATTAGTGGGAATTTTTCATTATAGAACTTGGCTTGTATATTCCAATGATGGGCTTCCTCAAATTGCCCTAGGTCTTCATGAGCAAGCAAGTTGGATGCACACCCACTTAGTTTCTTTTTGAGCTTTAATATACTTATAGCTCTAGTGCATCCGTTGCATGCCAATCCCTACTCACTCACATTGATATCTATTGATGGGCATCTCCATAGCCCGTTGACACGCCTAGTTGATGTGAGACTATCTTCCCCTTTTTGTCTTCTCCACAACCACCACTCTATTGCACCTATAGTGCTATATCCATGGCTCATGCTCATGTATTGCGTGAAGATTGAAAAAGTTTTGAGAATGTCAAAAGTATGAAACAATTGCTTGGCTTGTCATCGGGGTTGTGCATGATTTAAATATTTTGTGTGGTGAAGATAGAGCATAGCCAAACTATATGATTTTGTAGGGATAACTTTCTTTAGCCATATTATTTTGAGAAGACATAATTGTTTGTTAGTATGCTTGAAGTATTATTATTTTCTATGTCTATATGAACTTTTGTCTTGAATATTTCGGATCTGAATATTCATACCACAATTAAGAAGAATTACATTAAAATTATGCCAAGTAGCACTCCGCATCAAAATTTTTGTTTTTATCATTTACCTACTCGAGGACGAGGAGGAATTAAGCTTGGGGATGCTTGATACGTCTCCAACGTATCTATAATTTTTGATTGCTCCATGCTATATTATTTACTATTCTGGACATTATTGGGCTTTATTATCCACTTTTATATTATTTTTGGGACTAACCTATTAACCGGAGGCCCAGCCCAGAATTGCAGTTTTTTTGCCTGTTTTAGGGTTTCGAAGAAAAGGAATATCAAACAGAGTCCAAACGGAATGAAACCTTCGGGAACGTGATTTTCTCACCGAATACAACTCAGGAGACTTGGACCCTATGTCAAGCCAGCTAACAGGAGGCCACGAGGTAGGGGG
>NC_041382.1:679721795-679723984 GCF_002162155.2 Triticum dicoccoides
CAGGCGCGCCCTCCACCCTCGTGGCCCCCTATTGATCCACCGACGTACTTCTTCCTCCTATATATACCCACGTACCCCCAAACGATCAGATACGGAGCCAAAACCCTAATTCCACCACCGTAACTTTCTGTATCCACGAGATCCCATCTTGGGGCCTGTTCCGGAGCTCCGCCGGAGGGGGCATCGATCACGGAGGGCTTCTACATCAACACCATAGCCTCTTCGATGAAGTGTGAGTAGTTTACTTCAGACCTACGGGTCCATAGTTAGTAGCTAGATGGCTTCTCTCTTTTTGGATCTCAATACAATGTTCTCCCCCTCTCTTGTGGAGATCTATTTGATGTAATCTTCTTTTTGCGGTGTGTTTGTTGAGACCGATGAATTGTGGGTTTATGATCAAGTCTATCTATGAATAATATTTGAATCTTCTCTGAATTCTTTTATGTATGATTGGTTACCTTTGCAAGTATCTTCGAATTATCAGTTTGGTTTGGCCTACTAGATTGATCTTTCTTGCAATGGGAGAAGTGCTTAGCTTTGGGTTCAATCTTGCGGTGTCCTTTCCTGGTGATAGTAAGGGCAGCAAGGCACGTATTGTATTGTTGCCATCGAGGATAATAAGAAGGGGTTTTCTTCATATTGCATGAGTCTATCCCTCTACATCATGTCATCTTGCTTAAGGTGTTACTCTGTTTTAACTTAATACTCTAGATGCATGCTGGATAGCGATCGATGAGTGGAGTAATACTAGTAGATGCAGGCAGGAGTCGGTCTACTTGTCTCGGACGTGATGCCTATATACATGATCATACCTAGATATTCTCATAACTATGCTCAATTCTGTCAATTGCTCAACAGTAATTTGTTCACCCACCGTAGAATACTTATGCTCTCGAGAGAAGCCACTAGTCAAACCTATGGCCCCTGGGTCTATCTTTATCATATCAATCTCCTACTACTTTGTTATTTACTTTGCTATTTACTTTGCTTTAATTTACTTTGCATATTTATCATAAAAATACCAAAAATATTATCTTATCATATCTATCATATCTCACTCTCGTAAGTGGCCATATAGGGATTGCCAACCCCTATTTGCGTTGGTTGTGAGGATTTATTTGTTTTGTGCAGGTACGAGGGACTTGCGTGTAGCCTCCTACTGGATTGATACCTTGGTTCTCAAAAACGGAGGGAAATACTTACGCCACTTTGCTGCATCATCCCTTCCTCTTCGGGAAAAACCAACGCAGTGCTAAAAGAGGTAGCAGAGTTCTTTAGTAATATGATTAATTGAACTTAAATTTATCATGAACTCGGTCCTGATAGTTTTTTTGCATATCTATGTTGTTGTAGATCAATGGCCTGTCCTACCGTTCCGTTGAATTTTAATGCGTTCCTAGAGAAAGCTAAATTGAAAGATGATGGTAGCAACTACACAGACTGGGTCCGTAACTTGAGGATTATCCTCATTACTGCATAGAAGAATGGCGTCCTGGAAGAACCGCTTGGTGCACTACAAAAAAAAGACACATCCATGACATTTTGGGCCGAACGAAAAAAAATTTGGTCATACATATGACACTTATATGAAGATAATTGTGACAAAACCCGGTATCATCATAGATGTGGTGGGCTCCTACTTCTATGACAAAAAATCATGACAGAAAATGGGCTTTTCATCCCGGGCGGGCCGGAGACGCAGTTGCATGACATTCTTTGGGCCGTCCATGACGGAAAAACCGTGGTAGAAGCGAGGGGGAGGAAAATTTCGGGGAGTTCCCGGTTACGGTGGGAGTTCGGGGGCTGAGTGATGCACGTTTATCTCGTACACATACACGCGTGTGTGCAAGGCGTTGGCTCTAACTGAACCTGAGCGAGGCGTTGGGCTCTAACTGAACCCAAGCAATTGCACTGTAGGCTACGCGTTACTGAACCCGAGCGATTGATCGATGGCTGTTAACTGAACTCGATCGAGCGATTCCTTCGCTACTGCTGCTAACTGAAGCCAATCGATGGGATGAACAGTGACCGTTGCGGGGGGGTTTGGATGAATAGTGAGCGGTGGCGTTGCCTCTAGATGAATAGGACCCCGTGGTGTGGTGGAGGGCTGTATGAACAGTAGACGGTGGAGGGGTGCCCGTGGAGGGGTGGATGAACAGGACCCCATGGTGTGGAGGGCTGGATGAACA
>NC_041382.1:679724492-679914391 GCF_002162155.2 Triticum dicoccoides
GCTCCAACACAAGTCCGTTTCCTCCGTTTTGCGGTACGCCACATCCCTCCCGATCAACAGGACCCCCGTTTCGACCGTAGGAGGTCCGTTTCCTCTGTTTTGCGGTACACCACACCCCTCCCGATCAACAGGACCCCCTTTTCGACCGTAGGAGGTCCATTTCCTCCGTTTTGCGGTACGCCACACCCCTCCCGATGAACAGGATCCCATTTCGAACGTGGTCAGTCGAACACAAGGCCGTTTCCTCCATTCTGCGGTACGCCAGGCCTCGTTTCCATCGCCTATTCCGTCCAAGCCCTCCTGATGAACACAACGCATTCCATTGCCTCCCCATGAACACGACGCATTCCGTTGCCTCCCCATGAACACGACGCATTCCATTGCCTCCCCATGAACACGATGACGACGATGTTTCTCCGTTCCGACCCAGCCATGTACACGAGCCCTCGCCGTACGTATGCGCGAGAAGGCGTTCGAGACCCCGCCCGTATGTACACATATGTGGCCGTATTTTCTTTCTTGCACCCTGACCGCTGTACGTACGTGTACATGCTACGTGCGCGCCTCTACATCGACCAGTATATATGTACGTACGTGTTCGCGACCAGAATGACAACGCTACATACGCTTCGACCAGGTGGGTCCCAACTGTCAGGCACTTCCTTGCGTGCGAAGATGTAGCTGGTGGGTCCTAGCAGTCAGGGGGGTGAATCGTTTTTTTTTGCCCGGACACACTTCCTTGCGTGCGAAAGTGTAGCTGATGGGTCCCAGCAGTCAGGGGGGAAACATTTTTTTCGTGAAATACGGTGGCCCATCCGGTGGGTCCCCGCTGTTAGGTGGAGGAATAATTATTTTGCACGTAATAAGGAGGCACTTCCTTGCTGCGGCCGTGGACCCAGCTGTCAGCCTCTCCACGTACAGTCCATGTCCGATGGAAGTCATTCCTTGACCACGTTGACCATGCCGCACCGAGAGCACCAGGGCGGTGGACAACGGCGAGGCCTAGGAAGGGGACGACGGGGAGCCGGGGAAGACGCAGCAGTGGAAGCCCGCGCGGAGAGGAGTACGAGGGTTCACTGGTTCGGCTGCGGTGTGAGGCTGCCGTCGCCGCAGGGCCTGGCCAGCGGTGGGAATAGTAGGGGCGGTGAGGCTTCCGCGGCAGCACAGCCGGCCACGGGAGGCAGGAGCATGCAGCACGACCGGCGCTGCTTTGGGCGGCTGGAGCAAGAAGACCAGAGGTTGAAGAAGCACTACGGCCGTTGGATGGACATTGTATGGTCACTGGAGCTAGAATCGTTCATATTGACTAAAGTTGACAAAGGCCCCCATCCCAGTCAACTTAGTACGCCCACAAGTCAGCCTCCCACCATGGTGGGTCCCAGCTAGTAGGGGGAGTATTCATTTTTTTGTGCGTAATGAGGAGGCACTTCCGGTGGGTCCGAGCTGACAGCGGGGGGAACGTTTTTTTCGCGAAATACGATGGCCTGTCCGGTGGGTCCGAGCAGTCAGGGGGGAAATGTTTTTCCGTGAAATAAGGTGGCCCGTCCAGTGGGTCCCTGCTGTAAGGTGGAGGAATAATTATTTTGCGCGTAATAAGGAGGCACTGCCTTGTGGCCACCTGGACCCAGTTGTCAGCCTCTCCACGTACATTACTCTTCTGATGGAAGTCAGTTGTTGACCACGTTGACCACACCGCGCCGAGAGCACCAGGGCGGTGGTCTGGACGACAGCGAGGCCTAGGAAGGGGATGATGCGGAGCCAGGGAAGACGCGGCAATGGAAGCCCGCGCGGAGAGGAGTACGAGGGTTCACTGGTTCGGCTGCGGTGTGAGGCTGCCGTCGCCGCAGAATAACAGGGGGTGTGGGTGAGTGGAGGGATGGCCTGGCTAGCGATGGGAGTAGTATGGGGGCGATGAGGCCTCTGCGGCAGCACAACCGGCCACGGGAGGCAGGAGCAGGCGGCACGACCGGCGCTGCTTTGGGCGGCTGGACCAAGAAGACCAGAGGTTAAAGAAGCACTACGGCCGTTGGATGGACATCGTACGGTCACTGAAGCTAGAAACATTTATTATTGACTAAGTTGACAAAGCCCTTGGTACCCTCCAACTTAGTAGGCCCACAGGTCAGCCTCTGAAACGGTGCGCCCCAGATGTCAGGGGGAGGAATCATTTTTTGGGCGCCGAAGCTAAGAATATCCGAGATTGAATAAGAAGCACGACATCCGTTGGATAGACATCCAACGGCCACTGCTGCTAGAACCATGTATTGACTATAATAAGTTGGCAAAGCCTTGCATACGCGTCAACTTATTTTTTTAGGGGACGCGTCACTTAGTAGGCCCACAAGTGTGTGGCAGAGAACTTATAGCCCATTTGCGTTTTGTAAGAATGTACAGCCCATTTTGGAATTCTTATGGAATTTACAACAACCCATTTATAGTTTGTTAAAAGTACAACCCATTTTCTAGCTAGGACAACGATTAATAATTTCAACCAATCGTTGAAGACAAAATTCAATAAAATTTCCCACATTTTGATGGGCTCCGAAATATTTTTATCCCGAAATTTCTAGTCAGATTAAATATAAATTTGTATTACATAAAAATCCAACGAAACATTGCACACGCAACAATGAAAATTTAAGATTTTCAAAATCCATAAATAATATTCTATAAACTAATTTCATGTTTGGTGCATTTTTTTATAGTTACTGCCCAGTTTTTATAATTACATCCTATTTATTATTTTTTAAACCTCATTTTCCTGTTAAGCCTAATGCATCCCTCCTAGGAAAGATTTGAAGCCCAGCGGGGCGGGGAATAACAAGTTGACCTTGCCTGGGTATTCCTCAAAAAGACGTATAGTTGGGCTAGCCATTTTCATCTTGAAAAAATTAGTATCTGGGCTGGATATCTGGCCTGGGCTAGACGGGCCACAGCCCACCCAGTTAATACCCTGCTCTCCTCTGAACAACAACGAAATCATCGCCAAGAAAAACTCTGCAGTGCTCACGCCTCAAAAACACAAATACTGCTCGAGCTGCTTGGTCCCAGCTGTCGGCCGCACCTTGTGCAATTCTCTCGTTTATATTGACTACATAGGTTGACAATGGTGTGGGACCGTGATGTCAGGAAACCAGGAGAAAGCAAAAAAATATAGTTGTACATAATAAGAAGGCACTTGCGTACGTACGACTATGGCCCTAGTGGGTCCCTAGTGTCATCCAGTCAAATAAAGTCATCTCCTGAATCCTCATGTTCGTTGACGATGTTAACAATGCTCGGCACCACGGCGAGCGCAACAACTCGAAGGACAACGGAGAGGGCCTCGCGGGCCCTATGGATGGTCTGATACAGCACCCGCTACTCATTCAGGAAGCCAGGATCATCGGACACCTATGAGCACCTTCGAGAAACTGAGATGGCATGAAACGGTAAGGCCGCGCTTGGGAGCTCTGGTTTATTTCAAACCTGTATTAACATACAAGTGTAATTTACTCGTCATCAAAAACAACACGTAAAATACAGGCGTAATGAAACCGAGGACCCGAGGTCTGTAAGTAAAACCGGCGGGTTACGCGTGTAATTTGAGAGACCAGTGTATATTTTATGAGCACTACTATATGGACGACATTACCACACGATACATGCACGACGTGCGTATCATGCCATCCATGGGCAAGGCTGAAACAGTAGCTAACGGCTGGATTAGCAATCATCCGAGTGTCGTTCAGCGTTTTTATCGTGTGTCAAGTACTTCCGATATTTTACTAGTTGAAATCGACCAACCAAGCGCCTTCGCCCGAGACCATCTGCTTTAATTTACAAGCGTCAGTTTTACAAGCGGTTTTGGTTGGAAAACGACGATCCACTCACGGCCTAATATCATGAGTTGGTCGGAAGATCATATGGTTTCACGTCTAACCTACCCGACTTGTCGTATAGGCTATTAATGAAACATCAGACGATGAACTTCTTAAGCACGGAAACAACAGAAGAGGATGATCTTCTTAACAAGCAAATCACTGGCATTAGATCGGCATGCAAAACAATACGAAGCATTTTTCTCGTGAGGCACGGTGAACAGCTCGTGATGCCGCATGCCACAACATTCCAAGCTCAACTTTGCAATCAAACACAAGGCCTGGCATTACATAGACAATATTCAGAACAAACTCTTAACACAGGAATATCTCAGCAGAGTAACTATTTACTTCTAAACTGAACACAGGAATAGGAAAAAACACTCGACGCTGCTCACAGCAAGGGCGTCCCACTCAAAAATATCAAATGCATGTCTTCTGGCTAACATCAATGAGCAAATTTTTACAAGGTTTTCCAATTCCAATATATTAAACTAACGTCTTCTTGCTAACATCAATGATTAAACTTTAACAAGCTTTTCCCATTCAAAATATGTAATGCCTATGATCGTGGAGTCATGTCGCTTCTTGCTAACATCAATGATTAAACTTTGACAAGCTTTTCCCATTCAAAATATGTAATGCCTATGATCATGGAGTCCTGTCGCTTCTTGTACTTGTTTGGGCACTTCTTGCCCAGGGCACTCCACGTGTTGTTAAATTGCCAATGGTCTCTGCAGACTAGTCATGTCACCGGTGTCTAATATTTATGGCACCGGCTATAGCAATGGAGGGATTCGGTGCCAAACTAAGAAAAGGTGAAATTGGCACCTCTTTTGGCCTACATAGTGGAAGGCCTAATACTCTGTAAAGCTTCTCGGTCATTCCTTCTGTAATGTAGTGCAAACAATGACTGCTTCTTTCTGCAAAGTGGAACGACCAACTGGACCCAGTAATGCAGCAGTTTGCCTTGGACACATTGGCTCCTTTTGTGAAGTTGAACTAAAATTGAAGTCGGAATAAAACCGAGCTTTAATTTTGATATCCTTGTAAGCA
Source organism: Triticum dicoccoides (assembly GCF_002162155.2). Taxonomy (NCBI): domain Eukaryota; kingdom Viridiplantae; phylum Streptophyta; class Magnoliopsida; order Poales; family Poaceae; genus Triticum; species Triticum dicoccoides. Next base: position 679,729,409 of record NC_041382.1, read on the forward strand.
ACAAAAGGTATAAGGGAAACAATTACTGAGAAATAATGGTTAATGACTTGTACTCCCAGAAGAAAAACATCTACTGATCTACCTTATCTTAATGGGAAACAAAGCAGGAGAGTAGCAATTCTCAATCAGTGTGATTCATTCATATTAACTGAGACATTATCTTAACAATGCCTTGTTTCAAGATGTATAAAGAACGAAAAAGCAGAAAAGTATCATTCCTAAAACAATGCGACTGATTCATTTTAACAGATACATTATCTTAACAATACCTTGGTTAAACATGAAGAAAGAACTACAAAGTAGGATAGTACCATTTGTAAAACACTGTAAGTCTGTAACTGATATATAATAACAGAGACATTATCTAAACAATACATTTCTTAAACATGTACTCCTGCCGATCCCTAACAGAAATGGTACTCCTGCCGATCCCTAACAAGTGTTTGCAGTTTTGAACTAAGATTCAGTTCCAGGGTAGAGTGGGCTCAACAACAGTATGTGCTTCCATCTACTTATAAAGGGGGTGATGCAGAGTTTGTTGTAACAAAGCAACAAGCATCATGTCTGGTCTGGTTCCATTTTTGTTCACTACTTAATGGGAAAAGACAGCAATACAATAGCTTCAATTCAACATTTATTTAAAATAGTACCAATACAAGTAGCACAACATCTCAAAGCACACTGCACAATCATGTGGATGAAGGCCTATACTGACATTTCATGAGACTGACAATGATAAAATACGAATCTGCCAACACGAATAGGAAATCCAATCTCGTTTTGTGCAGTTGCACTGAAATCAAGCAAAGTGTTTCGCGTAGCGAAGCAAAATGTCGCAATAGCAACAAGTTGAATAGATATCCCTGTATAAACAAAGGCAAAAAAGGAATCAATTACTGGCTAATAAAGGAGGATGAAACATGTGGCCACAAAAATGGTAATCCCGCCAATCCCTAACAAGTGTTGCAGTTTTGAAATAAGATTCAGTAGTTAATTCTGAGAGTGGCATCAATTACTGGCTTATAAAGGGGGTGATGCTGAATTTGTTGTAACAAAGCAACAAGCATCATGTCTGGGTTGGTCCCATTTTTGTTCACTACTTAATGGGAAAAGACAGCAATACAATAGCTTCAATTCATTATTTATTTAAAATAGTACCAATACAAGTAGCACAGCATCTCAAAACACACTGCACGATCATGTGGATGAAGGCAAGTACCAACCTGTCATGACGCACACAAGATCACGTACGAATCTGCCAACACGAATAGGAAATCCAATCTCGTTTTGTGCAGTTGCACTGAAATCAAGCAAAGTGTTTCGCGTAGCGAAGCAAAATGTCACAATAGCAACAAGTTGAATAGATATCCCTGTATAAACAGAGGCAAAAAAGGAATCAATTACTGGCTAACAAAGGAGGATGAAACATGCGGCCACAAAAATGGTAATCCCGCCAATCCCTTACAAGTGTTGCAGTTTTGAAATAAGATTCAGTAGTTAATTCTGAGAGTGGCATCAATTACTGGCTTATAAAGGGGGTGGTGTTGAATTTGTTGTAACAAAGCAACAAGCATCATGTCTGGGTTGGTCCCATTTTTGTTCACTACTTAATGGGAAAAGACAGCAATACAATAGCTTCAATTCATCATTTATTTAAAACAGTACCAATACAAGTAGCACAGCATCTCAAAACACACTACACGATCATGTGGATGAAGGCAAGTACCAACCTGTCATGACGCACACAAGATCATGTACGAATCTGCCAACACGAATAGGAAATCCAATCTCGTTTTGTGCAGTTGCACTGAAATCAAGCAAAGTGTTTCGCGTAGCGAAGCAAAATGTCGCAATAGCAACAAGTTGAATAGATATCCCTGTATAAACAAAGGCAAAAAAGGAATCAATTACTGGCTAATAAAGGAGGATGAAACATGTGGCCACAAAAATGGTAATCCCGCCAATCCCTAACAAGTGTTGCAGTTTTGAAATAAGATTCAGTAGTTAATTCTGAGAGTGGCATCAATTACTGGCTTATAAAGGGGGTGATGCTGAATTTGTTGTAACAAAGCAACAAGCATCATGTCTGGGTTGGTCCCATTTTTGTTCACTACTTAATGGGAAAAGACAGCAATACAATAGCTTCAATTCATTATTTATTTAAAATAGTACCAATACAAGTAGCACAGCATCTCAAAACACACTGCACGATCATGTGGATGAAGGCAAGTACCAACCTGTCATGACGCACACAAGATCACGTACGAATCTGCCAACACGAATAGGAAATCCAATCTCGTTTTGTGCAGTTGCACTGAAATCAAGCAAAGTGTTTCGCGTAGCGAAGCAAAATGTCACAATAGCAACAAGTCGAATAGATATCCCTGTATAAACAGAGGCAAAAAAGGAATCAATTACTGGCTAACAAAGGAGGATGAAACATGCGGCCACAAAAATGGTAATCCCGCCAATCACTAACAAGTGTTGTAGTTTTGAAATAAGATTCAGTAGTTAATTCTGAGAGTGGCATCAATTACTGGCTTATAAAGGGGGTGATGCTGAATTTGTTGTAACAAAGCAACAAGGATCATGTCTGGGTTGGTCCCATTTTTGTTCACTACTTAATGGGAAAAGAAAGCAATACAATAGCTTCAATTCATCATTTATTTAAAACAGTACCAATACAAGTAGCACAGCATCTCAAAGCACACTTCACAATCATGTGGATGAAGGCCTGTACTGACCTTTCATGAGACGACCAACATAAAATACGAATCTACCAACACGAATAGGAAATTCAATCAAGTTTTGTGCAGTTGCACTGAAATCAAGCAAAGTTGCCAGTGTGACATTTAAGTTTTCTATAGCAACAAGTTGAATAGATAACCCTGTTTTAAGAGGCAAAAAAGAAAACAATTACTGGCCAATAAAGGAGGATGAAACATGCGGCCACAAAAAGAAGCATTTCTAAAATGGTTGCATTGATTCATATTAACAGAGAAATTCTTTTAAAACAGAATAGTAGTTAATTCTGAGATTAACAACAGCAAAATAGCTGCGTGGGACATGCCAGCACCATGTGCGTCCACATGTATAAATGGGTGATGCAGAGTATGTAGCCAAGCAGCATATATGCGTTGGTCCCATATTTGTTCTCTTTGAACCTTCTTCCTATGTGAGGGCAGCAAATCTAGTCGTACACAAACTACCTGACCCCCCAGTTTCTTTCCCTTTTCAACAAAGAGATCGGTTCCTTACAGATGTGTGTACTGGGTTACCCCCTTTTTCCCTTTTCGACCTACAAAGCGGCTAGATAGCCAGTCTATACTACTTGCCGCCCCTCCTTTCCTCATTGAACCATGTCCTAGATTCTTGCTCCAGCCCACCGCACCCTTCTTTCCTCTTTGAACCAAGACCTAGATTCGACTAGAGATCGAAAAAGATCCACATGCAGCTAGAGCAACGATGGTTTCAAAGAAACTTATACCTTAGGGTCGTTGGGATGTGGCAAGGCGTGCGGCGGGAGGCCGGATCTGCCCACACTACGTACGGCAACGAGGAAGAAGGGGTCGGTGGCCCTCCCGCACAGGCGCTGGGTGAAAGAGAATAGCGCAGCCGGCAGTGGATTGCCTCCCTCGGCGAAGGCGATAGAGTGAATGCTGCACCTCCTCCCCTTCCCGGTGCGACGGGATACGGACGCCTCCTTCACCAGCTGTGAGGGGGGAGAGAGACAAGAGGCTAACGTAGTCTTGTTTAGATCTGGTGAAGAGAGGGTGAGAAACTGTGAATATAGTAAACCCTAGCAAATGAACGCTGAGCCTCCAACGTGTAACATATATGTAGTGCGGCGAGCGTGTGGAGAGTGCAAACCCTAGCGAATAGGCGCTGAGGCTCCCGCTTATATATATACTACTGTAGTACGAACTGAGCTCCGGTGCCTTCACTGCACCTGCTTTTGGCTGTATGACAGGTGAGCCAGCCACATTTTGGGCCCACCTGTCGTAAAACCCTAGCGAAAATTGCACCAACGTGAAAGACGACTGTGTCTCCATGAAAGTGCGTTATATCGACTAGAGGGGGGGGGGGTGAATAGGCGATTTTTATGAAAGTCTTCAAAACGTGGAAGTTTCGAAGACAAACGATAGAAATAAACCTATTACCATGCAGCGGAAGGTAGACTACACTAGACAAACCATAGTCAAGTATTCAATGAAGTGAAAGCACAATGACTAATAGCAGCAACGTAGTAAGGATCGGGTAGGAAGATATTATGAAGCCAAACAGAACACGCAGTCACTCAGTGAAGACAAAAGATAGTGCAATCATACAATGACTTCACAAGGACCAACAGTAAGTAAAGGGAAGGGAAGGATGAAATCAGTGACTCGTTGAAGACAATGATTTGTTGGACCAGTTCCAGTTGCTGTGACAACTGTACGTCTGGTTAGGGCGGCTAGGTATTTAAACCTGAGGACACCCAGTCCTGAACACGCAGCTCAGGACACCCAGTCCTCACCGTATTCCCCTTGAGCTAAGGTCACACAGACCTCGCCCAATCACTCTGGTAAGTCTTCAAGGTAGACTCCCAAACCTTCACAGACTTCGTTCACCGGCGATCCACAATGTCTCTTGGATGCTCAGAACGCGACGCCTAACCGGCTGGAGGATTCACAGTCTTCAAGTGTAATAAGTCTTCAGATCACACAGACAAGAAGACTTAAGTGATGCCTAACACTCTTTGGCTCTGGGTGGTTAGGGCTTTATCCTCGCAAGGAATTCTCTCTCAAAGGCTTCGAGGTGGGTTGTTCTCAAACGACAAAAGCCGTACTCTAAATCTGAGCAGCCAACCGTTTATGGTTGTAGGGGGTGGGATATTTATAGCCATAGGGCAACCCGACCTGATTTGTCCGAAATGACCCTGGTTCACTAAGGAACTGACACGTGTTCCAACGGTCAGATTTCAAACTCACACGACAACTTTACTTGGGCTACAAGCAAAGCTGACTTGTCTGACTCTGGACAAGATTCGCTCTCATAGTCTTCACTCGAAGACATAGGTTTTGGTTAACCATCACTTCAGTCATTCTGACTGGTTCTCTTGGACCCCACTTAACAGTACGGTGGTTCCTATGACTCAATAAAGAAGAAAAGGAACTACGAAAGATCTGAGTCTTCGAGCTCCATAGGCTTCATGCGATGTCTTCTCTTGTCATAGTCTTCAATGAGAATATCTTCATATACCACCTTTGACATCAATGTATTCATACATTTTTAGGGGTCATCCATGGTAGGAAAACCGAATCAATGAGGAACTTCTACCTGTGTTATCCTGCAATTCTCACAAACACATTAGTCCCTCAACTAGGTTTGTCGTCAATACTCCAAAACCAACTAGGGGTGGCACTAGATGCACTTACAATCTCCCCCTTTTTGGTGATTGATGACAAACTAGTTGAAGTTTTCAACAGGCAATATAATATGTGAAATTGTAAAGGAATTGTCTTCATTAGTTGCAAGGGCTCCCCCTGAAGATGTGCATATAAGTAATTTGCTTTTGGAATGCAAATGCACATGGCAGGTTGTAATCGTGGAGATCCGCTTCAACTTATGATGACAATTCATTATGCATGAGAAGGTATGTGAAGATAATGACATGCATAAGGGAAAACTGACGTCTGCAAAATGATCTAAGTGCGGAATTTATCATCGCACATGCGGAATTTATCATCGCATCACAAAGTGGCAAATAAGTAGCAGACGACCATTGAGTTTAAGTGTTACAACTCAAAGAACCAAATGTATCAAAACGAGAGTTGTAAACACGAGGCAAAGTATAAAGCAACCGCCCATGTGGACCTGCTTGAAGATTATCAAACTCATATGCTTCTCCCCCTTTTGTCAGTAAGGACCAAAAAGGTTTGAAGACATAGAGCATCTACTCGTTCCCTGAAGAGTAGCTGAAGCAGCAGGGTCGTCGGTGGTGTTCGGCGGTGCAGAAGAACTTGGAGCAGCGTCGAAGCATGCTGAAGGAGCTGGCAGTGAAGTAGCATCGTCTTCATCCTCAATCACTCTGGCATTCACAGTTGCAGTAGAGGAAGAGAATTCAGAGTCTTCAAGAGATGGAGTTCGTCGCAGCACTGCCCTTCGAGGAGGTGTGGAGTCAAACTTGAAGCGTTCAGAGAAGCCATCCTCTTGAAGATCATCTTCAGAGCACATTAGCGTCAGCCCTTTCCATGTGCATCGAGAGGTTTCATGTGCAACAAAGGCATTCTTGGTGGCAAGATTGCGAATGCGGTTGACATCCACCAAGAGGCTTTGCATTTGGCGCTTCAGCCAGTCATGATGCCTATCCTGTTTCTGATGAAGAGCCACCAGAAGCTCTCGGTCATTGAGAACACGAGTGCGCTTCTTGGGTCATTGGGCAATTGTGCTATCGGTGGCTTCAGTAAGGGCAGGATGTGGTGCACGTGTGGTTCCAGCCAAAGGATAAACACGAGTGACCGCTTCAACTCCTTCAATGTTCTGAGAGAAACTTTGATGCTCCGCATTCTGAAGACTAAGAGGCTCCTTGGCAGGCTCGGGATAAATGGCTTCAGCGGACATATCCACATCAGGCAGAAAGATCCGATGATTGCGAGCAGATGGCTGATATGAGATAGCAGAGTCGAGTTTAATCAGCCGCATTATCCATGGAGCGTAGAACTTCAAGCCAAAAAGATCAGAGCCTGATGCAGCAAGTTGGCGGATGAAGAAGTCCTATGCATTGAAGCATTTGCCATGAAGAATATAGAAGACCAAAGTCTTCATTGCACCTTCTAGCTTGGCATGTGGAGAATGTCCTTTGATGGGCCAGAGAGTTCGCCTTATGATGTGATAAATAGTCCTCAGCAGATACTCAAGGTCTTCAACAAGGAACTCCTTAGGATATGCAGCATCTTGTGGCAATGGCTTCATCATACTGAGCATCTGACTCATGTTTGGTTCAGGCTTCTGAAAGATGCTCTCCATAGCTTCACTATGAAGTTGACAGCCAGGTTCATAGAGATCGCCAGGAGTGGGTAGACCAATGACCTCAATGATATCAAGGGCTTCGGCTTCGTGATGAACATTTCCTGTCATCCACTCCAGGACCCAAGTCTTTGGATCTCTGCTGTACCCACGGATGTGAAGTGTGGCGTAGAATTGGAGCAGCAACTCTTCATTCCAGTGCTCTTGGTCGGTGACAAATGGCAACAATCCAACCTCTTTGAAGCAATCCAGAGCTTCTTCTAGACAGGGAAAACCAGCTATTGCTTCAATGTCAAGACGCTTATGTGGGAAGATACGACCTTGATTGTACAGAATGCAGGAGTAATAGCTTCGCTGTGGATAGCTCCAGAACCGATCAGAAGATATTCTTTCCCTTGAGTAGGGGTTCTTGGAGCTATTGAAGAAAGTGTTGTCTGCTTTGAAGCCATTTACATTGAAGGATCCAAGTGCTGATGCAGGACCTGGAAACCTGGGCAATCTTGGGATTGGCTTCTGTACCTGAGGCCTGTGCTCAACATGATAGTCAAACTGAGGACCAGCAGCAGGCGCAGGAACAAAAGCAGTAGTATCATTGGCTTTGCTGACTTCTGGTGCTTTTGTTGGTGTAGGCTCCACATTGGCTTCAGCCATGACAACGTCAGTGGCGTCAGTGGCAGCCTCAAGATTCTCAACCTCCACTTGATGAGCTGGAGGGTCGGTCACAGTCACGTTCTCCTTGAGAACAGCTTCTTGGCGAGACGGGGGTGTAGCAGCTCTTGGGGTTTCTTCTTCATCGGCTGATGCAGCCGGAATGTCTTCAGCGGCACTAGCTTCAAACTCAGAGACTAGAGGCCTTGGTCCTTTGCGAAGCCTGCGTAACGCTGGCGACGCCTGTGGAGTTGGAGTTGGCTGGGCCTCAAAGTCATCTTCTTCTTGTGCTTGTGGGTGATTAGCCCATGATGCATCATGAGCAATTGGCGTCAGAGGACAACCAATGCTGATGAGTTTGCTGTGTGTTAGCACAGGCGATGATACCTGTTGGTACTCGAGCTGAGGAAGAACTGCATCATCTTCAACATGGTCATGGTGACCAATGTCTTCAGCAGCGATGGGATCAGCAGCTGGAAAGTCTTCAACTTCATGAGCCTCTGTGAAAGCAGGCTCATGGACAGTCAGTTGGCGCTCTTGGGGTTCAGTGGCTGGGCGAACCATGGAGATGGGTTCAACAATTAAGGGCTCTGTGGGAGCAGCCCGTTCCTTCTTCCGCTTCTTCTTGGAGGGAGCAGTAGCAGAGGCTTCAGGATGTTTCCTCTTTCTGGCTTCAGCCTCAGCAGTCCTTGTCTTCTTTAGCTCTGAAGAGGTTGACCTTGCCTTTGGCTTCGAGCCAGTCATGCTAGTTGGGAGGACAATGGGATCTGCTTACTGCCTTGGTGCGTCGGGTTCGGCCATAGCGGGCTTTTTCTTCTTCTTTGCAGCCATCCTGGGGTCGATGCCAGGACGCCCAAGGGCCTTGCGCTTCTCAGCCTCATTGTAGGCTTGCACACACTTGTCAGCCAGGCTTTTCATGCACTCACGAGAACCTTGAGCTTCTTCATGCTTCTTGAGAAAGGCTTCTTTAAGCTCATGCAGCATGATCTTGAAGTTCTTGACCTCTTGCACGCTGAGCTTGGCCATATGCTTCTTGAACTGAGCTTTTTCATAGTCAATCTTTTGCTTCAGTTCAACAATGCGCTGGGCGATAGCTAACTCTGAAGCAATGGTGCCATGGAAGGTGACACTGAGGCCAATTGGAAGTTGCAGATCTTCGAAGCTGAGGTTGGGCGTGTCAAACCACTCATCAATGAAGTTGTGGATGATTGCCACGTCAAAGAGGGGCGGATCATTGAAGATTTTTGCTTCTTCTTTGCTCTTGATCAGTTGCTCAAGAGCGTCATCTGCAAGATCTTCATCGCTGGATAGATCGATGGCATCGTTGCGCAGAATAGCAGCAGCTGTCAGTTCGTGGCCGGTGTGTGGCAGAGGCATCTTGACTTTCTGGGGCTTGGAGATGCGTGACAGATCTTCAGACTGCACACTGTCTTCAGAGGCAGGCTTTGAAGCTTTAGACTGCACACTGTCATCATTGCCCGTGAGATCTTTGGTGCAGAGGCAGGCTTTGAAGCTTTAGGCTGCTTCAGCTTCTTTGGCTTTGGCGCTGCAGGCGCTTCATCTGATTCAGCGTCATCTGCAGGCTCATTCACGGCTGTCCCTTGAACCACGATATGAGTGATGAGACCTTCTAAGTTGTAGAAAGGACCGATGACATTGGGTTCTGCATCGCGTGTGCCGTCAGCCCGGGGAGCAGAAGGACCAGGGTTGAAGTCTAGCCCCAATGACTTCTTGTTTTCCTTGGCTGATGCCTTTACGTGCTGGAAGTTTTGCTTGAAGAGATTATCGTCATGACACCATAGCAATGATGATGGGTCGGCATCTTCAGGCTGAGGTCCACGGACCATACACAGATAGAAACCCTAAGCAGTAGCTTCAGCTTTGTTCTTGGGTGGAAGGCCTCGGAAGAGAATATCACCCCAAGGACTTTTGATAGCACTCTTCTCAGCATATTCCTTGGTCACGAATCTGTATTTGTACCACTGTTCTGCCCAATATCTTTGAATCCACTGGATTCGGGTCTTGTGCTGATTATAATCCTCTTCAGGATCTGTCTTGTAAAGCTCTGAGAGGTCATCAGGCAAATCTCTTGATGTTCCCCCACGACGCTGTCTGCCTCCCTTCCTTGCAGATTTCTCTGAAGCCATGAACTTTAAACTGAAAGGCTTCAATACGTTCAAAGGCTTCAAAGGCTTTCGCTTGCTGGACAAACAGGAACTGGCTTCGGGAGAATTTATATGATGCTGTAAGAATTCTGCAAATGAATGCAGACTATGAGAACCAAGGGATTCTCCCACGGACATGTACCTGTGATAGCATTAAGGTGCGAGGGAAGGGGAAGAGGTCATATGCATTCTCAGAAGATTTTGAAGATAAATTAGTTTAGAAGACATTGACCTCATCGTGCGAAGACATTCACTCATAGACAAGGAGTTGGTTCCAGATTTGTACGAATCCAGAGATCAGTACAAGTGAGGAATCTAACTGCTTTGTGAAGCATAAGTGAACATACTAGGCATATATGAGATGAAGTATGAAAGAGATCCAACTTGTGTGAATAGAAACTGCTTGTGGTAGAAAGTGACGAAGCTATAGGATCAAAGGGGCCATAAAGAAGGAAGTTTTATTTACCACACGAAGAACTGCTAGACGGAGTGGAAGAGGAGGCCGAGCAGTTCGATCGTCCGTGCCCTAACTTGGCGATGGAGGACACCTACGGTGACGGCGGAGAAGACGATGTCCGCGGTCAGAGAGGTTGCGGCAGCTAAGCACTTCGTCGCCGGCATCGTCGAGGGCTAGCGGTGGCGCTAGGGTTCGTGCGAGAGTGGAAGAAGAGATAATGACTATGGTGAGGCGTATATTTATAGGGACAGGGGCAGCTCAGTGTTATTACACAGGTGCCCCTGGCGATTCACATCTGAGGAACACGTGGCCATCATGCAGCATATCGGGGGTTGTTCCACGTCCCACGCACGCCTGGATTGTCGGGTGGTCGTTCCCACTTCTCCGGGTTTCAGGTGAAGGAATGAGCATTGAAAACGGACTTAATGTTTGTCTATGTATTTTCTGCTGACAAGGACGCAGAGAAGACATTCGACAGTTTCAATAGAATGCATATGATTTGGAGAGATAGAGTTTGAGATAGAAAGCATAGAGAGGTTAGGGTCCGATCAGATTCACTTAGTTCAAAAGATTCAACAAGAAGACATAGCTATAAGTGAATGTTGTAGAGGACAGAACACTAGTATATATATATATAATCAATATAGTGAAGATAACCATGAAGACATGTTGAAATTGAAGCCAAACCAAATGTGAAGACATAGCAAATGTAACGCCATGAGTGAAACACTTCAAACAGAACCTTTGGTGGTGGCGTTACCCACCGTATAGGAAGTATTAGACCCAGACACGACGCACAATTATAGTGGCTCTCTGAAGTCAAATTCCACATTAATGTGTTCACACTTAGAATGTATGTCTTCATTGATTGAAGATATACTTTACTTCGTGTGTTGCACATCTAAGTCATCAATATGCATAAGTGTTAGGATGTGTGCCTGATCACAGGACATTTGAGGATTCCAAGATATTTAGCTCACACCTTAACTTGCAAAATCTCTTCTCATCCAAGGGCTTGGTGAAGATATCAGCCAGTTGCTCTTCAGTGTTGACGTGTATTGTCGTGGTTTTGTCACGGCAGATGCCCTAGACAAAGGACTTAGTCGTGGAGCCATCGCGACGGGTTAGCTTGAAGGGGTTAAAGCGGACACAGGGACGCAAGAGAGTTTATACTAGTTCGGCCCCTTCAATGAAGGTAAAAGCCTACGTCTAGTTGTGATGGAATTGATGGGTTTCGATGACTAGGGAGCAAACAAGCTTCGCCTATGTCTCGAGTTGTTGTCTGTTGTCCTTGAACCGCCGCCGAGTCGTCCCCTTATATACACGGGTGACTCCCGTTGGCTTACGGAGTCCCAATACCGGCTCATAGATGTGTCCGGTTTGGTCTCTACTTATTCCTAACTTACAATACAAGTTAATTACTAACGCCGGTTTACGGCTACAGGCCTTGAACCGACCATGGGCCTTGAGCCCTCCTCTGTCTTCTTGGGCTTTAACATACTTAACTACTGACGAAGTTAACCCGGCCCAGATAGGCCGGTTTATGCCCAGTAGTAATATCCCCAACATTAGGCCCCAGATTGATTTGAACGGGTTCATGTCAATCCTTTAACAAAAGCTTCATCTTCAACATCTTCTCGTAAATTGGTAAACCGCGATGATGTCATTTTCTCTTATTGCTGTAAACCGGAGTGACGTCACATGTCATAACGAAGCTATCCATTACGCTTCTTTGTTTAATAGATCGGCGGAAATCGAGGCAACAGCTCCGTTTTGTGGCCCCTTGATTGTCGCGCCTGACACATGTTCTTTCGCCTTATAAATAGGACCGAAGGGTCATTTCTTTTCTCCTTCCGTGCCTTCTTCGTCTTCCTCGCGTCGCCAGCCTCGGAGCTCCACCGCCGCCATCGACCTCTGCCTCAACCTTGGCCGCTGCATCAACCTGAGTGCACCAGAGCATCGTGGCAACCTTCCGCATCTTCCCCAGCTCTGGTAAATCTTCCATCCTTTCCTCTGCAGATCTGACCTAGGGTTTCACAGTTCTTTAGTGTTCATCGCCTGCCTCTTGCTCATACGGTAGATCTTTAGATGGCTCCGAAAATCTTTAATCTGTGTAATGGTACCTGTTTATCCTTTGCCTTCGCTTGCACATCTCAAACCATAGATCTGTATGTATGTCTTGTTCATTGATTCGGTACTGCTTCGTTTGGACCTCTGAATATTTATCTTTTTTCTGAACTTGCTTCAGATCCATCGCTGTAGAGAAATCTTACGAAATCTTTTCTGTAAACTTACTCCTCTGCTTCAATGTTTAAACCCGGCGGTTTAACCTTGTAGGAAAAAATTGCCAAACCGGTTTATACCATTAGTCCCCTTGTTGAACCGCGAGATGTTGTTGCTTCATAAAACTCCGGTTCAGATATATCTGTCTCCGGTTTAACATTGCACATACCAATATACCTTGATCAAATGTATTTTTGAACCAAGATCTTCTACCTTCTAGATTCCATCATGGCCAAGCAAGTATATGAATGCAATTGGGTTCCTTCTCGCGTCACAGAGGCACAGCTGGACAATCTAGTCTTGATCGGCGCTTTAGGAAGCAAAGATACCATTCATTGGAGGGCTCCTGGCAAAGAATGCCCTCCCACTCCTCAAGAAGGAGAAGTTGTTGTTTTTGTAGACCACTTAGCTCGGGGCTTTAAACCACCCGGTTCTAAATTTTACCGAGATGTTTTGGCCGATTTCCAACTCCATCCGCAAGATACTGGCCCCAATTCTGTTACAAATATGTGTCACTTCCAAGTGCTTTGTGAAGTGTTCTTTCAAGAGGAGCCCACAGTGGAATTGTTCCGAGACCTTTTCCATCTAAACCGCCATCTGAGTTTACTGACGGCTCCAATACGGAGTTGGGTGGCGTGGCGATCCAGAAAAGGAAAGAGGTCACATACCCTCATGCCAAACTGCACAGCCACCCCAAAGAGTGGAATCAGACATGGTTCTACTGCAAAGATACCTCCCCTGCTGGTGAGAATCCCTTGCCCAGCTTTCGTCCGGAGCGGCTCAGCAATACACACCCTTTTCCGCAAACATTGACTGCCCAGGAGAAAAGCAAATGTGCTCCTCAACTGTCGAAGCTTAGAGCCTTTATGGCCAACGGTTTAACAGGGGTTGATCTCGCTCGCTGTTGGATATCATGGAGCATACTGCCCCTTAGTCAGCGCTCGGCTACTCAGCTGCCATCGCTCAAAACGGTGCTTGGGTAAGCTATACTTATTATGATACTTACAGTACATTGCCTTAGAACATATGCTGTATTTGATTTTGTTATTCTTTCCAGGGCCAAACCTAGACCAAGCAAGAAGGCCCGCCTGGACAAAGCGACCGAAGAAGATGTCGATCTTGAAGCGGCTATTCTTGAGGATATACCCAACGATCCACCGCAGCAAGACGACGATTTATTGCTGAAGAGAGACCTACTGATGCCTCAGGTCCTGTCAATCAGCCCACAGGCTCCATCCGGATTGAGAGATCCACCGGTCCAGCAAAACCTACTGACAAGCCAACAGCCCCAGTGCAAACCGGCGATACTCAGGAGGATGAGGTTGTCATTACTGGCACTGGCCATACCGAGCCAAGCAATCATGTTGCTTTGTCAAAACATTCTGCCAAGGAAGAATTTGCTGCCTTTGGTAAAGGCAAGTGGAATGCTGATCTGGCAACTTATGCTGCTCTGAACGCCCAAGATATCCATTCCGGCTACCTGAACCGGCTGTATGCCAGCCGTGACTATGAAGCCAGTCTGATTAATATGATGAAGGATAAATACGAGGTAACTTCCATACGCTCTTTCTTGCTTGTACGCTTCAATATTCATTGACTCTCCTTAGCCCCCAAGGGCCGGTTTGTAATCTTCTTTCAAACCGGGACTTACTAACATAAATCTTAATACTTTCAACTTTTGCCGATGTAGCTCGCAAGGGCCGGTTCAACTTAGCATAGTTAAACCGGTACTTTAAGTAATTGAGATTTCCGCATCAGAATATACATACGAGCAAATAGCCATTAGCCCCCAAGTGCCAAGTTGAATACTTGTATTGATCTTGGGACTTTGCAAGCAATTGAAAGATGAAGATCGAATATGCATTAGCCCCCAAGTGCTAAGTGCATAACTTGTTATGTGATTGGTACTTGAATCCTTATACCGATTTGTTGAAGCATATATCTATATGCATGCAGGCGGAGCTGAAGACCAAAGAAAACCAAGTCACCGATCTCCAAGAAAACCTGAAAACCCAACAGGCTGAAACCTCCAAAGCAAAAGAGGAATTGGCCAGCGCTTTAAGCGCCATGGAACAGCTTAAGGAGAGCTTCAAGAAGAAGCGGGCGGATTGGGCCACTAAAAAGTCCGCTTTGATCAAACGAGCAGAGGATGCCGAGGCTGCACTAAAACCAGTAGCGGATGAACTGACCAGCATAAAGCAGCACATGCATGCCATGACTACTGCTATCTTTGGTAAGCCAGTTTGCCTTCTGAATTGGCTCTGCCTTCTTACAGAGTCGCCGGTTTATTAACACTTTATGGTATTTCAGGGACACGCATTGGTCACTTGGGGTCAGATGTGCGGAAGAAACTGAAAGCCGCCTATACATTGGTTGAACAATTGTATACTGGTGCCCATCGGATCATCTGTACCGCATCTCATAACAAACTGGCGCCCACTTTGATTCAAGATACTCTAATGAAACTCTCGGTGCTTCCTGCCCAGGTTGAAGAGCTGAAGAAATCTGCTGCTCGAACCGGTGCAATCAATGCCTTAATCTGGGCAAAAGCCTGGGTGCCGGATTTTGATCCTATTGAAGCGGCTCAGGGCTATCCCAGCTTGAACGAAGACGGGTGAGAATTTGGTGAAGCGGATCTGCGAGCAATAAACCAGGAGGTACGTCCGCTAGCCTGTCAATTGGCTGAAGAAGCAGACTTGTCTCATTATCAAGCCCAATATGACAGTCAGAAGAAGCGAATAGCTGCACCAATCCATGAATCAGAAAATCTGATCCCTCCAAACCGTAAGCATACTTACGCTCTCGATATTGACCCGTCATTGCTGATCCATGATGAAGCTGTTTTTCAAGCATTAATGGGAATCGACTGGACAACTGTGGATTTCCAGCCACTGGGTAGAGAAACGGAGGCTGAAGCGGCGCAGGATGACCCACAACCATTAGGCCGGGCTGGTGACCAAGCTTGAACCGGAAGCCGGTTTTAAAACTGCCTCTCCTTTGCGAAAAACAATTATATTATTATGGGCACCATGTTGCCTTGTAATAGGCTAGCTGATACCTTTGACGTTGATATGCCTTCGTGCATAATTTGTTCTTCCTGTGGTAATGAACTTTCCAAAGCACTTTCTGAAATGAGAAATTCGTCAAGTGCCACCGCGGTTGTACCGTCAGGCGGAATATGATGTCTGCATATAAAACATCCAAAACAAAATTTTAAGTATATGATCAAATTTTTGAGATACATAATACCTGCCGTCGTTGAGTGTGAAGTTGGCTTGGCCAATCTTGAAGGGGAGTTTTGCAAACCCACACTATTGAGGAGATAACAGCTCCTGTATATATATGACTCTGGTTTACCTTGTAAGCCGTGTCGGGTTATAATAAACATTGTGTTACTCCGTAAGAGGATGTTAACAACAAGGATCAAACCGGGCAAATAGTCTCCGGATTGACGTGAACTGTGTTCCGTCAATGGATTGGTTGAAAACTTTGTCGGTTTAAAAACACAATAAAAAGCAAAAAAAACCTTCAAAGAAAAGTGTAAATCGAGTGCAATGACAAAACGTTGCAAAAAAAGGTTTATTTGAACTGATCAGATGGTGTTACCATGGCCGAACACGACCAAGCTCCCGTTAGGTGTAACTATGGTTCTAGTCAGCCAGGTCCCCAAATGAAACCGTGGCAGTTATGCCGATCAAGTGGCATGGTCATGGTTCGGGTTCGACCAAGCCCCCAAGTGATTCTGTGGCCTTAAGCCGATCAAGAGGCATGACTGGTTCAGACATGACCAAGTCCCCAAGTGATCTGGTGGCTCTCGCCTATTAAGAGGCATGGTATTGGTTCGGACACGACCAAACCCCCAAGTGATATAACATGATGCTTTTAAAAAGCGAACTCAAGGGGTAAACCGGAGGCCACTTTAGAGCAACTTCGTGTAACCTCACATGATGTAAAAGAATAGATACCCCGCTTTAGTTGAGGTTCCGGTTTATTTAATCATAATATATACATTGTCGTAATATGTACATAAGTATATCCAATGGCTCAGGTATAGTAAGGCCGAAGATGAGCTATGTTCCACGGCCTGTTAGTCTCCTCCTCTGATGTACGTGAGTCTTTATGCTCTCGAATATCAATCAGATAGTACGACCCGTTGTGCAGATTCTTACTGACCACGAAAGGCCCCTCCCAAGGTGGGGATAACTTATGCAAATCAGTCTGGTCTTGGATGAGCCGAAGCACCAAATCTCCTTCCTGAAAGGTTTTGGTTCTGACTCGGCGACTGTGATAACGACAAAGATCCTGCTAGTAAATCGCCGATCGGGCGGCTGCGATGTCACGCTCTTCATCCAACCGGTCCAAAGCATCTTGCCGTGCTGTCTCGTTGTCCGCTTCAATATAAGTCGTTACACGAGGTGAATCATGACGGATATCACTAGGGAGAACCGCCTCCACTCCATAAACCATGAAGAACGGTGTGTATCCTGTTGATCTGTTGGGCGTTGTATTGATGCTCCATAACACAGATGGTAATTCTTCTACCCAACAACCCGGCGTTCTCTGCAAAGGAACCATGAGCCGGGGCTTGATGCCTCTCAAGATCTCTTGATTAGCTCTTTCTGCTTGACCATTGGACTGTGGATGTGCCACTGATGAAACGTCGAGCCGGATGTGCTCCCGTTCGCAGAACTTCTTCATAGCACCTTTGGACAAATTGGTACCATTATCTGTGATGATACTGTGTGGAAAGCCAAACAGGAAAATCACTTTTTTAATGAACTGAACCGCCATGGCCGCATCACACTTGCTAATAGGTTCTGCCTCCACCCACTTTGTAAACTTGTCAACCGCCACCAGGAGGTGGGTCTTCTTATCTTTGGACCTTTTGAAAGGCCCAACCATATCCAGCCCCCAAGTCGCAAACGGCCAAGTAATTGGAATCATTCTCAATTCTTGAGCCGGTACATGAGCACATCTTGAAAACCTTTGGCAACCATCACATCGTCTGACCAGATCCTCCGCATCAGCATGAGCAGTTAACCAATAGAAGCCATGGCGAAACGCTTTAGCCACCAGAGACTTTGAACCAGCATGGTGACCATAATCTCCTTCGTGGATCTCACGCAAAATTTCACAGCCTTCTTCAGGAGACACGCAGCGTTGAAAAGCTCCTGATACACTGCAATGATGCAACTCGCCGTTGATGATAGCCATGGACTTGGATCGCCAGATTATCTGCCGAGCCAGAATCTCATCCTCTGGCAACTCGCCCCGGTTCTTGTACGCCAGGTAAGGAAGCGTCCAATCCGGAATTACATGAAGAGCCGCCACCAATTGAGCCTCCGGATCAGGAATAGCCAAATCCTCTTCACCAGGGATCTTGACCGACGGGTTGTGCAGCACATCCAGAAAAACATTGGGCGAGACCGGTTTGTGCTGAGAGCCCAACCGGCTTAAAGCGTCCGCCGCTTCATTTTTCCGCCAGTCCACGTGGTCCACCTGATAGCCTTTGAAATAACCTGCAACAGTATCCACCTCCCGACGATACGCTGCCATGAGTGGGTCCTTGGAGTCCCAAGTGCCAGACGCTTGCTGAGCCACAAGGTCCGAGTCACTGAAGCACTTAACTCGACTTAGATTCATCTCCTTAGCCATCCGGAGACCATGGAGCAAGGCTTCATACTCAGCTGCATTGTTAGTACAAGGGAACATTAAGCGGAGAACATAACAAAACTTATCACCTCGTGGGGAAGTTAATACGACTCCAGCCCCCGAGCCTTCCAACTGCCTGGATCCGTCAAAATGAATGGTCCAATACGTGTGATCCGGCTTTTCTTCAGGTGCTTGCATTTCCGTCCAATCATTGATGAAATCAATAAGTGCTTGAGACTTAACCGCTGTCCGAGGCACATACTTCAAACTGTACGGCCCCAGCTCTATGGCCCACTTTGCAATCCGGCCAGTTGCTTCCCGGTTCTGGATGATATCTCCCAAAGGAGCAGAACTAACCACCGTAATTGGGTGTCCTTGGAAATATTGTTTAAGCTTCCAGCTTGCCATAAAAACTCCATACACTAGCTTCTACCAATGCGGATACCTTTGCTTGGACTCAATGAGCACCTCGCTGATATAATAGACCGGACGTTGAACCGGATGCTCCTTACCTGCCTCCTTTCGTTCCACCACAATGGCCACGCTGACCGCCCGAGCATTAGCAGCAACATATAGCAGTAACGGCTCCTTGTCAATGGGAGCGTCGAGCACAGGCGGATTGGCCAATTGCCACTTTAAGTCCTCAAATGCTTCATCAGCAGTAGAACTCCAGACAAACTGATCCGTCTTTTTCAACATCTGATACAAAGGGATTGCCTTCTCACCAAGGCGACTGATAAACCGGCTTAGCGCGGCAATCCGGCCTGCCAGGCATTGAACATCGTTGATACACTTCGGTTTAGCCAGGGAGGTGATAGCCGTGATCTTCTCCGGATTAGCCTCAATTCCCCTGTTGGACACCAGAAAACCCAATAGCTTGCCCGCCGGTACACCAAAGACACACTTGTCCGGATTAAGCATCATCTTGTATGTTCTTAGGTTATCAAAGGTTTCCTTCAAATTATCAATCAGAGTCTCCTTCTCCCTGGACTTAACCACGATATCATCCACGTAAGCATGTACATTACGGCCAATCTGCTTGTGAAGACAATTTTGTACACACCGTTGGTAAGTTGCCTGGGCACTCTTGAGCCCGAAGGGCATAGACACATAGCAGAAGGCTCCAAAGGGAGTTATAAATGTTGTCTTCTCCTGGTCCTTAACTGCCATTTTGATCTGATGATAGCCAGAATACGCATCCAAAAAACTTAAATGCTCACAACCCGCTGTAGCATCAATAATTTGATCAATACGGGGGAGGGCAAAAGGATCTGCTGGACAAGCCTTATTAAGATCTGTGTAATCCACACACATGCGCCAGGTGCCGTTTCTTGAGGACTAGCACCGGATTGGCAAGCCACTCAGGGTGAAAAACTTCAACAATAAAGCCAGCTGGTAAGAGCCTGGCTACCTCTTCTCCAATCGCCTTGCGTCTTTCTTCGTTAAACCGGCGGAGGAACTGTTTCACCGGTTTATATTTAGGATCCACATTAAGTGTGTGCTCAGTGAGTTGCCTTGGTACACCTGGCATGTCAGAGGGCTTCCATGCAAAAATGTCCCGATTCTCACGGATGAACTCGATGAGCGCGCTTTCCTATTTCGGATCCAAGTTGGCACTGATGCTGAACTGCTTGGACGAATCGCCAGGTACGAAGTCAACAAGCTTAGTTTCTGCTGCCGATTTGAACTTCAGGGCTGGATCATGCTCCGTAGTTGGCTTCTTCAACGGAGTCATGTCCGCCGGATCAACATTGTCTTTATAGTACTTCAACTCCTCGGTGGCACAAACCGACTCTGCATAAGCCGCATCTCCTTCCTTGCATTCCAAAGCGATTTTGCGGCTTTCGTGAACTGTTATTATCCCCCTGTGACCCGGCATCTTGAGCTGCAAATACACATAACAGGGTCGTGCCATAAACTTGGCATAAGCCGGTCGCCCAAACAGGGCATGATATGGACTCTGGATTTTCACCACTTCAAACGTCAATGTCTCCGACCTAGAATCATGGTCATCCCCAAAGGCCACTTCCAGAGCTATCTTACCAACGGGGTATGCTGATCTGCCTGGCACTACGCCGTGGAACACTATATTAGACGGTTTGAGATTTTTATCTGTTAGTCCCATACGACGGAAGGTCTCATAATACAGGATGTTAATGCTGCTCCCTCCGTCCATGAGCACCTTGCTGAACTTATAACCTCCCACCTGAGGCGCCACCACTAGAGCCAACTGACCCGGATTATCAACCTGGGGAGGGTGATCCTCTCTGCTCCATATGATTGGTTGTTCAGACCAACGTAGATAACGGGGTATGGCCGGTTCAACAGAGTTGACCGCCCACCTCTGAACCTTCCGGTCTCGCTTGTCCAAGCTAGTGGTGAAGACATGGTACTGCCCACTACTCAACTGCTTTGGGTTGCTCTGGTAACCTGACTATTGCTGCTGTTGGTTGTAACCACCCTGGTTGTTCTGACTATTTTGACCATTATGTCCACCCGAATTACCATTGAATCCTGAACCGGAACTTCCTCCACCGTAACCCGGCCTGGATCCTGAGCCACCGCCAGATTCGTGATCATACCGGAAATTATTAGAATTCTTGAACTCCTACAAAATAAAGCAATCCTTCCAAAGGTGCTTTGCTGGCGCCTCCTTCGTCCCATGTCTTGGATAGGGCTGGCTTGGCAGATAGTTTAGGCGGTTTGGGTTAGGGTTGGGTGCTCCATTACGATTTTTCGGTCTACCCTTGCGTCGCTGGCCATTGTCCTGTGCGTTGGTATTAGCCACAAAGTCCATGTTACCATCCGCTTTACGCTTGCCTCCACCACCATTGCCTGCCCAGTGAAGCTGCTGACCCTTGGGGTTGCTGTTCCTCTTTCCCTTCCCTATCTTGTCATCATCAGATTCGGGATCCTTGGTACTATCAGAATCAGCATATTTCACCAAAGCGGCCATGAGGGTCCCCATGTCAGTGCAATGACACTTCATCCGTCCCAACTTCAGCTTCAGGGGCCCAAACCGGTAGTTGCCTTCTAGGGTTAATACTGCGGTGTCAGCGTTGATGCGGTCTGATGAGTGCAACACTTGTGAAACCCGGCGCACCCAATGAGTTGTTGACTCTCCTTCCTCCTAGATGCATGCTGCTAAGTCCACTATCGACATAGGCTGTTTACATGTATCCTTGAAATTGCTAATAAACCGGGCTCGTAATTGGGCCCATGAACTGATAGAATTAGCCAGCAAGATTTTTAACCAAGTACGACCCGTTCCTGCAAGCATCATGGTGAAGTATTTCGCACACGCCGCGTCATCCACATCAAGCATCTCCATGGCCATCTCATAGCTCTCCACCCATGTCTCCGGAGGCTGATCCGCCGTGTAATTTGGCACCTTGCGCGGGCCCTTGAAATCCTTGGGCAGGCACACATTGCGTAAAGCGGGGATAAGGCAAGGCACCCCCAAAGAACTAGAAGTAACACCAGGTTCGATCGAGATGGTTGGACGAACCGGCGTGAGCTGCCGAGCTGGATGCTGTGTGGCTAACTCGGCCTCCCTGCGCACGCGGGCCCGGTCCACCACTCCCTGAGCGTTATCAGCACCACCCGTCGGGTTGTTGTCACGGGGTGCCCCTCGTCATTCATTACTCGACACTGCTGGCTCATCCATATGTCTTCTATAGCTCCAGCTTGGACGGGGGGTTGAGTGGATCTGGTCGCGGTTGTACGAGTACACTTCCTGTTGGGCCAAAGCTGTCCTCAGAAGTTCTTTGACCCGTCGCGTCTCTACTGCCTGCGGCGAGTCACCTTCAATTGGAATGGCCTCCAGCCGTGCAGCAGCGGCAACAAGATTGTCCATTGGGTTGGAGTAGTGACCCGGAGGTGTTAAAGCAGCCTGAGGTATAACGGTGTTTTGACGAGGCGGGTCCATCTGACGAGGCTGAACCGGTGCACCGGTCCCAGGGGCTCCTGCCCGGTTTCCCTCCAGTGGATTGCCGGCTCTTGGTCCTGGAGTGTTGAAAAGGTCTCTGGCCTCGAAAACCGGAGGTAAGTGGGATCGGTGCTTCCTCCTCATGACTTCGTGCGACGCGCTCTGGTCCAACATAAGCATGTAGGCCTGTGCGTCTAAAGCGGCCCGCTCTGCGGCCATCCTGGTGTCCTCAGCCGCCAGATCCGCCTTGGCCTGGGTGATCTGTTCCTTTACCTTTGCAATCTCCGCGTTGTGAACGTGCTGATCTGGCGGACCCGTAGGTTCCCAATTTTAAAAGAATTCCAGCCAAGATGACGGATTTAACTTCTGCCATAAGCACAGCCAACGCATCAAATAGTTCTGATAGAACCTGAGCCAGCGGGCGCACAGGGCCTCCTGCCCCGGCAGCCATCGCCGCTGCTGAACCGGAGATCGTTGCCGCAGCTGTCGAAGAATGAAGTGCTGCTTGTGTTCCGGCCATGAATATTCCAACCCGGTTGGGCAGATTAGAGGGGTCCGGAATACTATCGCCATCGGAACAACTCCCAATCCGTCCATCTTGTAGCTGATAAAGAGATTCGGTTTCTCTGGTCGAAGATTTGTCACCGGAACAAACGACGGTCGTGCCACGAAATTCTGATCCGTCCTCATAACATCCTCCATGGATGACTCCCATGAAGGCACGCTTCATGGCCGGTTTAACCCGGGCGGATCGCGCACGCTGAGCCGTCTCGACAAGGTCGGTGCAGATGTCCGGCTCAGGGCCTGGTTCACTGATCTTGCCAATGAAAACGTGAATGCTACCAAAGGGGACTCGGTACCCGTACTCAATTGAGCCGGCCTCGGGGCCCCAGCCTGCGTTGTCGATGTAGAGCTTGCCGCGACGACTCTTAGTCATCCAGCCTACAGCGTAGCCCTCGAGTCCTTCGAAGCGGCCCTCCAAGAACCGGAAACCATCGTGTGATTGCCCCACGGTGGGCGCCAACTTTCGTGGTTTTGTCACGACAGATGCCCTAGAGAAAGGACTTAGTCGTGGAGCCATCGCGACGGGTTAGCTTGAAGGGGTTAAAGCGGACACAGGGACGCAAGAGAGTTTATACTAGTTCGGCCCCTTCAATGAAGGTAAAAGCCTACATCTAGTTGTGATGGAATTGATGGGGTTTCGATGACTAGGGAGCAAACAAGCTTTGCCTATGTCTCGAGTTGTTGTCTGTTGTCCTTGAACCGCCGCCGGGTCGTCCCCTTATATACACGGGTGACTCCCGTTGGCTTACGGAGTCCCAATACCGGCTCATAGATGTGTCCGGTTTGGTCTCTACTTATTCCTAACTTACAATACAAGTTAATTACTAACGCCGGTTTACGGCTACAGGCCTTGAACCGACCATGGGCCTTGAGCCCTCCTCTGTCTTCTTGGGCTTTAACATACTTAACTACTGACGAAGTTAACCCGGCCCAGATAGGCCGGTTTATGTCCAGTAGTAATATCCCCCACATGTATGATATCAATGTCTTCCTTCACAACATGATCTCTGAGAAAGTGATGACGAATCTCAATGTGCTTTGTCTTCGAGTGCTAAACTCGGTTGTTGGCAATCTTGATGGCGCTTTCGTTGTCGCAGTAGAGTGGCACTTGCTTCAGATGAATGCCATAGTCCTTGAGTGTTTGCTTCATCCACAGAAGCTGAGCGCAGCAAGATCCAGCAGCAATGTATTCAGATTCAGCAGTGGAGAATGATACACAGTTCTGCTTCTTTGAAGACCAACATACAAGTGATTGTCCCAGAAAATGACATGTTCCTGATGTAGACTTGCGATCAACCTTGTCACCAGCATAATTAGCATCCGAGAATCCAACCAGATCAAATTCTAAGACCTTTGGATACCATAATCCTAGAGTTGGGGTGTGAGCCAAATATCGAAGAATTCTCTTCACAGCTAAGTGATGCGACTCCTTTGGTGTCGCTTGGAATCGAGCACACATGCAAACACTAAGCATAATATCTGGCCTAGATGCACATATATAAAGTAAAGAACCAATCATGGAGCATTATACCTTTTGATCAAACTCTTTACCATTGTCGTCAGGACCCAGATGATGTTTGGCTGGCATTGGCGTCGTGAAGCCTTTGCAGTCTTGCATACCGAACTTCTTCAGGCAATATTTGAGATACTTCTCTTGAGATATGAAGATGCCGTTGCGTTGCTGTCGTATTTGAAGACCGAGCAAGAACTTCAGCTCTCCCATCATGGACATCTGATATTGCTCTTGCATCATATATCCAAACTCTTCACTGTACTTCTGATTGGTGCAGCCGAAGATAATGTCATCCACATATATTTGGCACACAAACAGTTCACCATCATATGTCTTCGTGAAGAGAGTGGGGTCAAGGGAACCAGGTATGAAGCCATTGCTCTTCAGGAAGTATTTGAGTGTGTCATACCAAGCCCGAGGGGCTTGTTTGAGGCCATACAGTGACTTGTTGAGCTTATATACCATGTCAGGATGCTTTGGATCTTCAAAGCCAGGCGGTTGTGCAACATACACTTCTTCTTCAATCTTGCCATTGAGAAAAGCGCTCTTCACATCCATTTGATATAGAAGTATGTTATGATGATTTGCATAGGCCAGCAGTATGCATATGGCTTCAAGTCGAGCCACAGGAGCAAATGTTTCATCGAAGTCAATCCCTTCCACTTGAGTATATCCTTGAGCAACGAGACGAGCTTTGTTTCTGACAACTTGACCATGCTCATCTTGCTTGTTGCGGTATATCCATTTGGTGCCTATTATATTGTGCTTCCGAGGATCAGGACGCTTAACCAGTTCCCATACATTATTCAGCTCAAACTGTTGAAGCTCTTCTTGCATAGCTTGAATCCATTCAGGTTCCATGAAGGCTTCTTCAACTTTCTTGGGTTCTGTTATTGAGACGAATGCGAAGTGCCCATAGAAATTTGCTAGTTGTGTTGCCCTTGAACAACTGAGCGGACCGGGTGCATTGATGCTATCAATTATTCTCTCAATCTGCACTTCATTGGCAACACGAGGATGTGCAGGGCGAAGATTTTGCTCTTGTCGATCATTGTCATTGTTAGTGGGATTGTCTTCAGGCTGAGCATTGTCTTCAGGTTGATCAGGTGCGGAGATGATAAGTTCCTCTTCAGGTTGAGCTTCAGAGGGTATGATTTCTCCAGTTCCCATTAGTTTGATTGATTCGCTGGATGGAACTTCATCTAGCACATTTGGCAGGTGCTCTCTTTGTGAACCGTTAGTCTCATCGAACCGCACATCCACTGTTTCAACCACTTTATAATGAAAGAGATTGAAGACTCTGTAGGAGTGCGAATCCTTTCCATATCCAAGCATAAAACCCTCATGTGCTTTTGGTGCAAATTTTGAAGTGTGATGTGGATCCTTGATCCAGCACCTGGCTCCAAATACTCTAAAGTAACTGACATTTGGCTTCTTGCTAGTAAGGAGCTCATAAGATGTCTTGTTCAGAAGCTTGTGAAGATAAACACGATTGATTGTATGGCATGCAGTATCAATAGCTTCAGGCCAGAATTTTCTTGGAGTCTTGTATTCATCTAGCATCATTCGGCCATCTCAATGAGTGTTCTGTTCTTGCGTTCAACGACGCCATTCTGCTGTGGCGTGTACAGAGCTGAGAATTCATATGTGATGCCCAAAGTATCAAGATATGTATCAAGGCTAGTGTTCTTGAATTCAGTGCCATTGTCACTTCTGATGTGCTTTATCTTGGCGCCATAGTTGTACATTGCTCGATTTGCGAAGCGTTTGAAGACATCCTGCACTTCAGTCTTGTAGAGGATTATGTGCACCCAAGTATATCTAGAATAATCATCAACAATGACAAAGCCATAGAGACAAGCAGTAGTAGTAAGAGTTGAGTAATGAGTGGGACCGAAAAGATCCATGTGGAGCAGTTCGAAGGGTCGAGTTGTTGTCATGATTGTCTTCGAGGGATGTTTGGCCCTCGTCATCTTTCCTGTTTCACAGGCACCACATAAGTGATCTTTCTTGAACTTGATGCCCTCGATGCCTATGACATGCTTCTTCTTTGCAAGGGTGTGGAGGTTCCTCATGCCAGCATGCTCTAGCCTCTGATGCCAGAGCCAACATTCTGAAGCTTTTGTTAGAAGACATACGGCAAGCTGTGGTCCTGCTGAGAAATCTACCACGTACAAATCATCTTTCCGATACCCTTCAAACACTAGAGACTTGTCAGATTCCATTAGAACAAGGCAGCGATATTTTCCAAACACTACGATCATGTTCAAATCGCAAAGCATTGAGACAGACATTAAGTTGAAGCCAAGGGATTCAACAAGCATGACTTTATCCATGTGTTGATCCTTTGAGATTGCAACTCTACCTAGACCCAATACCTTACTTTTACCAGTGTCAGCAAATGTGATGTGACTCTTGTCGGATGGACGTAAGGTTGAGTCCATAAGAAGGCTTCTTTTGCCAGTCATGTGATTGGTACACCCACTATCAATAATCCATTCTGAAGACGCTGGTGTCATACCCTATAGTGCAGTTAGGGGGATAGGCTTCACGAAGAGAATTGTGAAGCAAAAACTTTTGACGAACCAGTGGGTTATGAAAGCTTAGATCCAGATTAGGACTGATAGGGAGAGTAGCAAGCGATTTAGGAACGAAGTACATAATAAGACCATTCGGGCATTTGATCTTGCGCCCTACAAGATGTTTAAGGTCCCCAGCAATAGCGTCAGATGATTTTGGTTTTCTGCTGGAGACCCTTCCCTGCAAAAGAGAGTTAAGCTTTCTTAGCCACCCACATCTTCAAGGGTGGCTTAGAAGCAATAAGTCTAAGTGCAGCGCCTGAGAACTTTGGCTTTGGAGCCCTAGCAAAAAGTCTTGCAGGCAGACAATAGTACTCATAAGAATAAGCAGAATAGTTCTTGGTCTTATGAACATGGCGGTTTGATGAACCGCGCACATATTCATAGGCCTGAGTATGGTTTCCCTGCAAAACATTTGCGTTAGTGCGACTCAGGTGAGTCCTCTGTCTGTATGAAGCCTTTGGACCGTATGAAGCCTGTGGTCTGGGGTTTGTCTTCTTCACCTGTGGTGTCATGATGACATTCACAGGAAGATTCTCTAGACAGTTTTTCGGCACCCAGATCTTCTTCATAGGCGGTCCATTCCTGCAGTTAGTACCAATGTACCTGGCAGACACTTCACCATTCTGATTCTTAAACAGTTTATAGTTTGCATCAAAGGATTCATCAATGACAATGGGGTTAGCACAAGTGAAGCCAGATAGAGTGGATGGATCTGCTGAAGATTCCTTTGTAGAAACCCATGTGGTTTTGGGATACTGCTCAGGTTTCCAGTAAGAGCCATCAGCATTCATTTTCCTTACGAACCCAACACCCTCTTTCCTCGGGTTTCGGTTCAGGATCTGCCTTTTGAGGACATCACATAGTGTCTGATGCCCTTTAAGACTTTTGTACATCCCTATTTCAAGCAATGTCTTCAATCTAGCATTCTCATAAGCAATAGCAGTGGTATCCTCAGAAGAGGGGTTAGTTCCCACATCAACAGTTGAAGATATTGCAACAGTAGCAGCAGTAGAACATTCAGCAACAGAAGTACCATTATCACGCTCAATGCATTTAAGACATGGTGGTTCAAATCCTTCCTGAGCGGAACTGATCTGTTCGGCGCGAAGTGACTCGTTTTCCTTTTGAAGATCTTCATGAGCCTCTCTCAATTTCTCAGGATCTTGCTTCCTTTGAAGATAATCATAGGAAAGCTTTTCATGAGTTGTTGAGAGCATTTCATGATGACTTTCAAGTTCCTCATACTTAACGTGAAGAGTTTTTATGTCTTCAATTAAGGACTCAGATCGAGTCATTTCAGCATCTAACAGATCATCGCTTTTGTCTAACAGTTTTTGAATATGTTCCATAGCTTTCTGTTGTTCAATTGCAATTTTAGCAAGTGTTTTGTAGCTGGGTCTTGAACCACAATCAGAGTCATCTTCACTAGATGTTTGATAGTGAGTAGTGCATGTGTTTACCTTGGCACCACATGCCATGAAGCAGTAGGTAGGAGCGGAGTAGTCCTTGTCATTTGCATCGGTGTCGGTGATGAAGTCATTGTCTTCAGTGTTGAAGATGGACTTGGCAACGTATGCTGTAGCCAGACTTGCAATGCCAGAATCGGACTCCTCCTCAGACTCCACCTCCGCCTCCTCAGAAGCGGACTCCTCCTCTGAATCCATTTCCTTGCCAACAAACGCACGTGCCTTGCCAGATGAGCTCTTCTTGTGTGATGAAGACTTTGAGAAAGACTTGGAAGAAGACTTTGAGTATTTCTTCTTCTTCTTGTCGTCAGAGTCATATTCCTTGCTCTTCTTCTTCTTTTTGTTCTCATTGTCCCACTGCGGACACTCAGAGATGAAGTGGCCAGGTTTCTTGCACTTGTGGCATGTTTTCTTCTTGTAGTCATGAGCAGAAGCTTCATCATTCCTTGAGCTTGATCATGAAGACTTTCTGAAGCCTTTCTTCTTGGTGAATTTTTGGAACTACTTCACAAGCATAGCAAGTTCCTTTCCAATGTCTTTAGGATCATCAGAACTGATGTCAGATTCTTCTTCAGATGAGGAGACAGCTTTTGCCTTCAAGGCACGAGTTCGCCCATAGTTGGGACCGTAGATGTCTCTTTTCTCAGAAAGCTGAAACTCATGTGTGTTGAGCCTCTCAAGTATATCAAATGGATCGAGTGTCTTGAAATCAGGACGTTCTTGAATCATCAGGGCTAGGGTGTCAAACGAACTGTCAAGTGATCTCAGGAGTGTCTTGACGACTTCATGCTTGGTGATCTCAGTAGCGCCGAGGGCTTGAAGCTCATTTGTGATGTCAGTGAGTCGATCAAACGTGAGCTGGACATTCTCATTGCCATTTCTCTTGAAGCGGTTGAAGAGGTTGTGAAGAACACTGATTCTCTGATCTCTCTGGGTTGAGACGCCTTCGTTGACCTTGGAGAGCCAGTCCCAGACTAGCTTAGATGTTTCCAAAGCACTCACGCGGCCATACTGTCCTTTGGTGAGATGACCACAGATGATATTCTTGGCAGTAGAGTCTAGTTGAACGAACTTCTTGACGTCAGCAGCAGTGACACCTTCTCCAGCCTTGGGAACGCCGTTCTTGATGACATACCATAGGTCGACGTCAATGGCTTCAAGATGCATGCACATCTTATTCTTCCAGTAGGGATATTCAGTTCCATCAAAGACGGGGCACGCAGCGGAGACTTTAATTATCCCTGCAGTCGACATAGCTAAAACTCCAGGTGGTTAAACCGAATCACATAGTACAAGGGAGTATCTTGCTCTGATACCAATTGAAAGTGCGTTATATCGACTAGAGGGGGGTGAATAGGCGATTTTTATGAAAGTCTTCAAAACGTGGAAGTTTCGAAGACAAACGATAGAAATAAACCTATTACCATGTAGCGGAAGGTAGACTACACTAGACAAACCATAGTCAAGTATTCAATGAAGTGAAAGCACAATGACTAATAGAAGCAATGTAGTAAGGATCAGGTAGGAAGATATTATGAAGCCAAACAGAACATGCAGTCACTCAGTGAAGACAAAAGATAGTGCAATCATACAATGACTTCACAAGGACCAACAGTAAGTAAAGGGAAGGGAAGGATGAAACCAGTGACTCGTTGAAGACAATGATTTGTTGGACCAGTTCTAGTTGCTGTGACAACTGTACGTCTGGTTAGGGCGGCTAGGTATTTAAACCTGAGGACACACAGTCCCGGACACCCAGTCCTGAACACGCAGCTCAGGACACCCAGTCCTCACCGTATTCCCCTTGAGCTAAGGTCACACAGACCTCGCCCAATCACTCTGGTAAGTCTTCAAGGTAGACTCCCAAACCTTCACAGACTTCGTTCACCGGCGATCCACAATGTCTCTTGGATGCTCAAAACGCGACGCCTAACCGGCTGGAGGATTCACAGTCCTCAAGTGTAATAAGTCTTCAGATCACACAGACAACAAGACTTAAGTGATGCCTAACACTCTTTGGCTCTGGGTGGTTAGGGCTTTATCCTCGCAAGGAATTCTCTCTCAAAGGCTTCGAGGTGGGTTGCTCTCAAACGACAAAAGCCGTACTCTAACTCTGAGCAGCCAACCGTTTATGGTTGTAGGGGGTGGGCTATTTATAGCCACTAGGCAACCCGACCTGATTTGTCCGAAATGACCCTGGGTCACTAAGGAACTGACACGTGTTCCAACGGTCAGATTTCAAACTCACACGACAACTTTACTTGGGCTACAAGCAAAGCTGACTTGTCCGACTCTGGACAAGATTCACTCTCATAGTCTTCACTCGAAGACATAGGTTTTGGTTAACCATCACTTCAGTCATTCTGACTGGTTCTCTTGGATCCCACTTAACAGTACGGTGGTTCCCATGACTCAATAAAGAAGAAAAGGAACTACGAAAGATCTGAGTCTTCGAGCTCCATAGGCTTCATGCGATGTCTTCTCTTGTCATAGTCTTCAATGAGAATATCTTCATATACCACCTTTGACATCAATGTCTTCATACATTTTTAGGGGTCATCTCTGGTAGGAAAACCGAATCAATGAGGGACTTCTACCTGTGTTATCCTGCAATTCTCACAAACACATTAGTCCCTCAACTAGGTTTGTCGTCAATACTCCAAAACCAACTAGGGGTGGCACTAGATGCACTTACACTCCAACGCAACCAAGGTGAACTGACGAATGATATCATCTTTGTGCGTAACAAGCAAAGAGCACTAATGGAAGACAACTTGTTTTTCGTCGAAAATCGATCAGCTTCACCAGCCGACGCAACCATGAGGCGCAACCATGAGCATTGATAGGTCATCGTGGTGATGCATCATCCATTTGGCATCAAGTTTGGGTGAGGCACCTAAGAAGTTCGACAAATCCTCACTGTGGTCTGTTTCTTCTCAGTAATCAAGCTCGAGGAAGGAAGAACCACGTGGCAGAGGACAGTGAGGCGGAACAACAATGGCCATCCAATTTTGTGCAGTTCCACTAAAATTGAGGAAGACATGCCCGGGTATGGAGACATGCATCGCTGTTTCCAAAAATATAAAAAAGGGTTAGCAACGACATCTCAATTGTCAATAAGATTTAATGAAAAGTACACCAACAAACAGAAGCATCATAATTATCTTGATGGGAACTAAACCAGGATACCCGAGAAAAAAACATTTCTTCATTTAACGAGTGATAGTACTACCACCATATGGACAATGACTGCACAACCACCATGTACTTTTTGTCGAAACAACATGTATACCTCCATCGAGGCATAAATCAGGACAACTTTTTGAGTGGCATTTCCTCTATAATAGTACTAGTAGGTGATGTTGCACCAGCCGACGAACCCTAGCTACTATGCATGGAGAGCTGGGGAGTAGTCGCATAGAAGAAAACCCGCACGCAGGGACCTGGGGAGCTGGACCAGTACAAGAAGTTATACCTCAGGTGGGCGAGATGTCGTTTAGGCGGGCGGGCAAGATCTGCCCACAGGACGGCAGCGAACAAGGGCGCGGAGGACCTTCATCCGCGCCAGTGCCGGCTCTGAGAGGACGGTGCGCATCGGCTTCCTTTGTCGCCGACGGCGATAATGTCAATGCTGCACCTCCTCACCTCCGCAGCAGACGGGATTCGGCCGGATCTGTGACCACCGGTGAGGAGAGAGATAGAGTGGACACTGTCATCTTGTTTTGATATGGAGAGGGTGAGAGAGCGAGACACGAGAAACTCTATCAAACAAGAGGCTATAATGGAGTAAAACAATCTCTCCATAGCAGTGGTTTTAAATAGAATACGCGTGTTCCCGGAAAAAAGAAACGAAAACTGGCGGACAATTTTTAAGGGTCTTTCTAGGACACATCTAGATGTGACATAGTTATGTCACATATAAGTTGATGTCCACTCTGTTTGTGGTCTTTTCCTAGTTTTTTTTGTTTCTTGTTGCTACATTATATACTTGTGGGAGCTTAGATGTGATATCCTTAAATAACATCTAGATGTTAATTAGACAAACTGATTTTCTAACGTACCAATAAAGAAAACTCGATCAAAAACACGCCCCCGCTTCCAAGTCCCGAGAGTAGTCGCGCACATACACATAGACATAGACATGCATATCCGTGTTTACGTAAAATTCCATTTCCATCTCCAATCATATTTGTCCAACTGGCACATTATTTATGTTGTTAATTATATACGCAACAATATTAACATACATCATCTCTTGTTTGCGCATGTCCGGACCGCTGCCACGGCCGGTCCTGACCAACCTGAACCCTCTTCATCACCCGCGTGTGCTTCCCGCCCGAAACAGTCAGTGCCGCATGCATGCCCGGCCAGAGCAGGCGCGACCTCTCACTGGCGCCGGCATTGAAGCGGCGCGCCGGCCGAGAGAGCATCACCCGCGCTGCTTCCGGGTGCACGCGGCTGCTCCGCGTTCAAAGGTCGCAATAGCCGGTTACAACATGCACGGTCTCTTCCAGTATTAAGTTCTTGGGAGTCCGTGCTACAGCTAGCTGTCCTCCCCCAACTCGTCAATATCTTCCAGTAGTGCTAGTACTCCATGGCGCGATCCATCGACAAGCAGGCAGGAAAGTTATGGTATACTACTCGGTTTGCGGTGAGTGGCATGCCGAGCAACCGTGTGGGGTCGAGCCGTGGAGGAGGGTGAGACACGAACACGACAGACGTGATTTAAACGTTGGTTTTGCTCGATGGCGCGATCCAACGAAACGAAACGTTGGTTTCTCTCCGTTTCCATTTTTTCTCCAGAAAAACGGAATCTTTTCCACTCCATTTTCATTCCTATTCCAAGGTTGCCCCGTTACAACATTCCATCAAATACAAAGGAAAACTAACACGCATGCTGATGCATCTCAATGATTCACAGATCATAGCCAATATTTACTTCACAACTAAAGAAAAAAGTTGTGAGAGCGTGTACGATAGAAAAACTACTGATGGGGTCACTACGACTTAAACCCTAAACCCTAAACATGATTTAATTTCCTGGCCAGGTAGAACCTGTCGAAGGAAAGACGGCTGGCACCCTCGGATCATACGATGCTTTTGTGCAGTTCCACTAAAATCGACCTGAGCATCCCTGATGGCAAAGATATTGAAGAAGTGTGATTAGAATAATAGTACTGGCACTAGTTCATGAGACATAAACTCATCACAAGTAGAAGCCGGTAGAAGTAGAGAAAGATTGACATGGAGATGGAGCTACGGCAGTGGAGCAAGCCGGCTCCAAAAGGAAGATGGACTACCTGGGACGTCGGGCTGTAGCTAGAAGGGCGGTTGGGACGCGACATCGGCCCATACCGCGGTGACCCCCGATTGGGACGCACCGACTGTGGGTTTTCTCCCTCGCCGATGTCGACCGCGTCTACGCAGAACATTGTTCCCTTCCCCCAACTGCGGGATCGGGCCCGTCGTTCTATGCTTGTGAAGAGAGCAACCTAAGCAAGCAGGCTTGTAGCTTAGGCTCCTGCTAGTGTATATATAGTGGTTTTCTTTTTCTCTCCATATCAACCATTTTATATTGCGTACGTGTCATTCAAGAGTGAAATGATGGTTGCTTCTTCCGACTAACTTACTGTGTGATTTGACTGCTCCTTAGTGGCCCCTACACGTACTCCCCCTACGTGTATGCAACAGTCACACGTACACATGGACGCAAAAACGCGCGCGATGCCCTAATGCATGCATGTCCGAGCACACGACGGAACACACACGGTCATGCTCAAGTGCTCAACCTACATGTGCATGCACACACATACTCAGTCAGGGTGAGCTAGTGACCGTATGAACACCGGAATATATATATATATATTGAGCGCAATGAGAGTATTATGAAGTCCACTGAATGTATTTTTACAAATATACAGTGACAGACAGTGTATTTATCTCGTTTGAAATTAAGCCATATTAACCGGAGAGGAGGCAGCATGGACTAGCATAACTTTGTTGTGTCCCGTCAACTTGCCGAACGAGGAGAAGGTTGCAGGACAGGAGAAGCTTGTGCGCGGTGGCTCGTAGGACAAGGAGAAACTTTTGACTAATGCAAGCTCTCCCTCGCTCAGGCTGTGGACGTGCAACAGTTAATTCAGTGTCAGATTGCCAGAAGCATACACTATACTACTAGTGCTATTATTGTTCGACTTCCCGAACAGCCAAGCGCAAAGTTGACTAGTACTACTACTATAGTCCATAAAGGTACGTACTATACTAGTACTAGGAACCGGATGGAGGAGCGTCTGCACTCTTATTATAATTTTAAAATGTGATAAAGCAATCTTCAACACATTTGGTTCTCTTCGAGGGTTCTCGCATGTGATAATGGAAGTTGATTGCATGGAACACTCGCCACAATTCTTGCTTAATTCTGGCTCATATCCTGTTACAAATAGTAGCGCTCAGTAATATTTCCTCTTTTTTGTTATTCAACATGTAAACAGGTCAGCAAACCTGCATTATAGGTCATCTGATTTATATCTGGCGGATAGCAAGGAAACTATGATGGTTGAAGTTGGCAACAATCATGATTGTAGATTCTTATTGAAATAGAGAAACGAATTCAAATTTAGTTCGAATTGCAGCGGCAGTATAGACATTTGGAATGCACTAAAATGTTGGTATGAGTAGGTTACATGCATTATACAACAAGCGAAAAAATTTAATCGGACATAACATGGATTCATACTCCCTCCTTCCATCTATATAGGGCGTAATGAGATTTTTAAGACCGCCTTTGACTATTGACAAGATTAATAGTATATGACATGCATAATGTGAAAATTATATCATTGAAAGAACCTTTCACAGACGAATTTAATGGTGTGCTTTGTGTAAGTTGCATGTCATATATCATTGCTCTAATATTTGGTCAAAGTTAGCATCGAAAAACGCATTAGGCCCTATATAGATGGAAGGAGGGAGTAGCTTTGAATAGCATTTGTATAGTAAAACGTGGCAAGACTCTCTCTTTGTGTGGTGTGAATAGTTTTGTTTTTTTGTTTTCTTTTTGGTTGAGGAAAGTGCGAATTGATTTGGTACGTACAAGTACAATATTACTACACGTTAGGCTTGTCCCTAAAATTCAACCCACGTCTTGTTATATCCCAAAAATTTAGATATCGTTCTCCCAAAACTGGCGCCTTCACAACCCGCGCCTTGCTATCCCGAAATTACAACGCGCGCGAAAACTCCCTCCAGCTGCCAAATCCCGACACGCGAAATCCCCCTTCTAACCCTGAGCCGAAAGGGCCGCTAGTTCAAATCGGTGGGGGGTACTTTTGTAACACACCCTACATTTTGGACAAGCGCGTTCCTAAGTCATGCTTCACCCCCTCCCATTGCCCCCTTTTCGCCATTCGAAATCCCAGGCCGCCATAACCTCTCCGCTCCAGCCGCGAAACCCCACCCTCCTTCGTCCATCACGTCACTGCTGCCCAGCCGGAGCCTCTTCCCCGATGATGTCGTCCACCACAACAACTCGACGTCCCTCGTCCACCTCCCCGGATGAGGATCCGTCGTCCATCTCGCCGTCCCCCGGTTCAGCCGCCCCATCCTCCACCTCCAAGGAGCTGCTCCGATGATCGCCTCGTCTATCGCGGCTGCTCCATCCCCACAGCGCCGCCTTAACCTGCTCCACCGGAATCGCAGCATCCTCACCGACTCCTCGGACGAAGCCGAGGCCTACTCGGCGCCACCAAAGAGGTTGTACACTCATCGCATCGCACCTTATCCTTAACTCGACCTCCCGGCGCCGACGGTGCTCCATCCTGCACCCCCATGGAGCGGCTACCTTGAAGCCGGCGCCGCGGGCGACATCTCCACGGCGGCTCTCCCCCAGTGCGAGGCCCCTTCGGCGGTGGTGTCCATACCAGCCGGATCTGCTGCTGCTGCTCCGGCTCTCGCTCGATCGCTCGCTCGCCCAGCTGCTGCTGCTGCTCCTCCCCTCGCTCGTGCTGCTGCTCTGCTCCGATTAAGCCACACTTCAGTCGACTGAATTGACTTTTGGGTCAGTCGATTTTCAGGGGTTGGGGGGCTCGCCGGAGTTAAGGAAGAACCACCCGCAGCGGGGACGGGGGCTCGCCGGAGAGGTACCCCACTATCTATCTTAGGGTTCAGGGTGGGGGCGGGGGGCCTAGAGGGCTGGCCGGGGCGGCGGTGGTGAGTTGTTTCTGGGCGGCGAGGCGGCGCTGGGGCCGGCGGTTCGACCGGTGGTGGCTGGCGGCTCAGGGGGGGTGCAGGTTGAAGATGAACTCCAGGCCCTCCCTAAACTACATGTCAAGTGCCTCTCTGCTACCATTGTGTTCAGTTTCGACAGTAGCATTCAGGTTCCACAGTAAATTTCAGTTTCGACAGTTAAGTTCAGAGTCAACAGTTTTTACCTCATCTGTTGTAGTCAGGTGGTTTTTGGTGATGTTAATTTTACATCCATTTTACATCATCTATTGGAGATGCTATTAGAATCCCACTTGAGATTGACAATGTCTGTCTTGTGCTACTTCAGCCTTGATGTCTTACGGCTCATCGGAGCTGCTCCAACGACAGAACGATCCATCACAACAGAGCAGTGCCCTGGACGCCGTCTATAGATTCCTCAGATCTTCCTCCACACCTCCGACAGCCACCTCTGCCTCAACTGCTTCAGCGACCAACCCAATGATGATGAGGTCGACACGGCTACGGCAAAGAGGTTGTACACTTGTTGCATCACTTATTACTATACATTCACGTCGATCCATTAGGGCTATTTTGGTTCAACGGAAAAACATTGATCCACTGGTTGTTACCATCACTCTAAATTTCTGCATGCTCTCCTTACATAATCTCACCATATTCTTTTCGTATGCATGTCAGATATTGTACACAGTCATGCTGAACATGTAGAGAAAAAGAGAAGAGTTTTGCGCGGCAATACAATGTCATGCAGACATCGCTCCATGGTGGGTTCAATGGCAAACCCTCCCCACCCCTCTCCAGATTGTAATCCAGAGAAAGATATCTGTTCTGAGGCGGATTCGGACGCCGCTGACCACTCCTATTTACCCCCCAAGGTGTTTGCTCTACCTTGGCATGATGATGTTAGTCATATCATGCATATGTTGCCTTGCAGTGCCTACTTTTGACATCATATATGTCATCTGCTTAGTTTAGACATGTTATGTAATGCCACCTGTTTAGTTTCTATATCATATATGGGAATTATGCAGTCTCATGTCTTTTAGCCAGCCATAATATATGTGAAATGTGCAATGCCATCCTGTTTAACCAGGCATTATATATTTGAATGATATCTTGCCCATCCTTTTCTTCATTACATTTCCATTTGTCGACAATGTTTGTACATTAAACTACTCTTCCTGTGAATCAGCCATTTGGATGGGAGATGGAAAAATCTGGAGTGAAAACAAGGCCTTCAGAGCAGACAGTGCTACCTGTCGAAGCAGATCTCTTGTTGGGTCCCGATAGCTCCTCGGAGATGGATTCAGAGACAGATGACCAGTCCTATTCTCCCACTGAGGTGTATGCTCTAACTTGGCACGGTTATACTGCTCATATCATGCATACGGTGTCTTGCATTGCATAGTTTAGACATCATATACACAATATTCAACACCATGTTCTTAGTTCAGACATCATATCGAATGCCCTCTGTTTAGCATATAAATCACATATGTGAATTAAATGATGCGATCATGATTACTTAGATAACATGTAGGTGAATTATGTCATGCGATCCTGTTTAGTTATTCATCATATCTTTGAATTATGTTATGCTATGCTATCCAGTTTAGATAGACAGCATATATGTGAAATTATGTCATGCTATCCGTTTTAGTTAAACAATATACATGTCAACTATTTCATGCCCTCTTTTTTCCACACTATCTATTGCATCTGTCTCTCATACAATGTATGTACATTCAACTATGTTTCCTGTTTATCAGCCATTTGAATTGGAGAGGGTGATGCCAGTATCTAGCGGACTAAAAACACGGTCTTCAAATAAAACAGTGCTACCTCTTGGTGGAGATAGCACCCCGGTTGTACATGCACAAGAACCAGCCCTACCACACATAACCCAAACTCTCGCAGATTGTACCCCTACTATGATGGACAGAGAACCAGCTTCACCCAATCTAACCCCAACCCCAGCCGATAGTAACCCAGTTCCTGTTGACACAACACCATCTCCACCACAGAGCTCCCAAACAAGAGCAGTTAGAAAGGCAGCTCCAGTGCCCAAAGGGCCAGTACTATCACGGCGAACCCCAACTCCACCAGTTAGTACGCCTATTCCTGTGGAGGAAGCACAACCAGCTAGTCGTATTTTAGCATCTATCACATTTGATGTTGTTAAATCGTATGTGCGTATCTTCCCATCTTGGAAATATTATACTGAAGATGAAGGAAAATGCCAGTTGCAGGTGTTTGTCCAGGAGTTATGTGTAAGTAATGTTATTCATGGCAATTACTTTGCTTTGTCCCATACATCCTACCTCCATGATGGTTATAATACAGCAAATTTTCCCATTTTTCTCTATGGAGAAGGACTGATTCGGAAACTCGGGATAAGGTAACCTATGTTAATACCTCTGCTATCTTCAAGAATGCTTGGTGGCAGTATCGGGATTACCTGAAGAAAACGTACTTCACCGGCAAAGGAACTCATCAAATTCCCTTACGTTCTCCTGAGACACATTTACTGGACGATGACTGGGAACGCCTTGTTCTGTACTGGTCTCGAACCAAGAATGTGGTAAGGTCTATGAGCTCATTTTCTATTTTTAAGTATTATATTCTTGCGTCTTACTGTACTCTGTTCATGTAAAACAAGTGCCTAAACCTGAAGAACAACTGTTCTAATTTAAGATTCCATTGCTACCATAGGACATAGATATATGTTTGTTTGATGCTTTTATTATGTACTAGTACTTGGCAATAGAAGACTTGGTAGTTTAATCCTGTCCACCTTACTAATGAACTGGTTCACCGAAATGAGTTTCATATACTAGTACATGCTAAACTTGTTATGTGTCTGCTTGTTTCTTCTTTTAGAATGCTGACAGAATATTGGGGAAGAGTGCCTTATTAAGCAACGATAAAGGAAGTAAGTAGATAAGGTTCAGGATAGTGACACATCCTGTCTTGGTTTAGTGTTGGAGTTACTGGCCACTACCGCTTGCACAAGCTATTCAAACTCATTATCTGAATCAGTTCGGTTTCTTGAGTCTCAACTACAAGCTGGAAGACATCGATCAGTTGTGCTGCGACAAGAAGCGGAAGGACTGCGGAAGTCCCCGGAGCATTCAGATGCATACTTTCTGGTGCAACAACAAGCGTTGGAGGATTTTAGCGCCAAACAGGACAAAGCTAATCAGCTTGCTAAGCTTATTGCCAGCATGGTGGATACCCAGGATAACATTTCTTGAGCTCTTCTGAAGTTGTTTCAGTTATGATCTTGTTTTGTTGCTGCGTTTATTTGCACTGGTGGCCAATTTTGACGGCCAGTGTATATGATATGCTGCTTTGTTCCCTATATTTGCACTGGTGGCGAACTTTGATGCCTAGTGGATGTAATATGTGTAATAGCCGTGATAGCCTAGCGTTAGTTGCTTGCTTATTTATTTCCTTGTTGTCTTGTTTATTTGTTTGCTTGTAGTCATTGCAGTTCTTTTTCCGCGGTTAACT
The DNA here is from genome assembly GCF_002162155.2 of Triticum dicoccoides. NCBI lineage: Eukaryota > Viridiplantae > Streptophyta > Magnoliopsida > Poales > Poaceae > Triticum > Triticum dicoccoides. The sequence continues at coordinate 679,769,411 of NC_041382.1, forward strand.
AGTGGCTGCAATAACCTATTTTTTAAAACTAGGCCACAATAACCATGGGCTAATATTTACTGTAGTGACACTGGGCCTCCTATGGGCCGTAGAAACAGTGGGCCTTCTACGGGCCGTAGAAACAGTAGGCCTTCTACGGGCCGTAAAAACAATGGCCCTTCTACGGGCCGTATCATCAATGGGCCTTATACGGGCCATATGATCGATTGGCCAAACATGGGCCAATAACAGGTCGCATTATGGTCGTAAACGGGCTAGAGTTGGAATCGTCCGTTCATGGGCCGACCGTAACGGGCCATCGTTAATAGGCTGTATTTGATGACGCTATGAAAATGGCCCAACGTATTAACGGACCACAAACGGGCCGACTGTAACCACGGGCTGAATTTGGCCCGCAAGCAGAAAATGACAGTAACGGGCCGTAAGTAAACGAATGCTGGAAATGAGCCCAAGAATAAATGGGCTCTGAGAAGGCCGAAAGATAACATGGGCTGAAAACGGCCCAACGGAATAACGGGTCGTTAATGGGTATAAAGTGATACGCTGTTCATTACAGGCCGGTTTCACCACGGTCCGTTAATGGGTGTAAAGTGATACACTGTTCATTACGGGCCAGTTTCACCATGAGCCGTTAATAGGCCAAGAGTTACATAGGGCCTCATATGGGTCGAAAGACGTCATGGGCCATAAGTGAAAACAGGCTGGAATCATATTGGATGGCCCATTTGACGCTACTGGGCCTAATTCGGATAGGGCGTAACGGGCCTTGGGTTAGCGGGCTGTAAATGGGCTATATGCGAACAGGCCGTTAACAGGCTTTCCATGGGCCGGCCCGCCACCTTTTGACCAAGTCAAACGGGCCGGCCTTTTCACAATAATGGGCCTCTGTTGGGCTGTGCCACGTGTCGACGTATCATAGGCGCCTATCTGACCCACTGACGAGCTGACACGTGTTTCGTTCGGCCAATAAGAATTTTACACATGGAAATTTCCCATTGGTCGGGGCTGTTAACGGGTTATCGAATCCAAAACCCGACCTGATAGCTTAACGGCATTCCGTTACGGTGGATGCCACGTGTCGGTCACCCTTGACGAAAGCACTTCTGTGACGCGCAATTTATCGTCATGGAAGTGGACACTTCCGTGATGATAATTTTGGTAATGTCATGGAACACTTCTACGACAGCACAGGTATGACTATCTTGATTCTGTCATAAATTTGTCATGGATGTACATGCATGACAAAAAAAGCGACCTACTGTGACAAACATGTATCATCACAGAAGTGTATTTTTTTGTAGTGGTGCAAGGCCTGCTGCAGGAGCAACTCAGGGTGTTATGAATGTCTGGCAAGCTAAATCTGATGACTACTTGATAGTTCAGTGTGCCATGCTTTATGGCTTAGAATTGAGACTTCAAAGACGTTTTGAACGTCATGGAGCATATGAGATGTTCCAAGAGTTGAAGTTAATATTTCAAGCAAATGCCCGAGTTGAGAGATATGAAGTCTCCAACAAGTTCTATAGCTGCAAGATGGAGGAGAATAGTTATGTCAGTGAACACATACTCAGAATGTTTGGGTACCATAACCACTTAACTCGGCCGGGAGTTAATCTTCCCGATGATGGTGTCATTGACAAAGTTCTTCAATCACTGCCACCAAGCTATAAAGGCTTCGAGATGAACTATAATATGCAAGGGATGGAAAAGACAATTCCCGAGCTCTTCGCAATGCTTAAGGCTGCGGAGGTAGAAATCAAGAAGGAGCATCAAGTGTTGATGGTTAACAAGACAATGATACCTCTTGAGCATGCGTTGGTTTTCCCTTGAATAGGAAAGGGTGATGCGGCAAAGTAGTGTAAGTATTTCCCTCGGTTTTTGAGAACCAAGGTATCAATCCAGTAGGAGACTACACGCAAATCACCTAGTACCTGCACAAACAATCAAGAACCTTGCAACCAACGCGATAAAGGGGTTGTCAATCCCTTCACGACCACTTGCAAAAGTGAGATATGATAAAGATAATAAGATAAATATTTTTGGTATTTTTGTTGTATAGATTGAAAACTAAAGATTGCAAAATAAATAGTAAACTAGATTTATAGATCGGAAACATAGATGTAAAGTAGACCCGGGGGCCATAGGTTTCACTAGTGGATTCTCTCAAGATAGCATATATTACGGTGGGTGAACAAATTACTGTTGAGCAATTGATATAAAAGCACATAGTTATGAGAATATCTAGGCATGATCATGAACATAGGCATCATGTCCGTGTCAAGTAGACCGAAACGATTCTGCATCTACTACTATTACTCCACACATCGACCGCTATCCAGCATGCATCTAGAGTATTAAGTTCATAAGAACAAAGTAACGCATTAGGCAAGATGACATGACGTAGAGGGATAAACTCAAGCAATATGATATAAACCCCATCTTTTTATCCTCGATGGCAACAATACAATACGTGTCGGTTCCCTTTCTGTCACTGGGATCGAGCACCACAAGATTGAACCCAAAGCTAAGCACTTCCCCATTGCAAGAAAGATCAATCTAGTAGGCCAAACTAAACCGATAATTCGAAGAGACTTGCAAAGATATCAAATCATGCATATAAGAATTCAGAGAAGAATCAAATATTGTTCATAGATAATCTTGATCATAAACCCACAATTCATCGGATCTCGGCAAACACACCGCAAAAAGTATTACATCGAATAGATCTCCAAGAACATCAAGGAGAACTTTGTATTGAGAACCAAAAAGAGAGAAGAAGCCATCTAGCTAATAACTATGGACCCGAAGGTCTGTGGTAAACTACTCACACATCATTGGAGAGGCTATGGTGTTGATGTAGAAGCCCTCCGTGATCGAATCCCCCTCCGGCAAATCGCCGGAAAAGGCCCCAAGATGGGATCTCATGGGTACAGAAGGTTTCGGCAGTGGAAAAGTGGTTTCGTGGCTCTCCTGGATGTTTTCAGGGTATAAGAGTATATATAGGCAAAAGAAGTAGGTCGGTGGAGCTACGAGGGGCCCACGAGGGTGGGGGGGTCGCCTACCCCCTGGGTGCGCCCTCCTGCCTCATGGCCGCCTCGTTGCGTCTCTAACTTCCACTCCAAATCTCCTGGATTGCGTTTGTTCCAAGAAAGATCCTCGTGAAGGTTTCGTTCCGTTTGGATTCTGTTTGATATTACTTTTCTGCAAAACACTAAAATAGGCAAAAAAACAGCAATTTGCAGTGGGCCTTCGGTTAATAGGTTAGTCCCAAAAATAATATAAAAGAGTATATTAAAGCCCATTAAACATCCAAAATAGATAATATAATAGCATGGAACAACCAAAAATTATAGATACATTGGAGACATGTCAGACCACTAGTTTCAAGAAAAAGGGCAAAGGGAAGAAGGGGAACTTCAAGAAGAATAGCAAGCAAGTTGCTACTCCCGGGAAGAAGCCCAACTCTGGACCTAAGCCTGAAACTAAGTACTTCTACTACAAAGGGACTGGTCAGTCGAAGCGGAACTGCCCCAAGAATTTGGCGGATAAGAAGGATGGCAAAGTGAAAGGTATAGTTGATATACATGTTATTGAAGTGTACCTTACTAATGCTCGTAGTAGCGTCTGGGTATTTGATACTGGTTCTGTTGCTCATATTTGCAACTCAAAACATGGGTTACGGATTAAACGAATATTGGCTAAGGACGAGGTGACGATGCACGTCGGAAATGGTTCCAAGGTCGATGTGATCGCCGTCGGCACGCTACCTCTACATCTACCTTTGGGATTAGTTTTAGACCTGAATAATTGTTATTTGGTGCCAACGTTGAGCATGAACACTATATCTGGATCTTGTTTGATGCGAGACGGTTATTCATTTAAATTAGAGAATAATGGTTGTTCTATTTATATGAGTAATATCTTTTATGGTCATGCACCCTTCACGAGTGGTCTATTTTTGTTGAATCTCGCCGTAGTGATACACATATTCCTAATATTGAAGCCAAACAATGCAAAGTTAATAATGATAGTGCAACTTATTTGTGGCACTGCCGTTTAGGTCATATTGGTGTAAAGTGCATGAAGAAACTCCATGCTGATGGGCTTTGGGAATCACTTGATTACGAACCACTTGATGCTTGTGAACCATCCCTCATGGGCAAGATGACTAAGAGTCCGTTCTCCGGAGCGAGCCACTGACTTTCTTTTGAATGGGCCACAGACTTATTGGAAATAATACGTACAGATGTATGCGGTCCGATGAATGTTGAGGCTCGCGGCGGGTATCATTACTTTCTGACCTTCACAGATGATTTGAGCAGATATGGGTATACCTACTTAATGAAACATAAGTCTGAAACATTTGAAAAGTTCAAAGAATTTTAGAGTGAAGTGGAAAATCATTGTAACAAGAAAAGTTTCAACAATCTGATCACGGAGGCGAATATTTGAGTTATGAGTTTGGTCTTCATTTGAAACAATGTGGAATAATTTCGCAACTCACGCCACCTGGAACAGCATAGCATAATGGTGTGTTCGAACATCGTAGTCGTACTTTATTAGATATGGTGCGATATATGATGTCTCTTACCGATTTACCACTATCATTTTGGGGTTATGCTTTAGAGACGGCTACATTCACGTTAAATAGGGCACCATCTAAATCCGTTTAGACAAAGCTGTCGTTTCTTAAAGTTTGGGGTTGCAATGCTTATGTGAAAAAGCTTCAGCCTGATAAGCTCGAACGCAAATCAGAGAAATGCGTCTTCATAGGATACCCAAAGGAAACTGTTGGGTACACCTTCTATCATAGATCCGAAGGCAAGATATTCGTTGGTAATAATGGATCCTTTCTAGAGGAGTTTCTCTCGAAAGAAGTGAGTGGGAGGAAGGTAGAACTTGATGAGGTAGTTGTACCTTCTCTCGAATTGGAAAGTAGTTCATCACAGAAATCAGTTCCAGTGATGCCTACACCAATTAGTGAGGAAGTTAATGATGATGATCATGAAACTTTAGATCAAGTTACTATCGAACCTCGTAGGTCAACCAGAGTACGTTTCACACCAGAGCGGTACGGTAATCATGTTCTAGAAGTCATGTTACTAGACCATGATGAACCTACGAACTATGAGGAAGCGATGATGAGCCCAAATTCCGCGAAATGGCTTGAAGCCATAAAATTTGAGATGGGATCCATGTATGAGAATAAAGTGTGGACTTTGGTTGACTTGCCCGATGATCGGTAAGCCATAGAAAATAAATGGATCTTCAAGAAGAAGATTAACGATGATGGTAATGTTACTGTCTACAAAGCTCGCCTTGTTGCGAAAGGTTTTCGACAAGTTCAAGTAGTTGACTACGATGAGACCTTCTCACCCGTAGCGATGCTTAAGTCTGTCCGAATCATGTTAGCATTGCCGCATTTTATGATTATGAAATTTGGCAAATGGATGTCAAAATGCATTCCTTAATGGATTTCTTAAAGAAGACTTGTATATGATGCAACCAGAAGGTTTTGTCGATCCTAAAGGTGCTAACAAAGTGTGCAAGCTCCAGCGATCCATTTATGGACTGGTGCAAGCCTCTCAGAGTTAGAATATATGCTTTGATAGTGTGATCAAAGCATATGGTTTTATACAGAGTTTTGGAGAAGCCTGTATTTACAAGAAAGTGAGTGGGAGCTTTGTAGCATTTCTAATATTATATGTGGATGACATATTGTTGATTGGAAATGATATAGAATTTCTGGATAGCATAAAAGGATACTTGAATAAGAATTTTTCAATGAAAGACGTCGGTGGAACTCCTTATATATTGGGCATCAAGATCTATAGAGATAGATCAAGACGCTTAATTGGACTTTCACAAAGCACATACCTTGATAAAGTTTTCAACAAGTTCAAAATGGAGCAGTCAAAGAAAGGGTTCTTGCCTGTGTTTCAAGGTGTGAAGTTGAGTCAGACTCAATGCCCGACCACTGCAGAAGATAGAGAGAAAATGAAAGGCATTCCCTATGCCTCAGCCATAGGTTCTATCATGTATGCAATGTTGTGTACCAGACCTAATGTGTGCCTTGCTATAAGTTTAGCAGGGAGGTACCAAAGTAATACAGGAGTGGATCACTGGACAGCGGTCAAGAACATCCTGAAATACCTGAAAAGGACTAAGGATATGTTTCTCGTTTATGGAGGTGACAAAGATCTTGTCGTAAATGGTTACGTCGATGCTAGCTTTGACACTGATCCGGATGACTCTAAGTCGCAAACCGGATACGTATTTGTATTGAATGGTGGAGCTATCAATTGGTGCAGTTCCAAGCAGAGCATCGTGGTAGGATCTACGTGTGAAGCGGAGTACATAGCTGCTTCGGAAGCAGCAAATGAATGAGTCTGGATGAAGGAGTTCATATCTGATCTAGGTGTAATACCTAGTGCATCGGGTCCAATGAAAATCTTTAGTGACAATACTAGAGCAATTGTCTTAGCAAAGGAATCCAGATTTCACAAGAGAACCAAACACATCAGAGACGCTTCAACTCCATCCGCGATCAAGTCAAGGAGGGAGACATAGAGATTTGCAAAATACATACGAATCTGAATGTTGCGGACCCGTTGACTAAGCCTCTTCCACGAGCAAAACATGATCAGCACCAAGACTCCATGGGTGTTAGAATCATTGCAATGTAATATAGATTATTGACTCTAGTGCAAGTGGGAGACTGAAGGAAATATGCCCTAGAGGCAATAATAAAGTTGTTATTTATATTTCCTTATATCATGATAAATGTTTGTTATTCATGCTAGAATTGTATTAACCAGAAACTTGATACATGTGTGAATACATAGACAAAACATAGTGTCCCTAGTATGCCTCTACTTGACTAGCTCGTTAATCAAAGATGGTTAAGTTTCCTGACCATAGACATGTGTTGTCATTTGATAAACGGGATCACATCATTAGGAGAATGATGTGATGGACAAGACCCATCCCGTTAGCTTAGCATAATGATCATTAAGTTTTATTGCTATTGCTTTCTTCATGACTTATACATATTCCTCTGACTATGAGATTATGCAACTCTCGAATACAAGAGGAACACCTTGTGTGCTATCAAACTTCACAACGTAACTGGGTGATTATAAAGATGCTCTATAGGTGTCACCGAAGGTGTTTGTTGGGTTGGCATAGATCAAGATTAGGATTTGTCACTCCGAGTATCGGAGAGGTATCTTTGGGCCCTCTCGGTAATGCACATCACTATAAGCCTTGCAAGCAATGTGACTAATGAGTTAGTTGCGGGATGATGCATTACGGAACGAGTAAAGAGACTTGCTAGTAACGAGATTGAACTAGGTATGGGGATACCGACGATCGAATCCCGGGCAAGTAACATACCGATGACAAAGGGAATAACGTATGTTGTTATTGCGGTTTGACCGATAAAGGTCTTGGTAGAATATGTAGGAACTAATATGAGCATCCAGATTCCGTTGTTGGTTATTGATCGGAGATGTGTCTCGGTCATGTCTATATAGTTCCTGAACCTGTAGGGTCCGCACGCTTAACGTTCAATGATGATTTGTATTATGAGTTATGTGTTTTGGTGACCGAAGATTGTTCAGAGTCCCGGATGAGATCACGGACATGATGAGAAGTCTCGAAATAGTCGAGAGGTGAAGATTGATATATTGGACGATATTATTTGGACCGGAATGGTTTCGAGATGTTTCAGATATTTATCGGAGTACCGAGGGGTTACCGGAACCCCCCGGGGAAAGTAATGGGCCTACATGGGCCATAGGGGAGAGGGGGCAGCCCATAAGGGGTGGCCATGCCCCCCTCCCATAGGGAGTCCGAATTGGACTAGGGGAGGGGTGCGCCCCCCTTTCCTTCTCCTCTTCCTTCTCCCTTCCCTCTTTCCCCCTCCATGAGAAGGAATAAAGGGGGGTGGGGGCGAATCCAGTCCTAGTAGGACTCCCCCCTCTTAGCGCACCCCCTAGGGCCGGCCTCCTCCCTCTCCATCCTTTATATACGTGGGCAGGGCACCCCTTGGAGACACACCAATTGTTCCAAGCCGTGTGCGATGTCTCTCTCCACGGTTTACTCCTCCAGTCATATTCACGTAGTGCTTAGGCGAAGCTCTGCGCGGATCACATCACCATCACCGTCACTACACCGTCGTGCTGACGAAACTCTCCCTCGACCCTCTGCTGGATCAAGAGTTCGAGGGACGTCATCGAACTAAACTTGTGCTGAACTCGGAGGTGTCGTACATTCGGTACTAGATCGGTTGGATCGCGAAGACGTTTGACTACATCAACCGCATTATACTAACGCTTCCGCTTTCGGTCTACGAGGGTACGTGGACACACTCTTCCCCTCTCGTTTCTATGCATCTCTTAGATAGATCTTGCGTGATCTTAGAATTTTTTTTGAAATTGCATGCTACGTTCCCCAACATTTTGCATAGGGTTTTCCTATCTTCTCAGTTATGTATGGTCGGTGCTTACGTGCCTTGTAACTTGATCTTTATTCTATATAAATGAGACACGTATTACCATGCAAAAAAATATCTCCAAAAATACAGAGTACGGTCATAGATTTGTACTATACTTGTATCTAACTATAGTAAACAGTGCTCTATCTCTGAAATTAGCACTTCTAAGGCATGATGCCCTACGACTTTGCCCAAACTTGTGCTATGAGCAATGGCCGGAAATTCGAGCTAGTACGCACACACCAAGCACAACTGGCTGGAGAGCAGACCACGCACGCAGCTGGCTGGATCAGAGCACTAGGGACGTGTTTGGTTGCCCGCATGAGGCCCAGCCTGGCCCGGGCGGGAAGAATTTGGCCCATTTGATTTCCTGCATTCACTGTGCGGCCCGCATCGCACGAAGCTTAAAGCACGTCCAGGCCTGGCCCAGGGGCAACGCACGAATCAGCAGTAGCTTGCGAGCCTGGCCAGGGCGAGGCAGGGGAGGGCGACGCGCTTCTCCCCTCGTGCGAGCAGGGGAGATGGCGCGAGCTTGCCCGCGTCGCAGAAAAATCGGCGGGAGGATTTCGGCTCACCTCCCGCCGCTCCACCCCCTATTTAGCCCCTCCCTCGTCGCCCCAACTCCCGCCACCATTCTTCCTCCGTTCGTGCTTTCCCGCCAACGCGCATCGGCATCAACGAGCAGGTAAGTGGCGCATCTTCATCGGCCGGCTGTCCATGGCGTCGGAGCTACTTCACCGGCGGGCATTCATCTTCCACCACCGTCCCCCCTCGTCCTCAAGCTGCAGCCATGGCCTCTATGGGTTCAATCCCCCTTTCTCTTTGTTCCTTCTAGCTAGATCTGAGCTGCAGTTAGGGTTTGATCTAGATGCATGGTTGATTAGTGGTCTGATATGTGAGCTGATATGGTTGGTTGCTATGCTGCGGTTACAATTTGTGGTAGGGCCAGATGTTCAAGCATGTGGTAGGCTAGATTAGTAGTAGAGTTTGAAGTTGAACTTTGTGCTTGTGTTGAATCATGCTCAGATATGTGATTTGTAGCTATTGGTGGTCATGTGCTTGCTATGATAGTGATGAACCATGTACATGTATGCTTAGTATGATAGTGATGAAGCATGTGCTTGCTATGATAGTGATGAACCATGTACATGTATGCTCCTGCTTTCATGGATTGTCCAGAATGTTGTGTGCTATGCTCACTGTCAATGTGTGCTACGATTGTAGGACATGACCACGCAGACGCAAGATCTTAGTCAGGCCCTTATCGTGCCCGACAGCCAGTTTGCTCCATCGTTTGTCGAGGACTCGCAGCCTATGGCCCGGATGGCACCTAATTCAGAGGTGTTCGAGTCTGATTCCCTCTATGTGCCAGTAGTGCTCCTTGAGCCAACTACTGCTGCTGCCGCTGCACTCAAGCTAGCAGCAGCAAAGGCAAAGAAGGATAGTAGGTCGAACAACATGAAGTGGCAGCCGTTCATGTCCATGTTCGTGTTGAACAAGATGTGTGAGCTCATCTCTAGTGGAGTTAGGACTGACAAGGGCTTCAAGGAGGTGCACTTGAACACCGTTGCAAAGCAGGTGTTCGAGTTCTGTGGGCAAGAGGTGTCTGCCACCCAGGTGTACAACCACCTGAGGAAGTGGAGAAGTCGATGGATCCAAGTGTCCAAGCTGAGAGACCTTAGTGGCGCCTCATGGAATGAGAACACTTGCTCCATAGTTCTGGAGGCAGAGCACTACGCCGGCCATGTCGCGGTTATCTCACAGCCCTCTTCCTTTTCATACTGTCCATCATTGCCTACTCCTAATCGCAACTAACAACACTTGTGTTTCATTCTTAGGACCACCCAAGGGACGCTGAGTTCCTCAACACACCCATCCAGAACTACAACCAGATGCAGCACATCTTCTCCTTCGAGCTGGCAACTGGGAAGCATGCCATGGGCTCGGGGGAGCCTCTTGGTTCTCCCATGCCTGACTTCCCTGGGACCCCGGACGTCGAGATCCTTGATGGCCCTGACAAGCCCGCTGAGAAGCCCTTCGACAAGCCATTTGACCCCGTTGATAGGAAGAGGAAGAGAGGAGGCCTGATGGAGGAGGAGATCAATGTCTTCTGCAGCATGACTGAGGCGGTGAAGGAGGTGGCAACAACCATCAGGGAGTGCAAGCCCCTCGACGCCCACCCTGACCTGTATGGCGCTGTCATGACCCAGGGTGGCTTCAGTGACGAGGCTTTCATGGCAGTTCTCAGCCACCTGCTTGACAACAAGGCCTGTTGGGTTCGTTGCCATGGCCGACGCTCACAGAGTGCTGTGGCTCAGGAGCTGGCTGGGCAAGCACTACTACTAGAGTAGTGCTACCTGTGAGCGTGCATGATCCCCGACGGCGATGGTGGTGGCGACGACGATGACGATGACGACGTACATTTTGTGTAGCTAGGGCTCAAAAACTATTTGATGGTCTGTATATTTTGGTGAGGTGGTATATACTAACCCCTCACGGTGACGGTGAACTTGCGGTGGTAGGACGACACCCTCTTTTGGATGTGATGGTAGGTTAACACCAATGTAGTGCTAGGAAGAACTTGCTATGCCATATGATCATGCATGATTTACTTCTTCTCTTCTGCTCCATTGTTGTTTGTGTGCTACTTTGCTTGCTACTTGTGTGCTCCATTGATTTGCTGCTTCAACTCTTGCTCTTGTGCATTGCTAGGGCAAGTGGTATGCTGTGTTCATTGGTGAGGTTCTGGGGGTTTATAGTTCATGGGAAGAAGCCAATGCACAAGTGGCATCGTATAGCAACAGCAACTATAGAGGGTTCAAGACTAAGCAGGCAGCAGAACAAGCTTACTCCGCCTGGGTGCGAAAGCACGGAGGCAGCAGTGTCGATAGTGCCAAGGTTGGAGCTGTCAAAATGGAAGCTGCTAAGGTAGATCGTCAGTTCGGCCTGAAGCTGAAGAACTTCATCATCTTTGCCCAGTTCGTCACCATTCCTGTGTTGTGGCGTTGGTGTGCTAGGTATGATCATTGTGGGTAAGCTCACCAATTAGGGTACAAGGTAAGCACAACATGTACGCCGTATGCAACCAAACGCCGTGTTCATGTGCCGCTAGGGCCAATGCAGCCAACCAAACAAAATGCACTTGCGTATTATCTAATGCAGGGATTAGGGATGCATGCAACCAATCAAGTTGCATATGGCGTATTAGGGCCTGTTTTTGCTCAACCAGGCTGGGTTGAGAAGTGCATGCGATGCAGGAAGTGTTGACAACGGCAACCAAACACGCCCTAGCACGCACGCAGCCGGCGAGCTTGTACGGCGGCGACGTGGAACTAGGGCAGCGGCGTCGAATTTTTTTTTTTTTGAAGTGTTTACATACATGAATGCTCCTGTCTGTTCTTATTGAGGTCGCAGCATCTATAGTCACGAGCAGCCTTCAGAGTGACTGGCTAATTGCGGGCGCTCACAGTGCAAGATCCCAAAATTGAGTCATGTAAAGTACTCTGGTTAGTGTATTTTTTTTGTTTTTTCGTCGCCTGTTATACAAGACAAGTGACTTTGTGTTGTTAAAAAAATGTCATTACAAATATTAATTTTTTATTATCATTACGAAAATGAAAAAACAAAGAAACAAAAAGAAAAAAGAAAAAGGAAACATCAGAGCAGCGCGAGCGACTGCGCTAATGTCCAGCCAGCCGGTCAACGATCCTAGTATTTGACTTGCCACATCAACAAATACCAGCTAAACGCCATGAAGGTTAAAAATAGAGTGGGATCAGAAAATTCGGTATGCTGATTTTCGGGATTACAAATTCAGGATTCGATTTAGCTTTCGTCTACAAGTTTAACTTTGTTTTGGACTTTCTCCACATGGAAACTTGGAAAGCATGCATGCTGGGTCGCTTCTCGCTTGTGGCCTGGGCGCTTTCACCTGTATGACCAGATCCATTCGCCCGTATGGCCTCCAAATGCCACTGAAGCAGAATCTGCAAATACATCACCCCGCATGCGGTTACAGATACGGTAAATAAACGAGTGGCCCGTATCATATGGCAAGAAAGTAATGAATGGTAGGGGCTGAAACCCATCTGATCAAACGAGCAAATAAACGAGTGGATAAACCCATCTGAAAATACAGTGGATAAACGAGCCACTTCTTGCCAACCAACAACCCAGATATATATAGATCAAAAACACTGGAGCGATTCTACAGCATATGACACAGCATATACTCGACCATATGAACAAATTAATATTTCTGACGGACTAACTTTTTACAGAGAGAGAGGGAGGGAGATGTAGATACAAGCCCACCGACAGCAAACACCAAATTGCATGCATATGGCCTTATGCATGCCAAGGGTAGGAAACTAGGAATGAACAAAAATCAAATTCCCACCCCCCTTAACCCAAAAGAAAAATTATAGGGAGAACTCGCCAATAAGAAGCTTCCGGATCCCTGACTTTCTCCCTGAAAGCCATCAGTCCGTTCAATTGCAATCCACCAAACCAAGCAAGCTATGCGCTGTTCAGCTAGAGTAGTAGTTCAGGTTCATGGGAAGCAACAGTTTTTAGCTGTTCACAATGGGATTTTCCCATAGGGCACCAGCAGGAACTTCACAAGAGCGGCACTAGTATCGCCTTCCGAGGAACATGCCGATGACCACGGACAGCAGGGCGACGCCCAGGATGAACTTGAAGGCCATGATGCCGGAGGGCTCCCGCAGTTGTTGCTGCGCCGGGTTCGCAGAGGCCGTGCTAGGAGCCTGAGATATGTCACGCTGTTTGTTTTGCGGTGCCAACGTGTCCAGGCTGAATTCTCGGGATCTCGTTGATGCCACTGCATCCTTTGCCTGCAAAAAAGATGATTGTTGTTAATTGCTGATAACTACTGATCAGGGTACTCAAGATATTTCAGAGCATCTTTTTTCCTGTTTGCTTGCCTGTTCTTCAGATTTGGAATAAGCAAGCTGCAACTTCTGCTCAAGGTCCTGTACCTTCTTCTCCATTTCAGCACTCTTGCTCACATTTTGGGTCAGCTTGTTGAGCTGTGTATTGACCAGAGCGAGTTTCTCACTCTCCTCTGCAACCTGAAAAAAACCCGCATAAATCAATACATGAGAAAAAAAATTGTAGACATATACTTATAAACTGTCTATAAATTGTCAAAGCAGCAGGAGGACTAGAAGTCCAATGGCGAAGCAAATTTTCTAATGTGAAGTATGGGGGTATTGTGTGAATCTATCAGCTTTTTATCATCAAGAATCTGCAAGTTTGACTACTACAAAGATTGAAAAGGCTATTTGTGCTAATTTAAGCAAGTTCTGTAATCGTGCGAGGCAATGCATTTTCTATTCATGTTCCCTCATTCCATTATCATGCAAGCCTTCAATCATGATGCTTCTGTTCTCAATGAGAGAAAGCCGAGCAATAAGCCAGATGCCCCAGAACAAAGCAGGCTTCAACATTTAAGGATTTGAAGGCAAATAACAAATGGATTTTATCATGCTGCCCTTGATCTTGGATCCATAACACCCTTCGCATGTAACAGGCGAACTAGTATTATAGCACCAAATGCATACTCAGATCAAATCAAACCTTGTTCTCGTAATGGATCTCAGCTTCTTGCAGCTGTTGATTAAGAGCTGATACTTGTACTTCCAGCTCTGCAGCATGTTTTTGTGCAGCTTCTAGTTGATCCGTTGAATACGTCTTAAACGCATCCCACTTTATCTCCCTCACTGAAGCTTGCTCTTCCTGCCAAAACAAAGGTTTTTCATGTCAAGATTGATTCAAGCAACAACCAAATTTTGAAAAAAGAAGTGTCAAATTATTTGGAATCAATTAAGTCAACAACTTCACTATATGTCAACAACATGGCCATACACAGAGGCAACTGCCTATCTGCCATCAATTTCTGATGGTACCAGTTGAGCAGATAGGGTTGACAGTAAGAAAATGATGGATCCAGCAATTCCTTTGTATTTAGCATGCTTGACAGTAATAGCTGTTTTATTAGGAAAATAGTTATGACGCCAATTTACCTGGTTAGCTATGGTACGGTAAGCAGCCTCCAGTTCCTTCCTAACTTCCAGCAATTGTTGCTCCAACTGATCTTTTTCATGGACTAAGTTTGCATGCTCCTGCATCTTGCTTGTAAGTGCTTCATTCTTTTCAGTTGTTTCAACTTGCATGGTCTGGATCTGAAAATATTTGAAAAATTATACAGATAGTACTTCGAAAGTAGGACCAATTGCCCTAATGTAAAGCTTGGTCAATAAAATGTAGCCAAAATAGTTTAGAGGGAGATAAATAACAAGATACCTCCTCCATGTATTTTAGCTCAGACACTGTAATTTGTCTCTCAAGTTTTGAAATATGCAATTCTTTTTCAGACTTCTCCAAATTCATTTGCTCCTCCAATTTGGCTACAGCTTCATCAAGCTCCCGCTTTACAGTTTCATATTTGTCATTTAACATCTGCTTCTCTTCCAGTGTGCTTTGGTACTTGCTCGCCAGTTCTTCCTGCTCTTCCAGAGTAGAAGATACCTGAAAATGTTTCATCTTGGTAAGAGCTATGTAATGGTATAAGAAATATATGGAAGTGAAGACGGGTAAGCAGCAGTAAGCCGAGAACAACAAAAATAGAACTCTTAATCACCTGGCTTTCGAGCTCTTCCTTGCGTTGAATCATGCCATTGAGTGTTTTTCGCAATGAATGAATCTCTTCCGACACCCCCTGCTTTTCTGCTACTGCAGCAGCAAGTGTCATCTGTAATTCATTCAGCTTGTTCTGATGTACTTCCAATTCCTCATTCAAACTACTATTTGCAGTAATCAAGTTTTCTTTCTCTGTCTGGAAAAGTTCAACCTTGTTTTGTGTTTCTGCAAGTTGTACTTCTAGGCTCTTAAGTTTGTGCACAACTTCATCAAATTTAACCTTATGATTTTCTTCATTGGCAGCAGCTTCCGTTGCCTGCTCTTCATAATATCCCAACTCAATCTCGAGAGCATCCAGCTTCTTGCTCAAGTCTTTAACTTCAGCTTCTTTCTGGGTTATTGTCTCGAGGGCTTCATGCAATTTAGCTTCAGTTTCACCAATCTTTGATTCAGCTGCAGAGTGGAGTTCCAAGTTTCTTGTGTGCACCTCTGTCAGGTTTGTGATTGTTCCCTCATGAGCAGCTAGCTTCTCTACAGCTTCTTCCTTTTCAGCATGAGTAGCACTAAACCGTTCCTGTAACTCATCATACATGGCCACCTTAGCAAACACTTCCCCTTCTAGGTGCTCATTCTTATCAGCCAGTTTTCCATTCTCAGCTTCAAGAGAAACCAGCTTTTCCTTGAGGTCTGTAACTTCAGCTTCTTTATTTGCAATTGTCTCAAGAGCTTCGTGCAGTTGACTCTCAATTTCCGCATACCTCGATTCAGCAGCAGACTGGAGCTCCAAGCCCTTTGAAAGCTCTTCTGTCAAATGTTTTATTGTTTCCTCATGAACAGCCAGCTTCTCTGCAGCTTCTTCTTTCTCAGAACTCGCAGACACAAATTTCTCCTGCAGCTCATCAACTATGACCAGCTTAGCACTGATTTCCTGCTTCAAGGCTTCATTCACATGCATCAAACTTTCAGTCTCAGACTGAACTGCAATCAGCCTCTCATTCAAATCTTTAATTTCCGAATCTTTCTGTGCTATTGTCTCATGAGCTTCACGCATTTGAGCTTCAACTTCTGCATTCTTTGATTCAGCTGCAGATTGAAGTTCTAAGCCTCTACTGTGTACCTCAGTCAAATGTTCTATCGTTCTTCCATGCTCAGCTAGCTTTGTAACAACATCTTCCTTTTCAGCATGAGTAGAGTTAAACTGCTCTTGCAGTTCATGAAGCACGGCTAGCTTAGCATCAAGTTCATCTTTCAGAGCCTGATTTGCTGCACCCATGGCTGTGCTCTCAGCCAATGCCTCTTCAGCCTTTGACTCAGCACTGGAGAGCTTGGTCTTGAGTTCCTCAATGGTGGTCTCATGAGTAGCGATCTCATTTTCAAAGGCTTCGAGCTCCACCTTCATGGATTCCACCTCTTCAGTGGCACCAGCTGCTTTTGCTTCATAAGATGCCACTTGTTCCTCGGCCAACTTCAACTTTTCAGACAGTTGCTGACAATCCGTCTCCTTCTGACTCAAGTTGTCCCCTACTTGCTGGAGCTTCTTCTCTGTATCTTCAAGTAAAGACTGGTACAGAGATTCCAGATCAATTTTCTTGGAAGTGGCATGTTCTAGTGCCCTCCCACTGTGCTCAAGCTGCTCCTCTGCAGATTTAAGCTTGTCAAGTACTGAGCTTTCTCTAACACCCAGTGCCTGAAGATCATTCTCCACCTCTTCCATTTTACCCCGGGCAGATTCTAGATCAGCCTGTAAAGTCTGGACCTGCTTCTCGGCTTCCAAATGCGCTGTGGTGGCCTTGTTTGACAATTCTTCATACTTCTCCTTCTCCTCATTAGCTTGAGCCAACTTCCCTGACAACTCATCCTCTTTTTGGTTTGCTTCTGCTAATAAAGCCTCGAGACTTGCTGATTTCTCCTTGTATGCTTCACCTTCCCCAGAAAGTTCATCAACCTTCACACGGAAACCATTGCATTCATCTGTCACGTCTTTAAGCTCTTGCTCAAGATCTGTGCTCTTCTTCTCGGCAGATGCTAGCTTTGACTCAAACTCAGTAAGCTGCAACTTCAGACCTTCTTCAGCAGCACTTAATTCCTGAACTTGAGTTTCAAGCTCTGCGGTCCTCTGCATTGCAGACTCTGCAGCTGTTTTGGATTCAGTGTGAAGATCACTAAGAGATTTCAAATTCAGTTCTAGCTCCTCTTTGTGCGAGTGTGCATCAGAGAGAAGTGACCTTGTTTTGCTATGATCATCCCCAACCTCGCTTAACTGGGACTCCAACTGCATGCACATGTCATTCTTATTGGACAGTTGCAGGTTAAGATCAGCAATGGTGTTCTCGCCACTTTCTTTTTCTTCTGTCAGTTTTGCCAACAATTCTTCTAAATCAAGCACCTTCAATTCTTGACTCTGCACCCTCTCTTCGATAACTTGCTTTTCCTGCAACTGTTCTTGAAGTTTTACTTCATACTCTGCTGTTAGCTCCTCAAGTTTCTTCTTTTCTTCGGTGATTTGAATCAGTGAGTCCATAAGATCTTTCTCCTTTCCACTTGCAGCTTCCATCACAGCTTCAAGACTAGCTGATTTTGTCTGGTAAGCTTCTAGATCATCAGAAAGGTGGGAAACCTTGCTTCTGTACTGTTCTAGTTCTGCTTCAACCTCCTTGAACTTCGCTTGTGTGGCTTCAAGTTCCTGCTCCAGCTCCTGTCTTCGGGAGTGTGCACCATCAGCATCAGACTTTGATGTATGAAGCAAACTCGCCAGTTCAATACTTCTTTCGTGAACGGAATGAGCTTGTTCTTGATGCTGTGAGAATCTGTCAGTCAGATCCTTGACTTCTTCTTCAAGTAGAAGAGTTTTAGATGCCGAGGAATCCAGAGAAGATTGCAATTCATTCATCTTCTCCTTGTATGCCTCTGCATTGTTCACTGCTTCTTCAAACTGCTTTTCTTTTTCTGCTGAAGAAGCTGCTTCTTGTTGGACCTGCTCTTCCAGCAACTTTACTTGTTCACTTGAAGTGGCTAATTTACTCTCAGATTCACTGAGCCGTTGCTCAAGATCAGAGCATTTCTTCTCCGCAACTTTCACATTCATGCTAGCCTCTTCCAGATGCGACTTCAAAGCCTCTTCAGCTGCATGTAGTGCCTGAATCTGTGCTTCAAGTTCAAGAATCTTCCCGTTTGCATCTTCAGCAACAGCTTTGGACTCACCATGCTGCTCATTGATAGATTTCAGATTTACCTCCAGTTCTTCTTTATGCGACAATGCTTCTGACAGGAGCAACTGTGCTTTAGCATGCTCCTCTTCAGCCTGACGTAGCATGGAGTCTCTCTCTGATAGTTTTGATTCAGCGTCAACTAGAGTCCCTTTGAGAGTTTCATGTTCATCCTTTAATTCATCGAGCCCAGACTGCAGGTTGAGTATCTGCGACTGTTGCTTCTCCAATGTAGCTTCACTTGTCTCTTTTTCCTTCACATGCTCTTCCAGTTTTATCTCCATTTCTTGCAAACTCAGAAGCTTCGCTTGTAACTCTTCATTCACGGTGGCAAGTTCAGTCTCTAGTTTAAGGCTCTTTTCCTTCAAAGATTCTTCAGATGAACAATGGAGACTCAACTCTTCAGTGAGCTTACTGATGTCAGCATCCTGCGAGGCAAGCTTCTGCTCCAAATCATCCACTTGTGATTTTGACAGTTCAAGTGCTTCTTGCACCATCTTGAATTGTGACATTGTGGTATTCAGTGATTCTTCTACTTGCTGATGGTCAACAGCCTTATCCTGATGTCCCTTTATCTCTTCCTGAAGATTGTTAATCTGGTTTTCCATCTCTTTCATGTTCAACTGAGCCATTTCCAGCATCTTATCAAGTTCCGCAGCCCTTTTCGCCTCCTGTGCAGCATGCAAGCTCCTTTCATCCTTCAGCTCTTCAAGTTTGTGGAGCTTATCAGCTGATGAACTTAACTCAGCCTCAATTTCTTGAATCCTCTGTTTCGAGATTTCAAGCTCAGACCCCAGCTCGCTCAGTGATTGTGTTGCATCAGCCAGCTCTTTATCCTTCTCAGTGAGAGACCTCTGTGCTTCTTGTAGGGAATTGTATTGCACTGTCTGCTTATTTTCTGCTTCTGTCATGTCCTTCATCAATTTTTCCTTTTCAGATTCAAGCTCTTCAATGCGCATTGATAGTACTTTCAGTCTTTCTGTTTCTTGGTTGAAGGTGGCAGATTCTGAAGTTTTTTCATCCTCTTTGGGACTTGCCTTTGTCAAAGGTGAGACATCATCTACCAGCTCAAAACCATCGGATCCTGTTCCATCATCATCATCATTGGGTGTTTCCTTCACATGCAGATTCGAATTCCCGTTTACTAATTTTTCTTTGTCATCGTGTACCTAAGACATTGGCATTGTCAGAATACATTGGCATATTTGGAATTTCAAATCTAATAATAACCAAGTCATCATTGAAAAATAAAGTCCTCATTGAAAGAAAAGTACTATTGCAACCATGAGATTCTATTAATCTTGAGACTTCAAGCATTTGTTTTCATCGAGATTTTTCTATTCTCCACACTCCGCATTTTTTTCAATGCAGTAGATGCAAAAATTTAGAACATTGGTCTGAAAGTTATGCTGATCATTGACACCACACAACAATTCTCAATACTAAATGTGATAGTATAGTAAAACATAAATGTTTTTTCGTGCCTGCCAATTATCATCGACCACAGATTCTACATATTCAAATGTTTCTTTTTATGAAAGGGGTCACTTGGCCCCCGTTTTCATTACAGAAAATGGCATATTCAAATGAATGATATTCAAGTACTAGCAGTGACCAATGTATGAATTGACAAATGACTAAAGTACTGAAGACAACAATATATTTCAGTCACCCAGCCAAAACATGCTCAGAAACTACACTTTTTCTTATCTTTTTTGGCATCAAGAAGTATTGGACGCCAAATAACAAAACTGAGCATGAATAAAACATATTAAGAAAGTAACAAGATATGCACACATCACTCATTTCTGTAAGTACGCTGGAATCTCGAACATGCACTAGACTTCATGGATGAATGTTCTCCTTACCAGAATCGTATCAGGCGACTTAAGACTGGTCGTCTCCCCAGAGCTTACTTGCGCCGCCTGTTCTGCTTCCATCTCGGGCCACTAGCTTAGTATTCGTTTCTGCCATTCACAACAAGAAAATACTGGCATCAAATACTCACATCATCAATGAGTATACAGGCATCAAGATAATGTGTAATGATGATGTAACCCACAAATGGGATCCAATCAACGCGAGCCAAAAAGGGTGCAACAGTCTCCCAAAAACAGGCTGAGTGGGGGTAAAGTAAACAATTGATTTTGTGTACAGACTACTTCACTACAGACTGGACACAGAGGAAAGGCGACAGCTCGGATCCAACTATTCGTTGTTATTTTGGCAAAAGCAAACACAATGATATCGTAAAGAATTTCATGATCTCTTCTTCCTGTATACATAGCCTACCACCTACCAGTCAAAGGCAGTACCAACTCCACACAAGGCCAATCAGGACCAGAATTATGCTACACGCACAAGGATCCGATCCGATCGATCAACAAGTGGCCGTCTAAGTATATATTTTTTTCTCTCCCAAAACTCTGATCCGAGCTCACACTGAATTTTGCAGAACAAGCGGCTCCCAGCCTACCGAACGCAATATCCACCAAATAGTCCAGCAACCGAGCCAGAAAAAGGCAAAAGACAAAAACGACAATTGGTGCCCACCAACCAGCCCTCCCTCCCACGGTCGCCGCCCCCTCCTCCTACCCCGAGCAGGGACGTGCCATCCGCAGCACCTCAAAGTCAAAAAAAAAATCCCGATCGATCGGACGCCCACAGCCTGATCGAAACAGCACGGTCCTCATCCACAGCAACAAACCCACCACCCTCCGCCCCGCCGCGAGCAGACGGGCGGCTGGCTCCGAGCGAAATCGTGTGCGGGAGCCGACCGAAATGGCGAAAGCAGAGGCGGGCAGCGGAGCAGCCGGAGGCGGCAGAATCGGAGCGATAATTTTAAAAAAAAAAAACTCCCCCAATCCACTCCGCGGGCGGCGACTCAGTTCAGGCGCCGGAAGGCGCCGCTCCAGAGGTGGAGGTCGGATCAAATGGCGTAACCAGTGCCTCCCCTCCCGCCGAGAACCAGCGGATCGCCGACGGGCCGTCGCTCGACAGACGCGATCAGATTCAAAAAGAAAAAAGAAAAAAAAACAGAGAGAACAAACACCGGAAAAATTACGCTCGCTAGTTAACCAGAATGAACAGGAGCTCACCTCGGATCGGGTGGCCGACGGAAGCTCCCGGCGGCCGAGATCCTCGCCCGTCTCTGCCTTTTCCGGCGGCCGTATCAGGCGGCCGCGGAGCAGACGCCGCGGCCAAATCAGCGAGGAAGTTCGAGAAAGAGAGGGGGAGATTGGAGCAGTGGGAGGGGGGAGAGAATCTTTTTTAATCTGGTTGGGGTTTTTGGGAAGCGCGTTGTATTTGCTCCTTCGTGGAGGGGTTTATATCTGCCTGCATACGTGCCGCTGAGTTGGCCTGGGCCCCGCCAATAAAGCCGGCGGGGGTTGCTAGCCTCACCGACCCCGTGCGCTCACCTCCCTCACGCTCGCTGCCCGGTGGGCCCCGGACTGCCTGGCCCCGCGCGTCGGTGGACGAGAGGGGATCAACCCGTGGGCGGCGGGATTACCGGGACGACACTCCGCGCGCAACAGCCTGCGCCCTGCGCGTGTTGGGGCCTTGCGGGCGGCGTTCTCGGGAGGGAGGGAATTTTGCAACGAGATCCCCCTGATGAAGCGTAAAAACTTCGCTGTTAGCCGCGGCCAGCGGAAGGTTTTGAGAAATCTCCGCCACCTTTTTCTTAATCTACCTTATTTACCGGCCAAAGAGTCGCAAGCACATTCAAACATCCATAAGAGTCTAGCCGCCCGTGTAGAAACGCACATTCAAATTCCTCTCGCTTTTCACCGTCGTCCACACTCCTGGGTCCAACCAAAACGAAATCAAGCACACCAAGTCAGCAGCTCAATCGGTAAAAATAAACGCCAAGTCATTTTCGCATCCCCGCATCAAAGCCGTTTCCTTTCGGAGGACCGATTCTCCTTTGATGCTAGAGGTGTTTATCATCACGCTTTCCCTGATAGAAACTCACAATAACTCGGCGCACCGATAATGCACTCCTCCAAACTAAAAAAGTACTTCCACCGTGCACGTCTTTGTGGTTTTGGGCTACCTTGCAAGCTAATCCCTCCGTTCGTCCGCAAACAAGAACCTGCTATCGTTTTCATGTTGCCTCATGGCTTTGCCACCGTGATAGTGTTTCTCTCTTTGTCCTGATCACGCGAGTACAACCAATTGTTTTGGCAGTTCATTATATTTTGCACCGACATTTGTTCTCTATGTACTATGCCAGCTTTCTCTTTGCATCCGTGTGTTCACAAAGAAGATTAGTGTGTGTGCGTGTTGTAAGCGTCTGCTTTTGTACTGTGTTTCTCAACAAAACTTCTCTTAGTGATGACACGTAAGATATTTGTTGAGTTTTTTTCTTTTCACAAAGACCGGACTAGCCTGATATTGTCGATGACAGTTGGAATATTTTATACACGTGTCCCTAAGGACCAGATCCACGGAGTCGCATTTCATCGCTGCTGGACCCTTGAATAGATTTACAAAGCCTGAATGACACGCATTTTTGCTGCATTGTACGCAAGGTGAGAAACTCTAACCTCGCCGCCCCGAGGAGCCGACAAGAATATATGCCCGTGCTCCATTGAATCCGTTCCCGACAGAAAAATCGAGGAGGATCGGATCCCAAAAGACTGACTCGAATATGAAGCGCCACCATCGGCCTGAGTGCCACCCCTGCAAGGACTAAAACCATAACCTATAAACTAGTCGGAGTCCAGGCACCGAGATGCCCCTCCTCGCCACCTGTCACAAGAGAGATAGACAAATAGGAGGCGAATCCACGGGCTTGTCAATGGAGATCGAGGGGAGGAATACTTGACCCAAGTCGCCTTCGTGAGAGGGGAAGAAAAGAGTCGCACACATGTCTGTAATATTGAGCGATGAATAATAAAAAGAAAATAGCAGTGTGTCTCATTTTAATTATGAGATAACCTTTTAGCGCTTTAGATAACACTAGTATAACGCCCGTGCGTTGCCACGGGCTCTTTAAAATTTATAATCAGTATCTTTCATTTATCATCCCCTCATATTGGGTGATTATGGAGTGCTCTAATTAGAAACACAACAATCAAATATTAGGAAATTTCACCGAACGAACAACAACGAATAATACGATATCTATCAAACAAATAAAATGAGGTCATATTTTTGGTCCGTCATGCACTTCTGTTGAAAAGTGCCTATCCCTTTTAGAATCGACTTCGTGCTCAAAAGAACTCAAACTCCTATCCAATCTCGACTTCGTGCTCTTCCACTTCCATTGATAAAGATGGGACGTCAAGGGTTTCATCATGATGACCTCGAGCAGCCGCCGACATCCCTCCCCACATCTACCCCTACCCCCTGCTGCCGCTTGCACTGTCCTTGCTCCTCGAGGGAGCTAGGGACACAATGTTCTCTAGGATGGGCATGACCAGATCCACGAGGAGGCCACATTCTTCCATGGGAATCCAATCAAGCACACCACCCTCCGCAACCATCCAATCCCGGCCTAACAAAGTCAAGACCCGCCATCGATCCACAAATCAGGCTTGCCGCATCCAGGTTCACTGCAAGTCTGCGACGAGTCTGTAGTCGACATCTTGACTTTGGCTATCCCCACGGAAGAATCAACGGATCCTGCTTACTTTTACCATCACTTCGTCTCTTCCCAAGGCAGCGACACCACCCAGCCAATCACCACCACCACTTGCGGCTTGCCTACATAAAATCATGAGAAATCCCCACGGCGGTGCTGTAAGATCACCTTGGCGACCTCGACAGTGACCGACTGGTCTAAGATCTAAGCTAGCCGCTCTTTGTAGAAACCAATAGAAGTAGGCATGTGACTCAGATTTGTTCTTTGGTGTGCATGCGTTTCTTGCTGCCCACCAGCTCTTGTCTACAACTCGCCTATCTCTGTACCAGCTCTTGGTCTACAACTCGCCTATCTCCATGCTCGAGACGACCAAGCTCGATGCGCAAGCCGCATACGTCTGCTAGAGCTATATCCAGACCCTATGATTTTTGGGTCACTGGCACTATGGGTGCCAGGACCGGAGTCGCCCTCATCCACCAAGTGGATCAAGGAGGCCCACCACCTAGACTCTACATCGCAATATTTTGTGTTTTCCTATAAAAAGTAAAGAACCTTCTCTAATAAACGTAAATATAACCTTTTGGTTTTATAGTCTTATCTTTCCTACACTCCAATACCAGAAGGATTTCTTGGTTTTATTTAATGACCTTCTTGAATGTCATTCACTTAGAAAGGTAGTAATACAATCTGTGATATTAAGGCAAATTATTAGTCATATTAAAGTGCAAAAGGCCCTATAGGAGTCAAAGCATGACTTTTATGGTTATACTGTAATTTGCAAGATCTGAGATTTATGCAAGTGTGCAATTAGAGAAGAGCCAATTAAATAGATTTTCACATTCAGAATAGTACGATTAGCAGTAGCACTTCAATTTTTTCATGTTTGATCAGCTTGCTAGGTGGTTATCACTAAGCATGTTGGAACGATGAGCATAACCTAACTTAGTTCAGTACGTGTTGCTGCAAATTAGTTCAGTACGTACGAAGCTGTTGCTAATTTCAATGCCAGGCTGTTGCAAGTTTCTAATGAAAAAGTACTTCAGGTCAAAGGTCAGGGAATATACACTTTTGTTATCATGGTTGTTTCCTTATAGTGAACAACTTTGATCACCACTTCAGCAGCTACTATCTATAAGAAGACATTAGCTAAGTAGATATAGGCAAAGAAAGCATGTAGGCAAAACCAGAATTAAAAACATCCTTCTCAATGGAGCTCGTGCAGTTCGGAAGACCCTAATCATCGATGAGGGACCCCTCCGATGGTAGCATGGCGTGACAATTGCCGTCAATGACGACACCCAAAGTACCTTGCATAATCCATCGATCCAGTTCGAAACAATCAAGCACATACCTTGCAAAGTGATGTGGATCTGAAGCAGAGGTGGGAAGGTAAAGGCTTAGGTGAGGTGAGGTAGAATGAGACGTTGATATAAACGTGCACGCATGAGAATAAGGCGGTGCCCAGGATGGATCTCCATCGGAGGAGGCCGGATCCGCTGGGGAGGAGGTCGCTGTAGTACCTGCCATCTGTGCGATGGATCACGGGGCTGGCAGGCAGGGGAAGGGGATAGGAGGGAGCGGGTGGGCTAGAGCGCAGATGGCGGGTGCCCCCGACGACGGCTGGGAAGGATGGTGGAGGAGGTGGATGAGGATGGCGGCGGCGGCTGCGGTTGCGCCTCGTCCGCAACCGTGCTGGTGGTGGTCGATGCGAGAGTCGGATGGCGTCGGCCAGAATCAGGCAGGGGCGACAAAGATTTAGAGGAGAGAGAGAATGGAGGCGATGAGCGATGGGAGGAAGGGCCACCGGCGATTGGGGTGGCCTCAGATCCGCCCTCCGTGGCCGCCTATTTCATAGGACGAACACCCGTGCTCACCGTCGGGCTCGCCTTCGGCCGCTGCCTCGCCGACATTCACGACGTAGAGCCCCTTCCTTCGATCCCATTTGCCAGGGAGGCAGCGCCATCCTTCATCATAGAGAACGAGTCCACACTGAGATCCCAACCAGGTCGTGATTGCGCCTCCCCAAACCGCAGCGGCACATCCCACTCCGTCAACGACCAACCTATATGAGGCGGAGGGTCAGTGTAGGACGCGAGCGCCGTCACCATGGACGTGGGGGACGCCGTAGGTGGGAAGGAGGCGGCGACGGCGTCTGTGTCAGGAAGATCGCACGACGGTGGCGGCGTTTACTCGAGGGGGTCGAGAGGAGCTGCGTTTGGTGCCGGGTGGGTTCTTTGGTGCGTGCGTGGGGCTGGAGATTGTGATAGGTGATCAGGTGAGGGCGTGCCATACCTGGATCGATAGCCTTACCATACCTGGTGGTAATTTAAATTTATTACCATATTCGATATTTCCCGAGTTATGGCCTTACCATACCTGGATTGATAGCCTTTGGGGTAATTTAAATTTATTACCATATAATTACCATATTCAAAATTTTCTGAGTTATGACCTTACCATACCTGGATTGATTTATTACTATACGTGGATTAATTATGATTTATTACTATATGATTTATTACTATACGTGGATAGTCTTACCATACCTAGTGGTAATTTAAATTTATTACCATATTCGATATTTCCCGAGTTATTGCCTTACCATACCTGGATTGATAGCCTTTGGGGTAATTTAAATTTATTACCATATTCAATATTTCCCGATTTATGGCCTTACCATACCTAGATTGATAGCCTTTGGGGTAATTTAAATTTATTACCATATTTAAAATTTCCTGAGTTATGACCTTACCATACCTGGATTGATTTATTACTATACGTGGATTAATTATGATTTATTACTATATGATTTATTACTATACGTGGATAGCCTTACCATACCTGGTAGTAATTTAAATTTATTACCATATTCGATATTTCCCGAGTTATGGCCTTACCATATCTGGATTGGTAGCCTTTGGGGTAATTTAAATTTATTACCATATAATTGCCATATTCAAAATTTCCTGAGTTATGACATTACCATACCTGGATTGATTTATTACTATACATGAATTAATTATGATTGCTTACCATAAATACGTTGGGTATTGCCGGTCAGACGAGAAAAGAGAAAAACCGGTGGGAGGGGCTGGTGGGAGGTGGGACGAAGAAAAACCGGTTGAAAATAAACCGGTTGAAAATAAACCGGTTGAAAGTGGGGGGACTATTCAACCAATTCGTCCATTAGGAGTAGAGATGTTTATCCATTTCGACTACAAAGCCATATCCTGTACCACATTTTATTTTATTTCAATCGTACATAGCATGTAGGTAGGCAAAAAATTCTATACTAGACATAATTCTAAGAGACAATTCATTGTACAACGCATGAATTGAGAGAAAATTGTCTTCTCAAACCACTATACATCCCCAAAAAGATTGTTCCATTTCATGGTACTACCTCTTTCCGGTTTATTAGCCCTGTATGTATCCCTAGGACAATTTAACCACACAAGTAATATATCCCAAAATTTATACCGCTGAAAAATACATCATTTGAAGTTTCTAATGATATATTTCTTGTGATATATAAATTGTTCTATGTTGGTTAAATTGTTAATATATGGTTACATACAGGCTTAATAAACCAGAAAGGAGGTAGGATTCACCAGAGCAATCTTTATTTAATTTGCTGGAGATGTCAAGCCGGACTCTCCTAGTCCATGAATATTCTACAGGAGAACTTTTCCGTGCCGTGGGCAAATGTGGATGCCCTGGAAAAAATAGAAGATTCTTGATGACTTCATCCAACAGGGGGGGCGATGCATGAATGCAGAATGAAAACTGGGCTAGCGTTAACACCAAACCATTTCAATGATATAATCGTATTTATGCCATGTAAGCACCGCAGATAATCTTCGTGTCAACATCATGCGTGCAAGATATGGAAGTCATTATCCTAAAGCGGACCACAGGATTATTTTTTTCAAAGTTTCAGGTTGATAAGGTTTGCCCACCTTAAAATTATGGAGTACTCCTACCACTACTACCAGTAGTGTGCAAGGCTGGCACACCATACAAGAGAAAAGAAAAAAAATGATTTTGAGCGACGGCAAGGCACAGACCAGAGCTGGCCCGGCAAAGCCCAGCCACAAGCTCAATCAAATTAAGGACGCCGATAAGTGCCACACGTGTGGGTGTTAGGAAGGCTGCCCACACATTTTGTGTGGTGTATAAGAAGAACAGCGCACACACTCACGTGTTCGCAAAAAATGTAATGCCCACACACCTTTTTCCCCTCCCGATCCCTCTCACACGCGTGTGTGTGGACGAAATAGATAACGACCACACGCCCCGTACGTCAGGCCTCGTACCTCGTGGTCCCGCACGCCCGCGTGACAGTCACCGCGCATCCCGCAGTTGCCATGGTTCAGACCCTCGTCCATGTTCGTTAAACTGCAGTTGCCATGTCGCTGAACTTCGGTTGCCATGTCGTACAATTACAGTTGCCATGGTTGCTCAACTACAGTTGCCATGTATGGTCTGATCTACTGCAGTTGTCATGATTTTTAAAACTTTAGGAGTTGCCACCCATTAAACATTAGGCAGTTGTCATGTAGCACTACAAGAAGGCATGTCAAAAAAACATGTTTGGATAAAAGAGAGAGTTGCCATGTGCTCACAAGCATGCTAGGGCAGTTGCCATGTAAAAGAAAGAGTTGCCATTTACTTACGTGCACGCTACGGCAATTGCCATGTACCATGCAAAAACACATGGCAACTCGGGTAAAAAGTGTTGCCATCTGCTTACAAGCAAAGCTAGGGCAGTTGCCATATACCTGCAGAAACACATGACAACTGCCAGCTTTGGGTGTGGGTTAGGAGACGGGCGTGTGAGCAAAGTGATAAACGCCCACACACTAGCCCTCTCTGCGTGCGTGAAACTAGTGTGTGGGCGAATTGCTAAACGCCCACACACCAGCCACCCGTGTGGTAAAAAAAGAACTTGTGGGCGAGCGGATGAATGCCCACACACCAGCTTAGTCCTACGTGGCACATAAAAACTGTTAGAACGCGCCAAGATTCGTGCATAATTGGTTGGACGAGGATCCATACGTGTGGGCGAGTTGCCAGACGCCCACATGTGTGGGCGTTAACATTTTTGCAAATTAAAGGCAAGGAAATTGAAGGAGGACGATGATGATGGCTTTGGCTTTTGGTTTCTCTTTAGTAGGTCTCGCCGGGCCCGCCTTGCAGTGGGCGGCAGCTAATAAATCGGCCGTCCAAACCGACCCCAGCGACCTCTTTCGGCACGCCGAGCCGCTGACGCTGCCATTGCCTGCGTGTACTTGTCTCTGCCTGGTTAAGCAGGAGCTCAAAGTTGCAATTTGCAAAGAGAGATGGCATACTTAAGCAAGTCCGAAAGTTGTTGATGTTTGTTTAGTTACATTGCGTGGGGCCTTTCCTTGATTAACCTTTTTGTCCGCTTCTTGGAATGTTCAGATCTCACAGTGCTCTCCCATGTGATAAAACATAATTAGTGCTGGGGTAGATCCATAGTTCAGCACATCGTTAGCGTTAAGTTTTTTTTCATCAGAAAGTATATAGTAGCTACTCGAATTGCTTCAGTTGACAGTACCACACATGTGGGTTAGTACACTAATTGGCACTCAGGAGGGGTACAATTATTCAGCTGTACTCTGTACCCTGTGCCGCATCGACTCACGGCGTTTCAGAATCTTTGCACTGTTCCCCGATCTTGTTCTCTAATGGCAAGTTGAGATCTACGGCCTCCTCGAGCACCATGATACTGTATCATTATAATTCGTGATATAGTATGGGGAGGATGTTGGCACTGTTGGATCTGTCATGGGCATGGCGATTTGCGATCCTCTGTAAATGGTCTGATATAAGCTCCAGATTTGGCCATTCTCGATCGGCGGCATCGGTCATTCGGTTGGTTGGTCCATGTGGGCTGTGGGCGCCCATCCGTGGTCGCGATCGGGGTGGAAAAGGCCCGAGACCAGCGCAATTATGCGAGCATCATTACACGCTCGATCGAATTGGTGTTATTAATTAACCATAAGTATGTATAATTGGCAGCTGCAGATTCTTGAGGCGCGGCGCGCTTGTGCGTGCGCGTTGGCCTTTCCAGGTGGTCTCGCGCTCACTCGGGCTGTATAGGTTGTCTGTGAGAATATGCCCGTTCCCTCGAGGTGCCGTTTTTTTCCCGGTGAGAGGACTTTTGGCAAACCACTCATCCCAATTTCATATCAAAGTCATCAACCAAGCGGGCTGGATTTTGACGGAATCTTGCTAAGCAAGGCCGGCTGGCTGGCTATGGTCCATGATGATGATGTTCAGACTTCGGACGCTTCTTTTATTTTTTTCAACCGCTGATCCCGTCAACAAACAGTCAAGCATTCATCTATCGTTGATTGTTTGTTTTAAGATAGCTATATATGTGGTACCCAATAGTTCATACGATTTCCAAAACATTTGCCGTGCTCACTTGTGGGCCCTCCCCGCCGTCCACCCGTTCTTTTCCTCGCCGTCTTGCCGTTAATCGGTGCTTATTATTTCCACGTCTTCCACCGAAAGGCTACGCGACTGCAAGTAGACGACGGCGGCGGCGTTCCGACAAGATGAGGCCGGTGCGTGGTATCCATGCTGACGTGGACGGCACCGCCTTTTCCCGGGCCAAGGCCACCGCCCACCCGACTTTCCAGCTGTGCCACGGGCCCGCCACCATGTGTACTTGGCTAGCCCTTGCCTGAGCGCGACCGTGGTCACACTGGCATGTGGGCACGCCGGCCGGCCTAGCCGTACCCTTGGCTATGTGAAGCGTTGAGGTTGCCGCCGTGGGGAGGTGACTGGACTCGGGAGGGAGGGACAGTCTTTCGTGCAGGGACCCGTCCACTGACAGTGGAGCCCGGTTGTTTTAAAATACGAAACCTCAAACCGGCCGTTGCTTTTGCTTTACCTACCGTTTCAACTTTCAACGACCTACGCTGTTTACCGGTTCAACGTTCCAACTTAGGCCTCCTTGGGTTGGAGGAATCTTGTAGGATTTCTAGAGGATAGGATTTTTGTAGAAATTTTTTTTATGGAGCCCTTTGATTTGTAGAAATGGATTTCTATTTCTATATAGGATATAAATCAATTCTTCACATTTTAAAGGGAAAAGAACATTTGCCTAGACTCAGGCCTCCTTTGATTCATAGGGTAGAAAAATCGTAGGAATAGGAAAGTCATAGGAAATGAGATGACATGTATTTCAAATCCTATGAGTAGGAATAGGAAAGGAGATGCCCTTTTATTCACATCATAGGATTTTTTTCCATTGAGTCTAGGCTAATGTTTATTTTCCTATGAAATGTGGAGGATAGGAAGAATTCCTCCATAGAAATAGGATTCCATTCCTACAAATCAAAGGGCTCTAAAGGAATTTTTCCTATAGAAATCTTATCCTATGAAATTCCTACAAGATTCCTCTAAACCAAAGGAGGCCTCAATGGAAAAAATCATATCCTATGAATCAAGTGACATCTCTTTTCCTATAGGAAGTGAGATGCATGCCACCTCACTTCCTATGATTTCCCTATTCCTATGATATTCCTACGCTATGAACCAAAGGAGGCCTTAGCTACCAGGCTACAACCCGGCGTTGTGTCAGTCTAATTCCTCCCTTGACCATTGGCCATTTTTTTTCTTGCCGGGACCCCTTGGCAATTGGCCATTTCTAACCGACCCCTTCTATTCCTCTAAGAAGGACCCGTGGGCATGGCGGCTCGAGGATGCGCCGACGGCCGAGTAAAACTTCTCTTCCTCTCTTCCTCTCCTATGTCTTCTCTTCTCCCCCTCGCCCCGCCGCCGACGAGTTCCACGCCCTTTCCTGTCGTCCGCTCTCCTCCCAATGGTTGGACGCGGTGGCCAGAGGTCCCTGCCGTAGATCCGCAGCACGGATCCGCGCCTCCATGCCCACGGGTCCTCGTCCGCCGGCGCATCCTCGAGCCGGCGGCGCTCGCCCCCATCGGCCGATTCGAGGATTTCCTGGAGCTCCCTCCCCCACGGTCGCCGACAAGGATCTACCTCGGCGCCCAACAACGCTCGTGGGGGACGTGGGTGGCGGAGACCACCGACCGTGGGGCCAACCAGCGGAGGTGGATCGGATCGTTCCACACGGCTGAGCTCCCGACCATGGAGTATGATATGTGGCATGTCCGGTACCATGGCCCCGCCGCCCCCATTGAACTACCCGTTCGGGGCGGCGCTAGTCCGCCTTGTCCCGCCGGAGCTGGTGGTGGTGAGCGCTCGGATGGCGTGGGAGGAACGAGAGGCTCGGGAACGCCTCGAGGCAAAGGCCGCCGTTGAGGGGTACATGGAGAACATCCGCCGGCAGCACCGGGAGGTCGTGGAGGCGGAGCAGGCAATATTCACCGTCAATGGTGGCGAAGTCATCGTCATCTCCGACGATGAGGAGGGCGGCGAGGAAGGGAGATTGACGTTGAGGAGTGGCGGAGCGTCTTCCCCGATGATGACGACGATGATGACACCGGCCTCGACCCAACTCTAACCGAGGGTGGCCTAGCGAGGAAGGATTGGCTCGACCTCCACTTCGGTCGTTGAATTTAAGTAGTTTTTAGTGTAGTTTAGTTTAAGTTTAATTTTGTGTTCAATGTTCGGTTGTGAAGACTATCGATGCAAGTTTCGGTTGAAATTAGATCGAATTTATGCAAATTTACATTTACTCCACTAAATTTAGGGGATCGACTAGAACCGACCAAAATTTAGTGAAGTATAAATACTCCACTAAGGTTTACCAGGCCGGATACTCCACTATTTCTTTGGGAACGGTTAGAAATCCCCTAGGAGCATGTTTAACACGGATTATCAAACGAACATTCATATATGCTTGATAAAGCTAATGAATATGCTAGAATTTTTACCTATCATGTAGGGGCTAATCCTATGAAAAAAATGTTCCTATGTCATCTAGTAATTATTAGAGTCCCTATTCTAACCATGAAGGTGCTCCCAATGGTTGCAATATAAATCACAACTGCCAAAGCCTTGAAGAGGCATTAAAGCAATTCACCATTACCAAGAAAAAAATGTTCTTTTATTGAACTTATTAATGCTCACAACTCATGCCTACGTCAAATGACTGGGAAAATGGGTAGTCTAATGTATGATGTGCAAAACTTTCAAGAAACAACTCGCAACATTGAAGTGCAAATTGCTAAGATGGATGGGAGTCACACTCTCATTATAGCCAAGTTTGCATGGAAGTTTGATTTGAATCCCGTGGAGTCACTAAACATGATGAATACCAACAAAGGCATGTCTGGAGCGAACTGGAATTCAAAGATACACCAACATTAGGCTACTCCATGGAGGATTTTGTCAAAATGATGAACTTGAAGATGACAAAGATGGAAGGCCAAGAAAAAAGAATATTGAGATTTCATAAATTTAGTTGCAATGCAAGTACAATAACATGATGAGGAGTATAGTAGGATGGTAGAGAAGCCCCCATTAAGCAACCAAACACATGAAGAAAATTATCAAGGTCAGCATATGTCTGAATCATATGAATACACTTCATGATTTGATATGTCAACATATGTCTGAATCATATGAATACACTTCAATGATATGTCTCCAATGTTATTATATTATAAATCTTGGATGTTTTATATAAATTTACAAGCAACTTTATATCATTTTTGTGACTAACCTCTTAACTTAGTGCACACTGTGAGTTGCTGTTTTTTTGCTTGTTTTTAACTTTGCAGAATATCAGTACCAAGCGAAGTCCAAATGCCACGAAACTTTTCAAAGATTTTTTTTCTGGCAATCAAAAACCCTGGAAGCTTCGGGAGGCCACGAGAAGACGAAGCAGTGGCCCACTAAGCACCAGGGCGTGCCAGTGCCCTGGTGGGTAGTGGAGCCCACAAGCCTCCATTTGACCTACTTTCGCCTCTATAAATACTCTAAAATCAGGAAACCTACGAGGGAGTCCACGAAATACTTTTTTTGCCGCCGCAAGTTCCAGAACCACGAGATCTAGTCTAGAGGCCTTTTCCAGCACTCTGCCGGAGGAGGAAACGATCACGGAGGGGTTCTTCATCATCCTTGCTGCCCCTTCGTGTTGGGAATCATTGCATGGAAAACAAAAAATTTCTACGCACACGCAATGATCTATCCATGGAGATGCATAGCAACGAGGATGAGAGTGTGTCTACGTACCCTCGTAGACCGTAAGCGGAAGCGTTTCACAACACGGTTGATCTAGTCGAACTTCTTTGCGCTTCAATCGATCAAGTACCGAACACACGGCACCTCCATGTTCTGCACACGTTCAGCTCGGTGACGTCCCTCGCCTTCTTGATCAAGCAAGACATCGAGATAGTAGATGAGTTCCGTCAGCATGACGGTGCGGTGACGGTGATGGTGAAGTGATCTCCACAGGGCTTCGCCTAAGCACTACGAAAATATGACTGGGGGTGCAAACGGTGGCGGGGGGCACCACACACGGCTAGGCAATTGTCTGGTGTGTCCTAGGCACCCCCTCCCACATATATATATATATATATATATATATATATATATATATATATATATATATATATATATATATATATATATATATATATATATATATATAGGTGGGAGGTGTTGGGGAACGTAGCATGCAATTTTAAAAAATTCCTACGATCACGCAAGATCTATTAGGAAATGCATAGCACTATGACAATATGATCGGAGGCGTAAATTGTGGAGGGGGTGCCGCACACGACTAGGAATCAATGTTGTGTGTTCTAGCGGTACCCCCCACATATATATAGGTGGGAGAGGGAGAGGGGCTGCAAGGGGCGCCCCAAGTAGGAGTAATCCTACTTGGGCGCGTCCTCCAAGTCGGCCTCCCCCCTTCCATATCCATCGGAGGTGGAAGGAAAGAGAGGGGGTGGGGAAGGAAAGGGGGAGGCCGAATCCTCCCCTTTCCTTCTTCCTTCCCTTCCTTTACTTCTCCTCCTATTAAGCCTATAGGGGGCGCACCAGCCCCTTTTGGGGCTGGTCTGTCCAACTCTTGGCCCATTAGGCCCATATACCTTGTCGGGGGTTGCCCGGAACCCCTTCCGGTGACCTGATACGTACCCGGTACCCCCAGAACACTTCCGATGTCCGAATACTATCGTCCTATATATGAATCCTTACTTCTCGACCATTTCGAGACTCCTTGTCATGTCTGTGATCTCATCCGGGACTCCGAACAACATTCGACCACCAAATCACATAACTCATATAATACAAAATCGTCATCAAACGTTAAGCGTGCGGACCCTACGGGTTCGAGAACTATGTAGACATGACCGAGACACCTCTCCGGTCAATAACCAACAGCGGAACCTGGATGCTCATATCGGTTCCCACATATTCTACGAAGATCTTTACTGGTCGTATCGTAATGACAACATACGTTATTCCCTTTGTCATCGGTATGTTATTTGCCCGAGATTCGATCGTCGGTATCTTCATACCTAGTTCAATCTCGTTACCGGCAAGTCTCTTTACTCGTTCCGTAATACATCATCCCGCAACTAACACATTAGTCACATTGCTTGCAAGGCTTATTATGATGTGCATTACCGAGAGGGCCCAGAGATACCTCTCCGATACTCGGAGTGACAAATCCTAATCTTGATCTATGCCAACCCAACAAACACCTTCGGAGATACCTGTAGAGCATCTTTATAATCACCCAGTTACATTGTCACGTTTGATAGCACACCAGGTATTCCTCCGGTATACGAGAGTTGCATAATCTCATAGTTGAAGGAATATGTATTTGACATGAAGAAAGCAATATCAATAAAACTGAACGATCAACATGCTAAGCTAACGGATGGGTGATGTGATCATGTTCATCAAATGACAGCACATGTCTATGGTTAGGAAACTTAACCATGTTTGATTAACGACCTCGTCTAGTAGAGGCTTACTAGGGACATAGTGTTTTGTCTATGTATCCACACATGTATCAAGTTTCCGGTTAATACAATTCTAGCATGAATAATAAACATTTATCATGATATAAGGAAATATGAAATAACAACTTTATTATTGCCTCTTGGGCATATTTCCTCCAGGAGGGAGGAAGGAGCAGCCAAGGGGGGCTCCCAAGTAGGAGGAATCCTACTTGGGTTCTCTCCCAAGGTGACGCCCCCTCCTGCCATGTATAGGAGCAAGGGAAAGGCGGGGGAGGGTGCCCCCCCTTTCCTTTCTCCCATGAGAGGGAAAGGCCGGAGGGGCTAGCCCTCCCCTTTTTCTTCCCTAGGGTTGTTTGGCTAGGGAAAGGGACGCACCAGCCCCCTGTGGGCTGGTATGGTCCTCCCTTGCCCCATTAAGCCCATATACATGTCGGGGGTGCCCAGACCCCTTTCGGTGACCCAATTTCTTCCCGATACGTCCCGAAACACTTCCGGTGTCCAAATACCATTGTCATATATATATATATACCTCTCGACCATTTCGAGACTCCTCGTCATGTCCGTGATCTCATCCGGGACTCCGAACAACATTTGGTCACCAAAACATATAACTCATATAACACTATATCGTCAACGAACGTTAAGCGTGCGGACCCTACGGGTTCAAGAAATATGTAGACATGACCGAGACACCTCTCCGGTCAATAACCAATAGCAGAACCTAGATGCCCATATTGGCTCCTACATATTCTACGAAGATCTTTATGGGTCGAACCGTTATGACAACATACGTAATTCCCTTTGTCTATCGGTATGTTACTTGCCCGAGATTCGATCGTCGGTATCTTCATACCTAGTTCAATCTCGTTACCGGCAAGTCTCTTTACTCGTTTCATAATACATCACCTCGCGACTAACTCCTTAGTCATTTACTTGCGAGCTTATGGTGTATATTACCGAGAGGGCCCAAAGATACCTCTCAGATACTCGGAGTGATAAATCCTAATCTCGATCGATGCCAACTCAACAAACACCTTCGGTGATACCTGTAGAGCATCTTTATGATCACCCAATTATGTTGTGACGTTTGATAGCACACAAGGTATTCCTCCAGTATCGGGGAGTTGCATAATCCGATAGTCGAAGGAATAAGTATTTGACATGAAGAAAGCAATAGCAATAAACTAAACGATCATTATGCTAAGCTAACGGGTGGGTCTTGTCCATCACATCATTCTCCTAATGATGTGATCCTGTTATCAAATGACAACACTTGTCCATGGTTAGGAAACCTTAACCATCTTTGATCAACGAGCTAGTCTAGTAGAGGCTTACTAGGGACACGGTATTTGTTTATGTATTCACACATGTGTTTAAGTTTTCGATCAATACAATACTAGCATGAATAATAAACCTTTATTATGAATAAGGAAATATAAAATAACAACTTTATTATTGCCTCTAAGGCATATTTCCTTCAGTCTCCCACTTGCACCAGAGTCAATAATCTAGTTCACATCGCCATGTGACCAACACCCAAAGGGTTTACTAGAGTCAATAATCTAGTTCACATCTCCATGTGATTAACACCCAAAGAGTACTAAGGTGTGATCATGTTTTGCTTGTGAGAGAAGTTTAGTCAACGGGTCTGTCACATTCAGATCCATATGTATATTTGCAAATTTCTATGCCTATAATGCTATGCATGGTGCTACTCTAGCTAATTGCTCCCACTATCAATATGTATCCAAATTGAGACTCTGAGTCATACGAATTGGTGTCAAAGCTTTGCATCGGCGTAACCCTTTATGATGAACTCTTTATCACCTCCATAACCGAGAAATATTTCCTTAGTCCTCTTAGGTAACTAAGGATAAATTTTGACCATTGTCCAGTGATCTTGTAACACCCCGGATGTAACTTTCCCAATTTGTACTCCAACTCTTGCCGTTTCCGGCGTTAAGTCATATTTATTTCTCGGGTTCGGGTCTTTGTCTCCGTGTGTTGTTTTCGTTTTCATGCATCTCCATGTCATCATGTGCATTGCATGTGCATACGTGTTCGTCTCATGCATTCGAGCATTTCCCCGTTGTCCGTTTTGCATTTCGGCGCTTCGTTCTCCTCCGGTGGTC
This sequence comes from Triticum dicoccoides, assembly GCF_002162155.2. Taxonomy (NCBI): domain Eukaryota; kingdom Viridiplantae; phylum Streptophyta; class Magnoliopsida; order Poales; family Poaceae; genus Triticum; species Triticum dicoccoides. The sequence goes on from NC_041382.1 coordinate 679,807,429, forward strand.
ATTTCTAGCTTTCTTTCGTGTGTGGGGATTAAACATTTCCGGATTGGACAGAGACTTGCCAAGCGGCCTTGGTTTACTACCGGTAGACCGCCTGTCAAGTTTTGTATCATTTGGACTTTGTTTGATACTCCAACGGTTAACCGAGGGACCGAAAAGGCCTCGTGTGTGTTGCAGCCCAACACCCCTCCAATTTGGCCCAAAACCCACCAAACTCTGCTCCATGTCCTAGAGCGTTCGATCACGATCGCGTGGCCGAAAACCGCACCTCATTTGGACTCTCCTAGCTCCACTTATGCCTATAAATAGCCCCCCCGTTTTCAGATCATCTCCCCCTCTCGAAACCCTAAAAATCGGATCCGCCGCGCACCGTACGTGTCCGGCCGCGCCGGACTTTGTCCGCCCCGCCGCCGCATCCAATCGCCGCCTGCCACGTGGGCTGCGCCCACATCCCCGCCGCCAGGCCCGGGAGGCCCGTGGCCAGCCCCCGAGGCCCACGCCGCCGCCCGCCTCCACCGGCTCGCCCGCGCCGCCCGAGCGCGTCGACGGCTCCGCCGCCTCGCCGCCCAGCGCCCTCGCCGCCGCGCCCCTCGCGCTCGCCGCCGACGACGGCCGCTCCGCCCGTGCTCGCCGGAGCCGCTACCCGCCGCCGCCGCCTCCCGCCGCCTGTCTCGCCTTGCGCCGCCCCGGCCGCGTCGCCTCGTCGCCGGCGAGGAGCCCGGCCGCTCCGCCCGCGCCGGCCGGCCGCTGCTTTCTTCTTCCCCGACGGCCAGCATTTTGTGCCTTCTTAATGGATGTATGCTTTCCTTGCCATGACTTGCACCGTGGTGAGTGCATCGAGCTCGTTTACATGCCTTCGTGAGTTGTATTTCAGCATGTCTCAGTTTTCACTAAGTCTGAAAACTGATTGTGTTTTAGCTATGTTCGAGTGCTTATTAGTATATTTTGTGAACCCTTTTGGCGCCAGGTCACTTTGGGTCTTTTGTTAAGCTTGTTGAGTAACTCCATGCCATGTTCTTACTTGTCTTAATCAGGTCATGTATCATGTTGTTTTGCTGCTCCGAAGAGGGCTTCGTGATCTGAAATTTCAGACAAGTGTTAATTTCACTAAGTCTGAAATCTGTTTTGCATTTGCGTTTTTGCCATGCTTGTTTGAACCTCATAATGGATGAATTGGCCGTAGCTCAGTGCTAGACTTTTGTTAAGCATCTTGTGTGCATCCCTGCCATGTATTTTGTTGTCATGTTTGGGTGCTGTAGCATGTTCATTTCGTTGCATTTAGATGCCTACTTGCTGTAAATCGCAGACCGGTGTCATTTTTGAAACGCTTGCCATTTCCAAACCGTAACTCCGATTCCGGCGTTCTTTATATCGTTTTCAAGCGATTTCATCTCATCTTTCCAGTGGAACCCTTGGAATTCCAAGTTGAGGCCAGGTTCATGCATTTCCTGTCATATCTTGCATTTGGCATCCCGCATCGCATCCCGCATAGCATATGATCTTTGCATCATGTTGATTGAGTTTGCAGGTGGTTGATTGTGCCCTTGTTGCTTGTTTGTCTTGTTTGGGTAGAGCCGGGAGACGAGTTCGCTACCGAGGAGCCCGTTGAGTTTGCTTGTGAGGATCCAGTCAACTCTGACAACTGTGCAGGCAAGATGATCATACCCTCGAAATCACTACTATCTTTGCTATGCTAGTTTGCTCGCTCTTTTGCTTTGCCAATGCTACGATGCCTACCATTTGCTTGTCAGCCTCCCAATTGCCATGACAAACCTCTAACCCACCTTGTCCTAGCAAACCGTTGATTGGCTATGTTACCGCTTTGCTCAGCCCCTCTTATAGCGTTGCTAGTTGCAGGTGAAGATTGGAGGCCGTTCCTTGTTGGAACATTTACTTACTTGTTGGGATATCATTATATTGCTATGTTATCTAAATGCATCTATATACTTGGTGAAGGGTGGAAGGCTCGGCCTCTCGCCTAGTGTTTTGTTCCACTCTTGCCGCCCTAGTTTCCATCATATCGGTGTTATGTTCCCGGATTTTGCGTTCCTTACGCGGTTGGGTTATAATGGGAGCCCCTTGATATATCGCCTTGATTAAAGCTTGTCCAGCAATGCCCAACATTGGTCTTACCATTTTCCACCTAGCCTTTTCTTTCCCTTGGGTTCTGCAGACTCAAGGGTCATCTTATTTTACCCCCGGGCCAGTGCTCCTCTGAGTGTTGATCCAAACTAGAGCCCCTTGCAGCGCCACCTCGGAGAAACTCAAGGGCTGGTTTTAGTTGTACGGATTGCTTATCTGAGTGTGCCCTGAGAAAGAGATATGTGCAGCTCCTATCGGGATTTGTCGGCACATTCGGGCGGTGTTGCTGGTCTTGTTTTAACCTGTCGAAGTGTCTTGAGTTACCGAGATACCGAGTCTGATCGGAACATCTTGGGAGGAGGTCTATTCCTTCATTGACCATGAGAGCTTGTCATGGGCTAAGTTGGGACTCCCCTGCAGGGATTGAACTTTTGAAAGCCGTGCCCGCGGTTATGGGCAGATGGGAATTTGTTAATGTCCGGTTGTAGATAACTTGAACCTTAATTAATTAAAATGAATCAACTGAGTGTGTTACCGTGATGGCCTCTTCTCGGCGGAGTCCGGGAAGTGGACACAGTGTTGGAGTAATGTTTGCGCATGTTGTTCTCTAGTTTCTCGCTCGTGCTTTGCCTCCTCTTCTCGCTCTCTTTTGCGAATAAGATAGCCACCATATATGCTAGTCGCTTGCTGCAGCTCCACATATATATTTACCTTACCCCTTCCTATAAGCTTAAATAGTCTTGATCGCGAGGGTGCGAGATTGCTGAGTCCCTGTGGCTCACAGATACTATAACTCCAGATGCAGGTCCAGGTGATTCCGCTCCAGGTGACGAGTACGAGCTCAAGTGGGAGTTCGACGAAGACTCTCAGCGTTACTACGTGTCTTTTCCTGATGATGAGTAGTGGTGCCTAGTTGGGGTTTGATTCGGGGCCTTGTCGCATGTTGGGTTCTCTTTTATTTTGGCGCCGTAGTCGGGCCATGAGTGTTTGGATGATGTAATGTTATTTATTTACTTGAATGACGTGGTGAGTGTAAGCCAACTATGTTCTCCCCTTTATTATTCATATTACATGGGATGTTGTGAAGATTGCCTAACTTGCGACATATGCCTTCAATGCGATTATGTCTCTAAGTCGTGCCTCGACACGTGGGAGCTATAGTCGCATCGAGGGTGTTACAGATCTACTCCTAGATCACTATTGTACCCCCTTGCCAAAATCATGGCAAGGTACACAATAGGTCTGGTACACAGGATGGCATACTTTATAGATCCTATGGCCGAGGCATAGGGAATGACTTTCATTCTCTCTCTATCTTCTTCCATGGTCGGGTTTTGAGTCTTACTCAACTTCATACCTTGCAATGCAGGCAACAACCCTTTCTTTGACCGGTCCATTTTGAACTTCTTCAAAACTTTGTCAAGGTATGCGCTTTGTGAAAGTCCTATTAAGCGTCTCGATCTATCTCTATAGATCTTGATGCCAATACATAAGTAGCTTTACCGAGGTCTTTTATTAAAAAATTCTTATTCAAGTATCCTTTTATGATATCCAGGAATTCTATATCATTTCCAATCAACAATATGTCATCCACATATAATATCAGAAATGCTATAGAGCTCCCACTCACTTTCTTGTAAATACAGACTTCACCAAAAAGTCTGTATAAAACCATATGCTTTGATCACCTCATCAAAGTGTATATTCCAACTCCGAGATGCTTGCACCAGTCCATAGATGGATCGCTGGAGCTTGCACACTTTGTTAGCACCTTTAGGATCGACAAAACCTTTTGGTTGCATCATATACAACTCCTCTTTAAGAAATCCATTAAGGAATGCAGTTTGGACGTCCATTTGACAAATTTCATAATCATAAAATGCGGCAATTGCTAACACTATTCGGACTAATTTAAGCATCACTACGGGTGAGAAGGTCTCATCGCAGTAAACCCCTTGAACTTGTCGAAAAGCTTTCATGACAAGTCGAGCTTTATAGACGGTGACATTACCATCAGCGTTAGTCTTCTTCTTGAAGATCCATTTATTCTCAATGGCTTGCCGATCATCAGGCAAGTCCACCAAAGTCCACACTTTATTCTCATACATGGATCCTATCTCAGATTTCATGGCCTCAAGCCATCTGTCGAAATTTGGGCTCATCATAGCTTCTTCATAGTTCGTAGGTTCGCCTTGGTCTAATAACATGACTTCCAAAACATGATTACCGTACCACTCTGGTGTGGATCATGCTCTGGTTGACCTACGAGGTTCATTAGCAACTTGATCTGAAGTTTCATGATCATTATCATTTGCTTCCTCTCTAGTTGGTGTAGGCATCACGGGAACAAATTTCTCTGATGTGCTACTCTCCAATTCGAGCGAAGGTACAACTACCTCATGAAGTTCTACTTTCCTCCCACTCACTTCTTTCGAGAGAAACTCCTCTATAAAGGATCCATTCTTAGCAACAAAGATCTTGCCTTCGGATATGTGGTAGAAGGTGTACCCAATTGTTTCCTTAGGGTATCCTATGAAGACGCACTTCTTCGATTTGGGTTTGAGCTTATCAGGCTGAAGCCTTTTGACATAAGTGTCGCAACCCCAAACTTTAAGAAACGACAGCTTAGGTTTCTTGCCAAACCATAGTTCATACGGTGTCATCTCAACAGATTTAGACGGTGCCCTATTTAATGTGAATGCGTCTGTCTCTAATGCATAACCCCAAAAAGATCGTGGCAAATCGGTAAGAGACATCATAGAACATATCATATCTAATAAAGTACGGTTACGACGTTTGGACACACCATTACGCTGTGATGTTCCATGTCGCGTGAGTTGTGAAACAATTCCACATTGTTTTAAATGAAGGCTAAACTCATAACTCAAATTCACCTCCACGATCAAATCATAGAAACTTTATTTTCTTGTTACGATGATTCTCTACTTCACTCTGAAATTCTTTGAACTTCTCAAATGTTTTATACTTGTGTTTCATCAAGTAGATATACCCATACCTACTCAAATCACCTGTGAAGGTTAGAAAATAACAATACCCGCCGCGTGCTTCAACACTCATCGGACCGCATACATCGGTATGTATTATTTCCAATAAGTCATTAGCTCGCTCCATTGTTCTGGAGAATGGAATTTTAGTCATCTTGCCCATGAGGCATGGTTTGCAAGTATCAAATGATTCATAATCAGGTGATTACAAAATCCCATCTGCATGGAGTTTCTTCATGCGCTTTATACCAATATGACCTAAACGGCAGTGCCACAAGTATGTGCACTATCATTATTAACTTTGCATCGTTTGGCATCAATATTATGAATATGTGTATCACTAAGATCGAGATTCAATAAACCATTCACATTGGGTGTATGACCATAGAAGGTTTTATTCATGTAAATAGAACAACAATTATTCTTTGACTTAAATGAATAACCATATTACAATAAACATGATCAAATCACATTCATGCTCAACACAAACACCAAATAACATTTATCTAGGTTCAACACTAATCCTGAAGGTAGAGGGAGTGTGCGATGGTGATCGTATCAACCTTGGAATCACTTCCAACACACATCGTCACCTCTCCCTTAACTAGTCTCTGTTTATTCTGCAACTCCCGTTTCGAGTTACTAATCTTAGCAACTGAATCGGTATCAAATACCCAGGGGCTACTATTAATAGTAGTAAGGTACACATCAATAACATGTATATGAAATATACCTTTGTTCACTTTGCCATCTTTCTTATCCGCCAAGTATTTGGGGCAGTTTCGTTTCCAGTGACCATTTCCTTTGCAGTAGAGGCACTCAGTTTCAGGCTTGGGTCCAGCTTTGGGCTTCTTCATGGGAGCGGCAACTTACTTGCCATTCTTCTTGAAGTTCCCTTTCCTTCCCTTGCCCTTTTTCTTGAAACTAGTGGTCTTGTAAACCATCAACACTTGATGCCCTTTCTTGATTTCTACCTTCGCCGATTTTAGCATCGTGAAGAGCTTGGGAATCGTTTTTGTCATCCCTTACATATTATAGTTCATCACGAAGTTCTAGTAGCTTGGTGATAGTGACTAGAGAACTTTGTCAATCACTATCTTATCTGGAAGATTAACTCTCACTTGATTCAAGTGATTGTAGTACCAAGACATTCTGAGCACATGCTCACTGGCTGAGCTATTCTCCTCCATCTTGTAGGCAAAGTACTTGTCAGAGGTCTCATACCTCTCGACACGGGCATGAGTCTGAAAAACCAATTTCATCTCTTGGAACATCTCATATTCTCCGTGACGTTCAATTTTTTTTTGATGTCCCAGTTCTAAGCCGTAAAGCATGGCGCACTAAACTATTAAGTAGTCATCATATTGATCTTGCCAAACATTCATAATGTTTGCATCTACTCCTGCAATAGTTCTGTCACCTAGCGGTGCATCAAGTATATAATTCTTCTGTGCAGCAATGAAGATAATCCTCAGATCACGGACCCAGTCTGCATCATTGCTACTATCATATTTCAACTTATTTTTCTCTAGGAACTTATCAAAAAATAAGGGATCTATATCGCGAGCTGTTGATCTACAACATAGATATGCAAAAACTATTAAGACTAAGTTCATGATAAATTTAAGTTCAACTAATCAAATTAATAATGAACTCCCACTTAAATTAACATCCCTCAAGTTATTTAAGTGATACATGATCAAAATCAACTAACCCATGTCCGATCATCACGTGAGATGGGGTAGTCATCAATGGTCAACATTGATATTTGTTAGAACTATGTCGGTATTTCCCCAAAGAGGAAGGGATGATGCAGCACAACGACGGTAGTTATTTCCCTCAGTGATGAGACCAAGGTTATCGAACTAGTAGGAGAACCACGCAACACTACGTGAACGGCACCTGCACACAAATAACAAATACTCGCAACCCAACGTATTAAAGGGGTTGTCAATCCCTTTTGGATAACGACGCCAGAAATTGGCAAAAGGACGTGAGAGAGTTGTAATAAACTGATAGATCAAACGCTAAATAAAATAAAGTGCAGCAAGGTATTTTTGTATTTTTGGTTTAATATATCTGAAAATAAAAGCAAATAAAAATAGATCGCGAAGGAAAATATAATAAAGAAGAGACCCAGGGGCCGTAGGCTTCACTAGTGGCTTCTCTCGAGAAAAATAGCAAACGGTGGGTAAACAAATTATTGTTGGGCAATTGATAGAACTTCAAATAATCATGACGATATCCAGGCAATGATCATTATATAGGCATCACGTCCAAGATTAGTAGACCGACTCCTGCCTGCATCTACTACTATTACTCCACACATCGATCGCTATCCAACATGCATCTAGTGTATTAAGGTCATTGAGAAACGGAGAAATGCAATAAGAATGATGACATGATGTAGACAAGATCTATTTATGTAGAAATAGACCCCATCTTGCTATCCTTAATGGCAACGATACATACGTGTCGGTTCCCCTTCTGTCACTGGGATCAAGCACCGTAAGATCGAACCCATTACAAAGCACCTCTTCTCATTGCAAGATAAATAGATCAAGTTGGCCAAACAAAACCCAAATACCGGAGAAGAAATACAAGGCTATAAGCAATCATGCATATAAGAGATCAAAGAAGACTCAAATAACTTTCATGGATAAAAAGATAGATCTGATCATAAACTCAAAGTTCATCTGATCCCAACAAACACATCGCAAAAAGAGTTACATCATATGGATCTCCAAGAGACCATTGTATTGAGAACCAAAAGAGAGAGAGGAAGCCATACAACTACTAACTAAGGACCCGTAGGTCTACAAAAGACTACTCACGCATCATCGGAGAGGCACCAATGGACATGATGAACCCCTCCTTGATGGTGTCTAGATTGGATCTGGTGGTTCTGGAACTTGCGGCGGCTGGAATTGATTTTCGTCGAGCCCCCTAGGGTTTCTGGAATATTGTGGTATTTATAGAGCAAAGATGTGGTGAGGGAGGCCACCGAGGTGGGCACAACCCACCAGGGCGCGCCTGGGCCTCCAGGCGCGCCCTGGTGGGTTGTGCTCCCCTCGGAGCACCCCCCAGATGCTTCTCCGGCCCACTGGATGTCTTATGGTCCAAAAAAATCCACAAAAAGTTTCGCTGCATTTTTACTCCGTTTGGTATTGATTTCCTGCGATGTAAAAACATGCAGAAAAAAGCAACTGGCACTTGGCACTATGTCAATAGGTTAGTACCAAAAAATGATATAAAATTATTGTAAAACATCCAAGAATGATAATATAACAGCATGGAACAATAAAAAATTATAGATACTGAAAGAACATGCGGTGCCCCGATGTTTGGTTTTGGTAATTGATGACAATCTCTATGGACTAATGGTTGCCTTGAGTTATATTTGAAGGTTTTTTCCATAGGCTTTTCTTGGAGTATATGTGTTGGTTTCGAGGAGAGTTTGTGTCGACCAAGGTGATATTCAAGGAATTATCCGAAGATTGGTCACGTGAGTGTTGAGCTTATTGCAAGCATGTCTTGAAGAAGAAGAAGATTGTGTGATCATTCGTGTCTACCTTCAAGACATCATCCAAATGAAGAGAATTGGAAAGATTCAAGGTTGATCAAGATTAAGTCAAGAATGAATCAAGTTGATCAACACATAAAGCATACAAGATGTACTGAGGGATTAAGTGATCCCATGGTATGGTAAGCATTGTCCATTACACTTTGTTTGCTAAACCATGGTTTTTGTGAGAGTTCTTTGTGGGGTTAGGTTGCGATGTGCAAGTTCAAGTGGAGCATCATGAAGAGATCAAATGCTTGAAGCTTTCTGTCCATTATGGTAACAATGGATTTATGAAGATGTGCCGAAGAGTGGCTCACCCATAATGGAGTATGGGGAGCAATCAACTAGTCTTCATCGAGCCAACACAATCAAGAAAGGTGGTCCAACTTGAGGGAGTCAAGATCGTCACCATCTAGCTCAAGTGGACTATGTGCCAGCCAAAGGTTTGCCCTTGATAGGTTTTCTATTTTTCCGGTCTCATGGTGGTAGTTGGGAGACCAGGTTATAGGATCAATTGCCGTACTATCAAGGGGGGCTCTCAATGAGTAGCTTGATTGTACCGTTCATAGAGAGCTCAAACCATTGCATCCTTGCATCATCTTTTTTGGTTCTTGTTTGGTTCTTCTCCTTGTGAGATTTGGAGCTTATGGTCATTTTCATGACAAGCTCGTTTTCATTGAAAACGGAGTTCACGTGCATCTTCTATGATGTTTTCGATGTTGGAGGTTATGTCGGTTCTTCCTTTTTGGAGGTTTCACTCCTCTATTTGTCGCTGTTTTGATGCTACTCGTCGTCTTGTATCCAACAAGCTTGAGTTTGCTCAATTTGGAGCTCATTTGCAGAAGTTTTGGCAGTTCTGGTTTTCCTTGGAGTTTACTTGTTTTCATGGAAGTGGCATAAGGATGGCGCCAGCGGTAGTACCGCTGGGCCGGAGCGGCAGTAACGCGTATCGCCACAAGCGATAGTACCACCTATGGCCATAAGCGGTAGTACGGCTCCGGTTCCGCGCTGGTACCGCCTCGACTCGAAACGTGGTTTTCTCGTGTCGGGTTCAGCGGCAGTAGGAGTGGCAGTAGGAGTGGTAGTACCGCGGCTACCACCTCCCCTAGTGCCGCTCAATGGCCCTCCTCCCTATTCCTTCTCCCTGTGCTCGTGGTAGGTGCTGTGCGCGGTCCCAGCAGTAGTACCGCTGGGCCAAGCGGCAGTACCAGTGCGGCCAACGGTAGTACCGCTGGCTCCAGTGGTAGTGCCACTCATACGGCTCTGCCTCGCACTTTGTTTTGCTCCTCTCTCTGTGTTCTACCACCCGGGTGGTAGTACCGCTCGTGCGCGGACTGAGCACATAACGGTTGGATTTGGGAGCTCCTATAAAAGGGGGTCTTCTTCCCCATTCAACCTTATCCTTTGAGCTCGTGTTCTTTCTCCATTGTTGACCTTCTTCGAGCTTGCTAACTCTCAATCCCTCCATGGATTCTTGCTAGTTTTTGAGGGAAAAGAGAGAGGAGATCTAGATCCACATTTCCACCAATCACTTTCTCCACTATGTGAGGGGAACCCCTTGGATCTAGATCTTGGAGTTCTTGGTGTTCTCCTTCGTGTTCTTCCTCTCATTTTCCTCCCTAGCATTAGTTGCTTCAGTGGGATTTGAGAGAGAAGGACTTGGGTACTCCGTGTGCCCTTGCCATTGCATTTGGTTCATCAGTTTGAGTTCTCCACGGTGATACGTGAAGTTACAAGTTGAGAAGCTTATTACTCTTGGGTGCTTGGTACCCTTGAGCTTGTTCCTCTTGGGTGCTTGGGCGCCCTAGACAGTTGAGGTCACCTCGGAGCCATATTCCATTGTGGTGAAGCTTCATGGTGTCGTTGGGGAGTTAACCCCAACCTTTGTGGTGTTCGGAGCTCAATCATTGTGATGTAAAGCTCCGGGCAAGCGTCGGGGTCTCCAATTAGGTTGTGGAGATCACACCGAGCAATTTGACGGGTTCTGGTGACCGCCCCAAGGGTTGCCAAAGTGTACGGGTTCGGTGACCGCCCCCAAGGGTTGCCATTTGTACGGGTTCGATGACCTCCCTCAAGGGTCCCTTAGTGGAATCACGACATCTTGCATTGTGCGAGGGCGTGAGGAGATTACGGTGGCCTTAGTGGCTTTTGGGGAGCATTGTGCCTCCACACTGCTCCAAACGGAGATTAGCATCCACAAGGGTGTGAACTTCGGGATACATCGTCATCTCCGCGTGCCTCGGTTATCTCTTACCCGAGCCCTTTTACGTATGCACTTTACTTTGTGATAGCCATATTGTTTCTTGTCATATATCTTGCTATCACATAGTTGCTTATCTTGCTTAGCTTAAGTTGTTGGTGCACATATGTGAGCCTAGTTGTTTTAGGTTTTGTGCTTGGCAAATTAACCGCTAGGTTTATTCTGCATTTGTTCAAGCCTAAACTGTAATTATTTTAAAACGCCTATTCACCCCCCTCTAGGGGACATCCACGATCTTTCAGATACGTTGGAGACGTATCAAACATCTCTATGTTGGTCATATCTACCATATGACTCATGTTCGACCTTTCGGTCTCCAGTGTTTCGAGACCATGTCTGTACATGCTAGGCTAGTCAAGTTTAACCCAAGTATTCTGCATGTGTAGAACTATCTTACACCCGTTGTATGTGGACGTGGAGTCTATCACACCCGATCATCACGTGGTGTCTCGGAACGATGAACTGTAGCAATGGTGCATACTCAGGGAGAACACTTTTATCTTCAAATTAAGTGAAGGGATCATCTTATAATTCTACCGTTGTTCTAAGCAAAATAAGATGCATAAAAGATAAACATCACATGCAATCAAAATATGTGACATGATATGGCCATCATCTTGTGCTTTTGATCTCCATCTCCAAAGCATCATCATGATCTCCATCGTCGCCGGCTTGACACCTTGATCTCCATCGTAGCGTTGTTGCGTCGAGGTCGTCATGCCAACTATTTCTTCTACAACTATCGCTAATGCATAGTGATAAAGTAAAGCAATTACATGGTGCTTGCACTTCATACAATAAGGAGACAACCCTAAGGCTCCTACCGGTTGTCGATATTACAAAACATGATCACCTCATACATCAACATATATCACATCATATCTTGACCATATCACATCACAACATGCCCTGCAAAAACAAGTTAGACGTCCTCTACTTTGTTGTTGTAAGTTTTACGTGGTTGCTACGGGCTTCTAGCAAGAACAATTCTTACCTATGCAAAAACCACAACAGTGTTTCTTCAAGTTTGCTATTTTAACCTTCTTCAAGGACTGACCATAGTCAAATTCGATTCAACTAAAGTAGGAGAAACAGACACCCGCCAGCCACCTTTATGCAAAACTAGTTGCATGTCTGTCGGTGGAACCAGTCTCATGTCCGTGGATATGTAAGGTTGGCCCGACCGCTTCATCCCACAATACCGCCGAATCAAAATAAGATGTTGGTGGTAAGCAGTATGACTATCACCGCCCACAACTCTTTGTGTTCTATTCGTGCATATCATCTACGCATAGACCTGGCTCATGATGCCACTGTTGGGAATCGTTGCATGGAAAACAAAAAATTTCTACGCACACGCAATGACCTATCCATGGAGATGCATAGCAAAGGGGGGGGGGGGAGAGTGTGTCTACGTACCCTTGTAGACCGTAAGCGGAAGCGTTTCACAACGCGATTGATGTAGTCAAACTTCTTCGTGCTTCAACTGATCAAGTACCGAACGCACGACACCTCCGCGTTCTGTACACGTTCAGCTCGCTGACGTCCCTCGCCTTCTTGATCCAGCAAGATGTCGACGTAGTAGATGAGTTCCGTCAGCATGACAGTGTGGTGACGGTGATGGTGAAGTGATCTCCGTAGGGCTTCGCCTAAGCACTACGAAAATATGTCCGGGGGTGTAAACGGTGGATGGGGGCGCCGCACACGGCTAGGAAATTGTCTGGTGTGTGCTAGGCGCCCCCTCCCACATATATATAGGTGGGAGGGAGGGAGGAGCAGCCAAGGGGGCCGCCCAAGTAGGAGGAATCCAACTTGGGGTCTCTGATATCTACTACGCAACTTTATTCTTGTAGACTCGTTTTGGGCCTCCAAGCACAGAGTTTTGTAGGATAATAGAAATTTTCCCTCTAGTGGATTGGATAACCTAAGTGAAAGATCGTGGATGTCGCCTAGAGGGGTGTGAATAGGTGCTTTAAATAATTCGATTTAGGCTTGAACAAATGCGGAAAAAACCTAGCGGTTAATTTGACAAGCACAAAACCTACAACAACTAGGCTCACCTATGTGCACCAACAACTTATGCTAAGCAATACAAACTACTAGGTGATAGCAAGATATATGACAAGAACAATATGGCTATCAAAAAGTAAAGTGCATAAGTAAAGGGCTCGGGTAAGAGATGACCAAGGCACGCAGAGACGACGATGTATCCCGAAGTTCACACCCTTGCGGGTGCTAATCTCCATTTGGAGCAGTGTGGAGGCAGAATGCTCCCCAAAAAGCCACTAGGGCCACCTTAATATCCTCATGCCCTTGCACAATGCAAGATGCCATGATTCCAGTAAGGGACCCATGAGGGCGGTCACCGAACCCGTACAAATGGCAACCCTTGGGGGCGGTCACTGAACCCGCACACTTTGGCAACCCTTGGGGGCGGTCACTGGAAGCTGTCAAATTGCTCGGGGTGATATCCACAACCTAATTGGAGACCCCGACGCTTGCCCGGAGCTTTACACCACAATGATTGAGCTCGGAATGCCACCAACCGTCCAGGGCGCCCAAGCACCCAAGAGGAACAAGCTCAAGGGTACCAAGCACCCAAGAGTAATAAGCTTCTCAACTTGTAACTTCCATGTATCACCGTGGAGAACTCAAACCGATGCACCAAATGCAATGGCAAGGGCACATGGAGTGCCCAAGTCCTTCTCTCTCAAATCCCACCGAAGCAACTTATGCTAGGGAGGAAAATGAGAGGAAGAACAAGAAGGAGAACACCAAGAACTCCAAGATCTAGATCCAAAGGGTTCCCCTCACATAGAGGAGAAAGTGATTGGAGAAAATGTGGATCTAGATATCCTCTCTCTTTTCCCTCAAAAACTAGCAAGAATCCATGGAGGGGTTGAGAGTTAGCAAGCTCGAAAAAGGTCAACAATGGGGGAAGAGCACGGGCTCAAAAAGATAGAGTCCAATGGGGAAGTAGACCCCCTTTTATAGGTCCCCACGAATCTGCCCATTATGTGCAGAAAATTATAGGACCGGTACAACCGGTGCATGACTGGTACAACTGGTCAAAGCATAGGGAAAACCAACCTGTAGGAAAAGGCCCTATGCGGTACAACAGTCCGGGGAACCAGTAGTACTGGTTAAACTGAACTAACCGGTACAACCGGTCAACAACCGCCCAAGAACTACTCCAAAACAGAAACTAGTCTGGTGGTCGAGCGATACATGGCCGGTACAACCTTCAGAGCAATTCTGGAGCGGTACAACCGCTCCAAACACCGGTTGTACCGATCAACCGGTACAACCTGGGGCGGTACAACCTCTCTATGTAAAACAGGTAAGAACAAAACAGCTGTAACTTTCGCATACGACCTCCGAATTCGCCGAAATCAAGTTTGTTGGAAAGCTAACGACAAGTGCAAACAAAATGTTGATAGAAATATCAAGAAATATAAATTGAGGAAAAACCCAAAATAAAATGGTGAGAACCCTTTCTCAAATAAGACCGATAAAACCTCCAACACCAAAAACACAAAAGAAGATGCATATGAAATCGGTTTTCGATGAACTCAAGCTTGTCATGAAGAAGACCATAAGCTCCAAATCTCACAAGAGGAACAACCAAAAAAGAGCCAAGAGAGATGATGCAATGATTCAATGGTTTGAGCTCTCGACGAACAATACGATCAAGCTACTCACTAGAGAGCCCCCTTGATAGTACGACAATCGATCCTACAACCCGGTCTCTCGACTACCACTATGAGACCGGTAAAATAGAAAACCTATCAAGGGCAAACCTTTGCCTTGCACATAGTCCACTTGAGCTAGATGATGAAGCTCTTGACTTCCTCAAGTTGGACCACCTTTCTTGATTGCGTTGGCTCGGTGAAGACTAGTTGATTGCTCCCCCATACTCCACTATGGGTGAGCCACTCTTCGGCACATCTCCACAAGTCCATTGCCACCACAATGGACAGCAAGCTTTAAGCATGATTTCTCTCCCATACTCCATTATGGGTGATCCACTCTTCGTGTTGCTCCACTTGATCTTGCACACTGCAAACTTGATGACGGTCACCACTTGATGTCATCCTCCATTGTTTGTATGAGATCTTCCTCTTGACGCAAGCCCATGGAAACATACCTAACCCCACACAGAACTCTCACGTAGACCATGGGTTAGAACACAAAGCGTAATGGACTATTCTTACCATACCATGGGATCACTTGATCCCTCTTGGTACAACTTGTGCGCTTTGTGTGTCGATCAACTTGAATCACTCTCTGTACTTAGTCGTGATCAACCTTGAATCTTTCCAACTCTCTTCATTAGGACGATTTCTTGAAGGTAAACTTGAATGTTCACACAATCTTCTTCTTCAAGACATGCTTGCAATAAGATCAACTCTCACATGACCAATCTTTGGATAATTCCTTGAAAAGCACTTCGGCCACCTCAAAAACTCCTTGAAACAAACACATGGACTTCAAGAGAAGCCTATGGATAGATCCTTCAAATATAACTCAATGCAACCATTAGTCCATAGAGATTGTCATCAATTACCAAAACCAAACATGGGGGCACCGCATGCTCTTTCAATCTCCCCCATTTTGGTAATTGATGGCAATCACTTTCAAGAGAGTTTATACAAGGAATTACGCATCACCATGCAATGCAACAACCAATGATGCATGCATATGAGATGAAAATGCTTAGGAACAAAACGAAAGCAAGAATAAATAACTCTGTAAAATTCTCCACAAAACTCTCTAAAACTTCTCCCCCATTGGCATCGATTGCCAAAATGGGCGAAAAACTTAGAAGGCCAAAGTAAATTGTGTTCCTCCATAAATTGTGTATTTCTCAACAAGAGAGTGAAATGCAATACACATATCCAAAGGTAAATACTTGGAGGAACACAAACTATATTGAGGCACAAAGATTGCTGAAGCAAGATATGCCACAAAGACATAACAAAGAGAGACACAAGCAATCAAGCAATCAAAAGATACCAATTGAAGCAAGCCATCAAAGGATATCAATTGAACCAACTAGACCAAAGATTCTATGAGCCACATGAATAAAGGATATTACGATATGAGCAAAGGAGTGTTCTAATGAAACTAGAGAAGCTCCCCATGATTTGTGCACACATAAGAATTTTTGTATTTGGATACAAAGTGCACAAAATAGGATCATAGCTCCCCCAAAATCAATAGAAACTACAACAAGTGCAAGTGATCATATAGGAAACAAAGCCTAGCACTTGCAACAAATACATGGTTGAGCAACATGTAAAAGAGGCAACTTAAGAATAGGCTCAACCAAAAAGATGTGTGTGAGTCATGGCAAAGCACTTGAGAAGACTTATATAAGGAAGGGCATTAAGCATCAACATAGTCTTGGATAAATGAGATACAAGGTGCAAGACATGTCCTCCCCCCCCCACACACACAACAAGCAAATGGATACATAAGCTTACTAAAAAGCGAAATAACAACCAAGCTTGAGACAACCCATGGTGAAGATAGAAAATGAAAGCCTCATCTAGACGAGGGATACCAATTAAGATGGCAAAGGCCTCGTCAAGACAATCATCAGGAAAAAGATCTTCACCACAAAAGAGTGCATCAAGATGCAACGAGATAAGACCCGCAGTCAAGATAAATCCTTTCACAAAACCACCAAGGAAAAAGGTGGACGTGAAGGAATAAGGATATCAACTAGAGATGTAACTTTACTCAAGTGCATAAGATTCTAGGTACATCAAAATCATGATGATATCAATCCACAAAGAAGGATGTACACATGAAATAGTTACAAAAAGGAAAGAACAAGATATACACAAGGAAGTCATAAATATACCAATATGATATTTTCTTGGAAGCATAGTACATGGCTAGATATGGTCTTATTGTATATAAATGAACTCCTACCACACATCCATCAAAGACATCACAACTAGCAACAAGAGATCATCGTCGGAATGCTTTGAGAAAGGAAACAAGTTTCATAAGATATGAAATGAATATCATGCCAAGATGCAACCTACACAAGGTTGAATGCATGAGAGGAAAGCATGAATAGATACTTGTTACCTAGATAGCATTGTAAGGATGTAGAATATACCAATTGAAGGACTTAGATAGTAGTTTATTGAACATCCTAGCTTGACTCCAATAAGCACATGGTGACAACACCTTCCTTGTGAGTGAGCTGAGCATCCAATGCATCTCCAATTGTTCCTAGAACAACATCACAAACAAAATGGTACCCAAACTCATTGGGACCAAAGAGTTAGAAACACCAATAGATAGGACAAACTCCACATAAATATGTGCACATAGATATGAAAATAAATATCATGCACATCTCATCCAATTTGAGACTTGGTGGAGTTTCCCTTATATATTGGGTCAAAGAAAGAAAGCATGCCAAATAAAATACATGAAGTAAATATGCATGCTCGAAACTTTCAAGGACCGAAACTAAATGAAAAAGAAATACCAAGTGAAAATAGGATACCAAATGGAGAAATCAGCACTTGGAAGGTATCATTAAAAATACATCAAGGAATGAGATATCCATTGATACACACAAAAAGAAAGATATCAAACTCTCAAAAGAGAGAATGGTTCCAAACAAACCAAGCCCTCTACAAAGTTTCATGATGGCACAAAGTACCAAAAAGAAACGACTTGCCTGTCATCAACACACACTTGATAAGGATCATAAGATGAGTGTTTTATAGAAAATATGATAGCTCCCCAAGAGTAGTGCATGATAGAGAATTTGCATTCGAATACAAAATGCACAAGGTGGGATCCCCACTTTCACTATCTCTAGAAAACACTAGACAAGATCAACAAATTAACAAGATCCACAAGTGGTATGGAAGACAACGGGAGTTGACCCAATCCTTGGCAAGAGATAAGGAAAATAAAAGCAAAAGTCAATGTAAAGATGATCAATAATTTCTACCATACAAGTGAGTACCAATTGTCAAAAGACAAGAAGTATTTGGAAATAATTTCCAGTGGTAGATAGCAAGGATATCCAACATCATCTTTACACCAAACACAAGCAAATTTGCAACCTGTAGAGCTAACATGCCACCTAGGAACACGATAATCTACAATATCAACTCTAGGTGACAATATCTCAAATGTGCACATTTTCTAGGCTAGTAATATGCACATAGCATATTACTCCCCCATAATGTGATACTAATTAAATATAAACAAGAGGCAAATAAAAGGATCCAACAAGAGATAATTAATGGACTATTTAGACTTTGAATTTCTCATGAGAAGACATACCACATAGCACTAGATAATCTTGAAATATCAAAACTAGATGGTATTCCTCATGTACACACATTTATAAGATTGTGAGGTGCACAAAGCACATCACTCCCCCAAAATGGGATGTTCCATTAATCTCTCACAAGAGCCAAAATGATACAAACAAGATGCAAAAAGGCTCAACACAACTCTCACATGTACATGATGTGCAAATCAACATACACATACTTGATTACTCAAGACAAGCAAATTGGAAGCACAACATATGCAAACACATGCAATGTACAAAACCAAAACATGCAAAAGGGCAAGTAACTTTCAATGTAAACAATTTAAGTACAAGTTACCGCAAGGAGGAACATTGGATATAAGATAGAAACTTGATAACCCAATTGACTTGGCTTGAGACAATATGAATGATGAAGATCCCTTAATTTTTCATGATTTTTCCAAGTCTCCAATGCCCTCCACCAACACCCATTGATCAAGTTTGAGCTAGTTGGTCCACAACCAAGTTGGGTCCTAAGAGGTTAGTCACAATAGGCTTGGCTACCCAAATGGTTCTTTTCTTGACACAACTTTGAGTACCAACAAATTTTGCAAACACATTGCCAACCTTATGCTTCCCAAGAGAATAGATATCATCAATTAGAATAGAGTTGGATAAGGTACCGTTCGTGCATGAAGAAGCGACATGACCTTTCTCACGACATAGGTAGCAACGTCTACTCTTCACTTTCTTCTCACTTGATTTCTCAACTTTAGAAGCATTAGCTTGAGTCTTCTTGGGAAGAGGCCTTTCTTCAACTTGAGGTTGAGCATGAGAATGAACTTTTGGCCGCTTCCCTTGTTTCTTGTTACTAATGGCCTTCTTCTTCATTGGGCAAGATCTAACATGATGCCCTTCAATTTTACACTTGAAGCAAATAATCTTGGCCGAATTCTTGACTTGTTTTTGATCCTTATTCTTGTTCATCTTGGGCTTGTTCTTCTTATTGGAGTTGAATTCAAGTCCACATTTGTCATTGGGGGAATTTTGCCCACTCAATATATTGTTGAGTATGGATTTCCCTTCATGACACTTTTCCAAGTCTTTCTTCAAAGAAGTGACTTGGGCCTTGAGCTTTTTGATTTCCTCTACATAGTTAGTCTCAACACAAGTACTAGAGGAAGTATAAGCTTCATCGTTAGAGAAACAAGGCAAGGAAAGCAATTCAGCACAAGATGCACCAATATTTTGAGTAGATGAATTACAAGGACTAGCACATGGCAATATAGCATTTTGACTTGAAGTAGTGCTAGTATCCACATGAGGCTCACTAGATGTTACCTTAGCAATCATGTCCTCACGATCTATCTTTAGCACATTATGGGATACTAGAAGATCATCATGAGAGCTTGAGAGCTTTTCATGACTTTCTTCCAATTTCCCATAATTGCTAGAAAGCAACTCAAGTTGAGCCCGTAGCTCAACCTTCTCCTTAAAAATGGATGCTTCACAAGTAATAGAGTTAGTAGCACAAGTATCATCGTTAACCACAAGAGGAGAGGACAATGATGTCTACTACACAACCTTCTTCTTATAGACGTTGTTGGGCCTCCAAGTGCAGAGGTTTGTAGGACAGTAGACAATTTCCCTCAAGTGGATGACCTAAGGTTTATCAATCCATGGGAGGCGTAGGATGAGGATGGTATCTCTCAAACAACCCTGCAACCAAATAACAAAGAGTCTCTTGTGTCCCCAACACAGCCAATACAATGGTAAATTGTATAGGTGCACTAGTTTGGCGAAGAGATGGTGATACAAGTGCAATATGGATAGTAGATATAGGTTTTTGTAATCCGAAATTATAAAAACAGCAAGGTAACTAATGATAAAAGTGAGCACAAACAGTATTGCAATGTGTTGAAACAAGGCATAGGGTTCATACTTTCACTAGTGTAAGTTCTCTCAACAATAATAACAGAATTAGACCATATAACAATCCCTCAACATGCAACAAAGAGTTACTCCAAAGTAACTAATAGCGGAGAAAAAACAAAGAGATTATTGTAGGGTACGAAACCACCTCAAAGTTATTCTTTCTGATCGATCTATTCAAGAGTCCGTAGTAAAATAACGCGAAGCTATTCTTTCTGTTCAATCTATCATAGAGTTCGTACTAGAATAACACCTTAAGACACAAATCAACCAAAACCCTAATGTCACCTAGATACTCCAATGTCACCTCAAGTATCCTTGGGTATGATTATACAATATGCATGATAACACACAAGCATAGGGGATCACAATAGTTTTCGAGGGTAGAGTATTCAACCCAAATTTATTGATTCGACACAAGGGGAGCCAAAGAATATTCTCAAGTATTAGCAGCTGAGTTGTCAATTCAACCACACCTGGAAACTTAATATCTGCAGCAAAGTGTTTAGTAGCAAAGTAATATGATAGTAGTGGCAACGGTAGCAAAAGGTAACGATAGAAAAAGTAATGTTTTTGGGATTTTGTAGTGATTGTAATAATAGCAACGAAAAAGTAAATAAGCAAGGAACAATATATGGAAAGCTCGTAGGCAATGGATCGGTGATAGAGAATTATGGCGGATGCGGTTCATCATGTAACAGTCATAACCTAGGGTGACATAGAACTAGCTCCAATTCATCAATGTAATGTAGGCATGTATTCCGAATATAGTCATACATGTTTATAGAAAAGAACTTGCATGGCATCTTTTGTCCTACCCTCCCGTGGCAGCGGGGTCCTAATGTAAACTAAACTAAGATCACCTTTTAATAGAGTACCGGACCAAAGCATTAACACATAGTGAATACATGAACTCACCAAACTACGGTCATCACCGGAGTGGTCCCGATTATTGTCACTTCGGGGTTGTCGGATCATAACACATAGTAGGTGACTTTAGACTTGCAAGATAGGATCAAGAACTCTCATATATTGATGAAAACATAATAGGTTCATATCTGAAATCATGGCACTCGAGCCCTAGTGACAAGCATTAAGCATAGCAAAGTCATAGCAACATCAATCTCAGAACATAGTGGATACTAGGGATCAAACCCTAACAAAACTAACTCGATTACATGATAAATCTCATCCAACCCATCACCGTCCAGCAAGCCTACATTGGAATTACTCATGCACGGCGGTGAGCATCATGAAATTGGTGACGGAGGAAGGTTGATGATGACGATGGCGATAGATTCCCCTGTCCGGAGCCCCGAACGGACTCCAGATCAGCCCTCCCGAGAGGTTTTAGGGCCTGGCAGCGGCTCTGTATTGTAAAACGCGATGAATCCTTCTCTCTGATTTTTTCTCCCCGAAAGCAAATATATAGAGTTGGGGTTGAGGTCGGAGGAGCTCCAGGGAGCCCACGAGGTAGGGGGCGCGCCCTAGGGGGGCAGGCGCGCCCCCACCCTCGTGGCTAGGGTGTGGGCCCCCTGGTCTTCATCTTTTGCAAGGATTTTTTATTTTTTACAAATAGACGTTCCGTGAAGTTTTAGGTCATTCTGAGAACTTTTGTTTCTGCACATAAATAACACCATGGCAATTCTGCTGAAAACAGCGTCAGCCCGGGTTAGTTCCATTCAAATCATGCAAGTTAGAGTCCAAAACAAGGGAAAAAGTGTTTGGAAAAGTAGATACGACGGAGACGTATCAACTCCCCCAAGCTTAAACCTTTGCTTGTCCTCAAGCAATTCAGTTGACAAACTGAAAGTGATAAAGAAAAACTTTTACAAACTCTGTTTGCTCTTGTTGTTCTAAATATGTAAAGCCAGCATTCAAGTTTTCAGCAAAGATTATGAACTAACCATATTCACAATAACGCATAGGTCCCATGTTTACTCATATCAATGGCATAATCAACTAGCGAGCAATAATAATAAATCTCGGATGACAACACTTTCTCAAAGCAATCATAATATGATATAACATGATGGTATCTCGCTAGCCCTTTTTGAGACCGCAAAACATAAATGCAGAGCACCTTTAAAGATCAAGGACTGACTAGACATTGTAATTCATGTTAAAAGAGATCCAGTCAAGTCATACTCAATGTAAACTAATAGTAATGAATGCAAATGACAGCGGTGCTCTCCAACTGGTGCTTTTTAATAAGAGGATGATGACTCAACATGAAAGTAAATAGATAGGCCATTCGCAGAGGGAAGCAGGGATTTGTAGAGGTGCCAGAGCTCGGTTTTGAAATAGAGGTGAATAATATTTTGAGCAGTATACTTTCATTGTCAACATAACAACCAAGAGATGGCGATATCTTGCATGCTACACACATTATAGGCGGTTCCGAAACAGAATGGTAAAGTTTATACTCCCCCTCCACCAACAAGCATCAGTCCATGGCTTGCTCGAAACAACGAGTGCCTCCAACTAACAAGAATCCTAGGGGGAGTTTTGTTTGCAATTATTTTGATTTGATTTACATAAAGCATGGAACTGGGCATCCCGGTGACCAGCCATTTCCTCATGAGTGAGGAGCGGAGTCCACTCCTCTTGAGAATAACCCGCCTAACATGGAAGATACGGACATCCCTAGTTGATACATGAGCTATTTGAGCATACAAAACAGGATATTTATTTGAAGGTTTAGAGTTTGGCACATAGAAATTTACTTGGAACGGCAGGTAGATACAATATATAGGTAGGTATGGTGGACTCATATGGCATAACTTTGGGGTTTATGGAGTTGGATGCACAAGCAGTATTCCCGCTTAGTACATGTGAAGGCTAGCAAAAGACTGGGAAGCGACCAGCTAGAGAGCGACAACAGTCATAAACATGGATTAAAATTAATCAACACCGAATGCAAGCATGAGTAGGATATAATGCACCATGAACATAAATATCGTAGAGGCTATGTTGATTTTGTTTCAACTACATGCGTGAACATGTGCCAAGTCAAGCCACTCGAATCGTTCAAAAGAGGATACCACCCTATCATACCACATCACAACCATTTTAATAGCATGTTGGCACGCAAGGTAAACCATTATAAGATCCTAGCTAATCAAGCATGGCATAAGAAACTATGATCTCTAGTTGTCATTGAAAACATGTTTATTCATAATAGGCTGAATCAGGAATGATGAACTAATCATATTTACAAAAACAAGAGAGGTCGAGTTCATACCAGCTTTTCTCATCTCAGTAGGTTCATCATATATCATCATAATTGCCTTTCACTTGCACGACCGAACGACGTGGATAATAATAATAGCGCACGTGCATTGGACTAAGCTGGAATCTGCAAGCATCCAATACACAGGAGAAGACAAGGCAATATGGGCTCTTTTGTCAGATCAACAATAATGCATATAAGAGCCACTTCAACAATTTAATCATGGTCTTCTCCTATCGAACCCCAAAGAAAAGAAAAGAAATAAAACTATTTCCACGGGAAAGCTCCCAACAAGCAAAAGAAGAACATGAAATCTTTTTGTGTTTTCTTTTTAATTACTACTACAAGCATGGAAAGTAAACTAATTAAAAACTACAACTAATTTTTTTGGTTTTTCTTAAGGTTTATTAAGCACACAAGAATAAAGCTTAAAAGGAAATAAACTAGCATGGATGATATAATGAAAAAGTATGAGCACTGACATCTAGAAATGAGTGTGTGGACATGAATATAATGTCGGTGAGAAATACATACTCCCCCAAGCTTAGGCTTTTGGCCTAAGTTGGTCTATGGCCACGGCTGGCCTGGCGGATATCCGTAGTAATAGTTGGGGTCATACTGAGATGCAGCGGCTATCGCCTCCTGAGCTGCAGCGTGGCAGCGAGCGGCCTCCGCTCTCCTCTCGTACTCATCTGCCTCCTCTTTGGTAATAACATATCTTCCTTTTGCCTGATAATCAAAGAAGGCAGGAGCAGGGAGATTAATACGGACAACACGACGTCTGTCAAAGATTAAGCGATACTAGAGAGGTGGTTCATTCCTCTCGAAAAAATAGTGGTGAACCATAGCATTAAAGTCTAGGTATGCAGGAGGTAATTCAATATCATCATTACGTATAGTTACACCAAGAAAATCAGCTAAGCTGTTTGCATAAATTCCACCAAATAAATCTCCATTAAATCTATTAAGATGCAACCTACATGCAACAATGGCTCCCAAATTATAAGATTTATCTCCTAACACAGCACTCCTAAGAATACTGAGGTCGAGGACACACATGTGACATGCCTCATCTTTACCATTAATGCATCTACCTATGAAGAGAGCAAAATAATGTATAGCAGGAAAGTGAATGCTCCCTATGGTAGCTTGTGTTATATCTCTAGATTCCCCCATAGTTATACTAGCAAGAAAATCTCTAAATTCATATTTGCGAGGTTCCTTAATACTACCCCATTGTGGAAGTTTGCAAGCAGTGGTAAAATCCTCTAAGTCCATAGTGTAAGAATTTTCATAAAGATCAAACAGGACAGTTGGAGAATTAGGTGAAGATGAAAATTCAAACCTCCTCACAAAGGAACTACTAAGATAGTGGTACTGACGGCATTTTTCTTCCTCGAAGCTCACAAGATCAGCGTTACGCAAATATGCGTTAAATTCTTCCTTAATCCCCGCTCGATTCATGAAGTCCTCTGAAGGCCATTCACAGGGCCGCACTGGAGAGTCCCTTGGTGGCTCATCATCAGCATCACGCATTGCAAGCCCGGGCTCTTGTTTCCTTGAAGAGCCACCTTGGTACATTTTCTTAAACATATTTCTTCCTCTGCAAAATTTCTGAATTTTTTAGTAACTTCAAATAAAAGTGAACCAAACTCAATAATATTGATAGCAACAACTCCTACAAGTGCCTAGATCCTATATCATGCATTAGAACTACTTAGGACCATATAAATTTGACATGCAAGCTCAATAACAGGGTCACCTACGCAGCACAAATTTGCAATGAATAAAGCACTAGAACAAAAAACAATTGGACCAATGGAGGAGTCACATACCAAGGAACAATCTCCCCAAGCAGTTTTTGAAGGAAATATGCCCTAGAGGCAATAATAAAGTTATTATTTATTTCCTTATATCATGATAAATGTTTATTATTCATGCTAGAATTGTATTAACTGGAAACATAATACATGTGTGAATACATAGACAAACAGAGTGTCACTAGTATGCCTCTACTTGACTAGCTCGTTGATCAAAGATGGTTATGTTTCCTAACCGTAGACATGAGTTGTCATTTAATTAACGGGATCACATCATTGAGAATGATGTGATTGACTTGACCCATTCCGTTAGCATAGCACTTGATCGTTTAGTTTGTTGCTATTGCTTTCTTCATGACTTATACATGTTCCTATGACTGTGATATTATGCAACTCCCGTTTACCAGAGGAACACTTTGTGTGCTACCAAACGTCACAACATAACTGGGTGATTATAAAGGTGCTCTACAGGTGTCTCTGAAGGTACTTGTTGGGTTGGCGTATTTCGAGATTAGGATTTGTCACTCCGATTGTCGGAGAGGTATCTCTGGGCCCTCTCGGTAATGCACATCACTTAAGCCTTGCAAGCATTGCAACTAATGAGTTAGTTGCGGGATGATGTATTACGGAACGAGTAAAGAGACTTGCCGATAACGAGATTGAACTAGGTATTGAGATACCGATGATCGAATCTTGAGTAAGTAACATACCGATGACAAAGGGAACAACGTATGTTGTTATGCGGTCTGACCGATAAAGATCTTCGTAGAATATGTGGAAGCCAATATGAGCATCCAGGTTCCGCTATTGGTTATTGACCGGAGACATGTCTCGGTCATGTCTACATAGTTCTCGAACCCGTAGGGTCTGCACGCTTAAAGTTTTGGTGACGATTGTATTACGAGTTTATTTGATTTGATGTACCGAAGGTAGTTCGGAGTCCCGGATGAGATCGGGGACATGACGAGGAGTCTCGAAATGGTCGAGACGTAAAGATCGATATATTGAGCAACTATATTCGGACATCGGAAAGGTTCCGAGTGATTCGGGTATTTTCGGGGGTACCAGGGAGTTATGGGAATACGAGGAAGAAGTAATGGGCCTCATGGGCCAAGTGGTGGAAGAGAGGAGGTAGGGCGCGCGGCCCCCCTAGCCCAAACCGAATTGGACTAGGGGGCCGGCACCCCTTTCCTCCTTTTCCTCCTTCTCCTTCCTTATCCTTCTCCTCCTTCCTTTCCTCCTCCTAGTAGGAGTAGGACAGGGGAGTCCTACTCCTACTAAGAGGAGGACTCCTCCTCCTGGCATGCCCATAGAGGGCCGGCCAGCCTCCCCCCTTGCTCCTTTATATACAGGGGCAGGGGGGCACCTCTAGACACACAAGTGTTGGAAATATGCCCTAGAGGCAATAATAAATTTGTTATTATTATATTTCATTGTTCATGATAATCGTTTATTATCCATGCTAGAATTGTATTGATAGGAAACTCAGATACATGTGTGGATACATAGACAACACCATGTCCCTAGTAAGCCTCTAGTTGACTAGCTCGTTGATCAATAAGATGGTTACGGTTTCCTGACCATGGACATTGGATGTCGTTGATAACGGGATCACATCATTAGGAGAATGATGTGATGGACAAGACCCAATCCTAAGCCTAGCACAAAGATCGTGTAGTTCGTATGCTAAAGCTTTTCTAATGTCAAGTATCATTTCCTTAGACCATGAGATTGTGCAACTCCCAGATACCGTAGGAGTGCTTTGGGTGTGCCAAACGTCACAACGTAACTGGGTGGCTATAAAGGTTCACTACAGGTATCTCCGAAAGTGTCTGTTGGGTTGGCATGAATCGAGACTAGGATTTTTCACTCCGTGTAAACGGAGAGGCATCTCTGGGCCCACTCGGTAGGACATCATCATAATGTGCACAATGTGACCAAGGAGTTGATCACGGGATGATGTGTTATAGAACAAGTAAAGAGAGTTGCCGGTAACGAGATTGAACAAGGTATCAGATACCGACGATCGAATCTCGGGCAAGTACAATACCGCTGGACAAAGGGAATTGTATACGAGATTGATTGAATCCTCGACATCATGGTTCATCCGATGAGATCATCGTGGAACATGTGGGAGCCAACATGGGTATCCAGATCCCGCTGTTGGTTATTGGCCGGAGAGTTGTCTCGGTCATGTCTGCATGGTTCCCAAGCCCGTAGGGTCTACACACTTAAGGTTTGATGACGCTAGGGTTATAGGGAAAGTATGTACGCAGTTACCGAATGTTGTTCGGAGTCCCGCATGAGATCCCGGACGTCACGAGGAGTTCCGGAATGGTCCGGAGGTAAAGATTTATATATAGGAAGTATGGTTTTGGCCACTTGAAGTGTTCCGGGCATCACCGGTAGTGTACCGGGACAACCGGAGGGGTCCAGGGGTCCACCGGGAGGGGCCACGGGCCCCAGAGGCATACATGGGCCAAGTGTGAGATGGGACCAGCCCCTAGGTGAGCTGGGGCGCCTCCCCACCAAGGCCCATGTGCCTAGAGAGAAGAGGGGCAAACCCTAAGGGCAGATGGGCCCTAAGGCCCATGCCTGGTGCGCCTCCCTCTCCCCCCACTTGGCCGCCACCCCAGATGGGGATTGGGGATGCCGCCACCCCTAGGGTGGAAACCCTAGGTGGGGGTGCAGCCCTCCCTCTCCCCCTATATATAGTGGAGGCAAAGGGGCATCCCAACACATGAAGTCCTTCCCCTGTTGGCGCAGCCCTACCCCTCTTCCTCCTCGTCTCTCGTAGTGCTTGGCGAAGCCCTGCTGGAGTCCCGTGCTCCTCCACCACCACCACGCCGTCGTGCTCCTGCTGGATGGAGTCTTCCCCAACCTCTCCTTTTCCCCTTGCTGGATCAAGGCGTAGGAGACGTCACCGGGCTGTACGTGTGTTGAACGCGGAGGTGCCGTCCGTTCGGCACTAGGATCATCGGTGATTTGGATCACGACGAGTATGACTCCATCAACCCCGTTCACTTGAACGCTTTCGCTTAGCGATCTACAAGGGTATGTAGATGCTCTCTCCTTCCCCTTGTTGCTAGATTACTCCATAGATTGATCTTGGTGATGCGTAGAAAATTTTAAATTTCTGTTACGATCCCCAACAGTGGCATCATGAGCTAGGTCTATGTGTAGTTTCTATGCACGAGTAGAACACAAAGCAGTTGTGGGTGTTGATTTTGTCAATTTACTTTCCGTTACTAGTCTTATCTTGATTCGGCGGCATCGTGGGATGAAGCGGCCCGGACCGACCTTACACGTACTCTTACATGAGACTGGTTCCACCGACTGACATGCACTAGTTGCATAAGGTGGCTAGCGGGTGTCTGTCTCTCCCACTTTAGTCGGATCGGATTCGATGAAAAGGGTCCTTATGAAGGGTAAATAGAAATTGGCATATCACGTTGTGGTTCTGGCGTAGGTAAGAAACGTTCTTGCTAGAAACCTATAGCAGCCACATAAAAACTTGCAACAACAATTAGAGGACGTCTAACTTGTTTTTGCAGCATATGCCTTGTGATGTGATATGGCCAAAAGGATGTGATGAATGATATATGTGATGTATGAGATTGATCATGTTCTTGTAATAGGAATCACGACTTGCACGTCGATGAGTATGACAACCGGCAGGAGCCATAGGAGTTGTCTTAATTTATTTATGACCTGAGTGTCAACATAAACGTCATGTAATTACTTTACTTTATTGCTAAAGTGTTAGCCATAGTAGTAGAAGTAATAGATGACGAGAAAAATTCAAGAAGACACGATGATGGAGATCATGATGATGGAGATCATGGTGTCATGCCGGTGACAACGATGATCATGGAGCCCCGAAGATGGAGATCAAAAGGAGCAAAATGATATTGGCCATACCATGTCACTATTTGATTGCATGTGATGTTTATCATGTTTTACATCTTATTTGCTTGGAACGACGGTAGATTAAATAAGATGATCCCTCACTAAAATTTCAAGAAAAGTGTTCCCCCTAACTGTGCACCGTTGCGAAGGTTCGTTGTTTCGAAGCACCATGTGATGATCGGGTGTGATAGATTCTAATGTTCGAATACAACAGGTGTAAGCCAGATTTACACACGCAATACACTTAGGTTGACTTGACGAGCCTAGCATGTACAGACATGGCCTCGGAACACGGAAGACCGAAAGGTCGAGCATGAGTCGTATAGAAGATACGATCAACATGTAGATGTTCACCAATGTTGACTAGTCCGTCTCACGTGATGATCGTACATGGCCTAGTTGACTCGGATCATGTTTCACTTAGATGACTAGAGGGATGTCTATCTGAGTGGGAGTTCATTAAATAATTTGATTAGATGAACTCAATTATCATGAACATAGTCTAAATTGTCTTTGCAAATATGTTGTAGATAAATAGCTCACGTTGTAGCTCCCTGTTTCAATACGTTCCTAGAGAAAGACCAAGTTGAAAGATATTGTAAGCAATGATGCGGACTAGGTCTGTAGTCCGAGGAGTGTCCTCACTTCTACACAGAAGGCTTACGTCTTTGATGCACCGCTCGATGTGCAAACCCCTACAGCGTCGTCTGTGGATGTTGTGAACACCTGACAGACACATCCTGATGACTACTTGATAGTTTAGTGCACCATACTTTACGGCTTAGAATCAGGATTCCAATGACGTTGTGAACGCCATAGAACATATGAGATGTTCCAAGAGCTGAAATTGGGATTTCAGGCTCATGCCCGTGTTGAGAGGTATGAGACCTCTGACAAGTTCTTTTGCCAACAAGATGGAGGAGAATAGCTCAGCTAGTGAGCATGTGCTCAGAATTTCTGGGTGCTACAATCACTTAAATCAAGTGGGAGTTAAACTTCCAAGATAAGATAGTGATTGATAGAGTTCTCTAGCCACTATCACTAAGCTACTAGATCTTCGTGATGAACTATGACATGCAAGGGATGGATTTGATCCCGGAGCTGTTCGCGGTGCTTAAGACCGCAAAAGGTAGAAATCAAGAAGGAGCATCAAGTGTTGATGGTTTAACAAGACCACTGGTTTCAAGAAGGGAAAGGGCTAGAAGGGAAACTTCATGGATAGCAAACCAGTTGCCGCTCCAGTGAAGGAACCCAAGGTTGAACCCAAACCCGAGACTAAGTGCTTCTATTGTAAAGGGAACGATCACTGGTAGCGGGATTACCCCAAATGCATGGTAGATAAGAAGGCTGGCAACTTCAACAAAGTATATACGTGTTATTAATGTGTGCCTGACTAGTACTCCTGGTAGCACCTGGGTATTGGATACCGGTTCAGTTGCTATTATTGGTGACTTGAAGCAAAAGCTACGGACTAAACGGAGACTGGCTAAGGGCGAGGTGACGATGTGTGTTGGAAGTGTTTCCAAAGTTGATGAGATCACCATCGCACGCTCCATCTGCCTTCAGGATTAGTATTGAACCTAGATAAATGTTATCAAGTGTCTATGTTGAGCATGAATATGATTAGATCATGTTCATTGCAATACGGTCATTCATTTAAGTTAGAGAATAATGGTTATTCTGTTTACATGAATGATACCTTTCATGGTCATGCACCCTATGTGAATGGTTCATTGAATCTTGGTCGTGGTAATACACATGTTCACGCCAAAAGATGTAGAGTTAATAATGATAGTACCACTTTCTCGTGGCACTGCCGCTTAGGTCATATTGGCGTAAGATGCATGAAGAAACTCCATGTCGATGGATGTTTGGAGTCACTTGATTTTGAATCACTTGACACATGCGAGCCATGCCTCATGGGCAGGATGACTAAGACCCCGTTTTCAGGTACAATGAAACGGGCAAGTGACTTGTTGGAAATCATGCATGCTGATGCGTGTAATCCAATGAGAATTGAAGCGTGCGGTGGATATCGCTATTTTCTCATCTTCACTAACGATTTGGGTAGATATAGGTATATCTACTTAGTGAAGCACAAGTCTGAAACATTTGAAAAAGTCAAGCGATTTCAGAGTGAAGTTAAGAATCATCATAATAATAAGATCATGTTCCTACGATCTGATCAAAAGGGGATTTTCTGAGTTATGAGTTTGGCAATCACTCAAGACACTGTGGAATTGTTTCATAGTTGAAGCCACCTGGAACACCACAAGGTAATGGTGTGTCTGGACGTCGTAATCGAACCCTATGAGATATGGTGCGATCTATGATGTCTCTTACCAATCTACCGTTTTCATTTTGAGGTTATGCATTAGAGACAGCTGCATTCACTTTAGATAGGACACCATATAAGTCTGTTGAGACGACGCCGTATGAACATTGGTTTGGCAAGAAACCAAAGTTGTCGTTTCTTAATGTTTTGGGCTGCGATGCTTAAGGCTTCAGCCGGAGAAGCTCGAACCCAAAGCGGACAAACACATCTTCATAGGATACCCAAAGGTGACAGTTGGGTATACCTTCTATCTCAGATCCGAGGGCAAATTGTTTGTCGCTAAGAACGGGTCCTTTCTCGAGAAGAAGTTTCTCTCGAAAGAATTGAGTGGGAGGTAGATAGAACTTGATGAGGTTGTCGAACCTTTACTTCAACCAGAGAGTGACGCAACACAGAAAGATGTTTTCTGTGGCGCCTACGTATGTTGAATAGGAAGTTAATGATAGTGATCATGAAGCTTCGGACCAAGTTGCTATCGAACCTCGTAGGTCGACAAGGATATGTACTACTCCTAAGTGGTACGGTAATCATGTCTTAGATATCATGTTGTTAGACAACAATGAACCTACGAGCTATGGAGAAGCGATGGTGGGCCTGTATTCTGACAAATGGTTAGAAGCCATGAGATCCGAGATAGGATCCATATATCAGAACAAAGTATGGACTTTGGTGGACTTGCCCGATGATCGGCAAGCCATTGAGATAAATGGATCTTTAAGAAGAAGAAGGATGTGGGCGGTAATGTTACCGTCTATGAAGCTCGACTTGTGGGAAAGAGTCTTTTCACAAGTTCAAGGAGTTGACTATGATAAGAATTTCTCACCCGTAGCGATGCTTAAGTCCGTCGGAATCATGTTAGCATTAGCTGTATTTTTGGATTATGAAATCTTACAGATGGATGTCAAAACAAGTTTTCATAAGAAAAGTTGTATGTGATACAATAAAAGGTTTTGTCGATCCTAAGGATGCTAAAAGGTATGCTGGCTCCAGCAATCCTTCTATGAACTAGAGCAAGCATCTCGGAATCGGAATATATGTTTTGATGGAGTGATCAAAGCTTTTAGGTTTATACAATGTTTGCTAGAAACATGTATTTACAAGAAAGTGAGTGGGAGCACTACAGCATTTCTGATAAGTATATGTGGATGACATATTGTTGATCCGAAATAATGTAGAATTTCTGGAAAGCATAAACGGTTGTTTGAAGAGTGATTTTCAAAGGAAGACCTGGATAAAGCTGCTTACATATTGGGCATCAAGATCTATAGAAATAGATCAAGACGTTTGATGATACTTTCAAAGAACACACACCTTGACATGTTTTTGAAGGAGTTCAAAATAGATCAGTCAAAGAAGGGGTTCTTACCTGAGTTGTAAGGTGTGAAGTTGAGTAAGACTCGAAGATTGACCACGGCAGAAGAAAGAGGAAGGACGAAGGTCGTCCCCTATGCTCTTGTCATAGGCTCTATACGGCATGCCATGCTGAAGTACCGCACCTATTGTGTGCCTTGCCACATGTTTGGCAAGAGGGTACAAAGGTGATCTAGGAGTGGATCACCAGATAGCAGTCAAAATTATCCTTAGAGGAATAAGGAAATGTTTCTCGGTTATGGAGGTGATAAAGAGTTCGACATAAAGAGTTACGTCGATGCAAGCTTAACACCTATCCAGATAGCTCTGAGTAGAGATACTGGATACGTATAATGGAGCAATAATTTGGAATAGCTCCAAGTGGAACGTGGTAGCAACATCTATGATATAAAGTTTTGCAAAATACATAGGGATCTGAATATGGCAAGACCCGTTGACTACAACCTCTCTCACAAGCATAACATGATCAAACCCAGAACTCTTTGAGTGTTTATCACATAGTGATGTGAACTAGATCATTGAGTCTAGTAGACTCTTGGATGTTGGTCACATGGCGATGTGACCTGTGAGTGTTAATCACATGGCGATGTAAACTAGATTATTGACTCTAGTGCAAGTGGGAGACTGTTGGAAATATGCCCTAGAGGCAATAATAAATTGGTTATTATTATATTTCATTGTTCATGATAATCGTTTATTATCCATGCTAGAATTGTATTGATAGGAAACTCAGATACATGTGTGGATACATAGACAACACCATGTCCCTAGTAAGCCTCTAGTTGACTAGCTCGTTGATCAATAAGATGGGTATGGTTTCCTGACCATGGACATTGGATGTCATTGATAACGGGATCACATCATTAGGAGAATGATGTGATGGACAAGACCCAATCCTAAGCCTAGCACAAAGATTGTGTAGTTCGTATGCTAAAGCTTTTCTAATATCAAGTATCATTTCCTTAGACTATGAGATTGTGCAACTCCTGGATACCGTAGGAGTGCTTTGGGTGTGCCAAACATCACAACGTAACTGGGTGGCTATAAAGGTTCACTACAGGTATCTCCGAAAGTGTTTGTTGGGTTGGCGCGAATCAAGACTGGGATTTGTCACTCCGTGTAAACGGAGAGGTATCTCTGGGCCCACTCGGTAGGACATCATCATAATGTGCACAATGTGACCAAGGAGTTGATCACGGGATGATGTCTTACAGAACGAGTAAAGAGAGTTGCCGGTAACGAGATTGAACAAGGTATCAGATACCGACGATCAAATCTCGGGCAAGTACAATACCGCTGGACAAAGGGAATTGTATACGGGATTGATTGAATCCTCGACATCGTGGTTCATCCGATGAGATCATCGTGGAACATGTGGGAGCCAACATGGGTATCCAGATCCCGCTGTTGGTTATTGGCCGGAGAGTTGTCTCGGTCATGTCTGCATGGTTCCCGAGCCCGTAGGGTCTACACACTTAAGGTTCGATGACGCTAGGGTTATAGGGAAAGTATGTACGTGGTTACCGAATGTTGTTCGGAGTCCCGGATGAGATCCCGGACGTCACGAGGAGTTCCAGAATGGTCCGGAGGTAAAGATTGATATATAGGAAGTATGGTTTTGGCCACCGGAAGTGTTCCGGGCATCACCGGTAGTGTACCGGGACCACCGGAGGGGTCCGGGGGTCCACCGGGAGGGGCCACGGGCCCCGGAGGCATACATGGGCCAAGTGTTAGAAGGGACCAGCCCCTAGGTGGGCTGGGGCGCCTCCCCACCAAGGCCCATGCGCCTAGAGAGAAGAGGGGGCAAACCCTAAGGGCAGATGGGCCCTAAGGACCATGCCTGGTGCGCCTCCCTCTCCCCCCCACTTGGTCGCCACCCCAGATGGGAATTGGGGCTGCCGCCACCCCTAGGGTGGAAACCCTAGGTGGGGGCGCAGCCCTCCCTCTCCCCCTATATATAGTGGAGGCAAAGGGGCATCCCAACACATGAAGTCCTTCCCCTGTTGGCGCAGCCCTACCCCTCTTCCTCCTCGTCTCTCATAGTGCTTGGCGAAGCCCTACTGGAGTCCCGCGCTCCTCCACCACCACCACGCCGTCGTGCTGCTGCTGGATGGAGTCTTCCCCAACCTCTCCTTCTCCCCTTGCTGGATCAAGGCGTAGGAGACGTCACCGGGCTGTACGTGTGTTGAACGCGGAGGTGCCGTCCGTTCGGCACTAGGATCATCGGTGATTTGGATCAGGACGAGTATGACTCCATCAACCCCGTTCACTTGAACGCCTCTGCTTAGCGAGCTACAAGGGTATGTAGATGCTCTCTCCTTCCCCTCGTTGCTAGATTACTCCATAGATTGATCTTGGTGATGCGTAGAAAATTTTAAATTTCTATTATGATCCCCAACAACAAGTTGATCTATTGATCTCTACCAGCCGTGTGCGGTGCCCCCCTCCACCATATTCCACCTCGGTCATATCGTAGTGGTGCTTAGGCGAAGCCCTGCATCGGTAGCAACATCATCACCGTCACCACGCCGTCGTGCTGACGGAACTCTCCCGTGAAGCTCTGCTAGATCGGAGTTCGCGGGACGTCATCAAGCCGAACGTGTGCTGAACTCGGAGGTGCCATGCGTTCGGTAGTTGGATCGGTCGGATCATGAAGACGTACGACTACATCAACCGCGTTGTGCTAACGCTTCTGCTTTCGGTCTACGAGGGTACGTGGACAACACTCTCCCCTCTCGTTGCTATGCATCACCATAATCTTGCGTGTGCGTAGGAAAATTTTGAAATTACTACATTCCCCAACAGTGGCATCCAAGCCAGGTTTTATGCGTAGATGTCATATGCACGAGTAGAACACAAGTGAGTTGTGGGCGATATAAGTCATACTGCTTACCGGCATGTCACACTTTGGTTCGGCGGTATTGTTGGATGAAGCGGCCGGACCGACATTACGCGTACGCTTACACGAGACTGGTTTTACCGCCGTGCTATGCACACAGGTGACTAACGGGTGTCAGTTTCTCCAACTTTAGTTGAACCGAGTGTGGCTATGCCCGGTCCTTGAGAAGGCTAAAACAACACTAACTTGACAAACTATCGTTGTGGTTTTCGATGCGTAGGTAAGAACGGTTCTTGCT
Source organism: Triticum dicoccoides (assembly GCF_002162155.2). NCBI lineage: Eukaryota > Viridiplantae > Streptophyta > Magnoliopsida > Poales > Poaceae > Triticum > Triticum dicoccoides. The sequence goes on from NC_041382.1 coordinate 679,843,371, forward strand.
CAGCCCATAGCAGCCACGTAAAACTTGCAACAACAAAGTAGAGGACGTCTAACTTGTTTTTGCAGGGCATGTTGTGATGTGATATGGTCAAGACGTGATGAGATATAAGTTGTTGTATAAGATGATCATGTTTTGTTGAAGTTATCGGCAACTGGCAGAAGCCTTATGGTTGTCTCTTTATTGCATAAGATGCAAGCACCAAATAATTGCTTTACAATTATCGCTATGCGATAGCAATAGTTGCAAGAGCAATAGTTGGCGAGACGACCATGTGATGACACATTGATATAGATCAAGATGATGGAGATCATGGTGTCATGCCGGTGACGATGGAAATCATGACGATGTTTTGGAGATGGAGATCAAAGGCACAAGATGATGATGGCCATATCATGTCACATATTTTGATTGCATGTGATGTTTATCTTTTATGCATCTTATCTTGCTTTAATTGATGGTAGCATTATAAGATGATCTCTCACTAAATTTCAAGATAAAAGTGTTCTCCCTGAGTATGCACCATTGCCAAAGTTCGTCATGCCCAGACACCACGTGATGATCGGGTGTGATAAGTGTAGGATCGAAAGTATGTCTAGAGGGGGGGTGGTGATTAGACTACTTGACCAAATAAAAACTTAACCTTTTCCCAATTTTAGTTCTTGGCAGATTTTAGCTATTGTAGGACAAGTCAAGCAATCATCACACAATTCAAGCAATCATGCAAAGAGTATATTGGCAGCGGAAAGTAAAGCATGCAACTTGCAAGAATGTAAAGGGAAGGGTTTGGAGAATTCAAACGCAATTGGAGACACGGATGTTTTTCCCGTGGTTCGGATAGGTGGTGCTATCCTACATCCACGTTGATGGAGACTTCAACCCACGAAGGGTAACGGTTGCGCGAGTCCACGAAGGGCTCCACCCACAAAGGGTAACGGTTGCACGAGTCCACGGAGGGCTCCACCCACGAAGGGTCCACGAAGAAGCAACCACCCACAAAGGGTCCACGAAGAAGCAACCTTGTCTATCCCACCATGGCCATCGCCCATGAAGGACTTGCCTCACTAGCGGTAGATCTTCACGAAGTAGGCGATCTCCTTGCCCTTACAAACTCCTTGGTTCAACTCCACAATCTTGTCGGAGGCTCCCAAGTAACACCTAGCCAATCTAGGAGACACCACTCTCCAAGAAGTAACAAATGGTGTGTAGGTAATGAACTCCTTGCTCTTGTTCTTAAAATGATAGTCTCCCCAACACTCAACTCTCTCTCATAGGATTTGGATTTTGTGGAAAGAAGATTTGAGTGGAAAGCAACTTGGGGAAGGCTAGAGATCAAGATTCATATGGTAGGAATGGAATATCTTGGTCTCAACACATGAGTAGGTGGTTCTCTCTCAGAACATATGAGTTGGAATTGTGTATGTGTTCTGATGGCTCTCTCCACGAATGAAGAGGAGGTGGAGGGGTATATATAGCCTCCACAGAAAATCCAACCGTTACACACAGTTTTCCAATCTCGATGGGACCGAATCAACAACCTCGGTCGGACCGAAAAGGTAAACCTAGTGACCGTTAGAGATTTTCGGTGGGACTGACATGCAACTCGGTAGGACCGATATGGTTAGGGTTTGGGCATAACGTAATCTCGGTGAGACCGATTACACAAACTCGGTGAGACCGATTTTGGTAATTAGCTAACCAGAGAGTTGGTCAGGCAAACTCGGTGGGAATGATTTGCTCTTTCGGTGAGACCGAAAAGTTACAAAAAGGAAACACTAGATTTACATTGCAATCTCGGTGGGACCGATCCGCTCTTTCGGTGAGACCGTAAAGTTACGAAAGGGAAACAGAGAGTTTGCAATCCCATCTCGGTGAGACCGAGATCCCTATCGGTAGAACCAAATTGCTAGGGTTTGGCAGTGGCTTATGACAAGTGAAACTCGGTGGCGCCGGATAGAAAGAATCGGTAGGACCGAGTTTGGCTTAGGGTTTAGGTCATATGTGGATATGGGAAAGTAGTTGAGGGTTTTGGAGCATATCACTAAGCACATGAAGCAAGAGGCTCATTAAGCAACACCTCACCCCTCCTTGATAGTATTGGCTTTTCCTAAAGACTCAATGTGATCTTGGATCACTAAAATATAAAATATAAAATGAAGAGTCTTGAGCTTTTGAGCTTGAGCCAAACTTTTGTCCTTAGCATTTTGAGGGTTCCACTTTCACATCCATGCCATGCCAATCATTGAGCTTTCCTGAAATAGTCATCTTGGAATAGCATTAGCTCAATGAGCTATATGTTGTTATGAATTACCAAAACCACCTAGGGATAGTTGCACTTTCAATCTCCCCCTTTTTGGTAATTGATGACAACATATAGATCAAAGCTTCGACAAATGATAATAAGCATGAAATATATCGTCGCTTTGAGAAGTATGTGATAAGTAAGAGCTCCCCCTAAATTTGTGCATATTTAAAATTTGCTTTGGACTGCAAATGCACAAAGAGTTAGAGTCATGGGTTACGCTTCCATGTCACATACATCTTGGTGGAGCGCTTAAAATGATAAGAATGAAATACATGCACTCATCACCAAGAATAGTGAATGATCACATAAGATAGATAAGATAATAGCATTAAGCAAATATTAAGTGTAGCTTATGATCAAACACATGATCATCAATGTCTCACGAGAAATGACATAGTATCTCAAGCACTCAAAAGCAAACAAAGTTCGAAAAACCACCAAATAAAACAAGAGAGAAAAAAAGCAACACTCTCTCTCTGGAAGCCTATGATCTATACATTTTTCTCCCCCTTTGGCAACAAGTTACCAAAAAGTTCCTAGAAAATGCATAGTGCTAAGTCGACACTCATGCTTGATCTTCAGGTGGTGGTGGAGTCCGGATCACTCCAAGGACGAAGGCTTCCGTAGACGCTGAAGTAGACGCTGGAGTTGGAGCTGAAGTAGACGCTGGAGCAGGTTGGGCTGGTGCTATGGCTGGAGCTGAGGCAGTTGCTCTTGTGTCGGGAACTGGCACTGCAGACGACCTCGGACCTCTTGGCACTCTGGCAAAGGCATCGGTTGTAGTCCTGCCTCTCCTCTCCTGCATGTCATCCTGGAGCTGCTCCACTGCAGTCTGAATCTCTGTCACCTTGACATCCAAGTCATAGAACTTTGGTTCCATGATTCTCTCTAGGCTTGCCTGGTTCTGAGTTAGGGTGACTAGTCCTTTCTCAATCCGCAGGGTGGATGCAATTAGGTAACCAAGCTGCTCTTGTTTGATTTTCAAGAAATACTCAGATGCCTCCTCTTGAGTTGGCATCTTGGCAGCTTTCTCCTTCCTTGCCTTCTCCTTCTTTGCTTGTGCTTGTGCAGACGATGGTTCATTCTCAGTCATAACAACTTGATTATCTTCAAAATCTGGGCGGATGGGCAGGTGTTCCTTGTCCAATAAGTATATGCCCGTGCCCATCTTGGAGTTGATGAGCTCCTGAATCTGTGGGGCATATCCACAGCTCCTCTTCTGGTCTGCTGCTGTCCTCTTGATAGTCTCTACTATGAGGCTCATCACCTTGAACTTCTGTGGCACATCAAATACATGAAGCAAATTTATTGCATGGCCTCTGATCATCTTGTGATCACCTGACTTGGGCAAGAGAGTGTGCCTCAAAATCCAATTAATAGTTGGCAGCCCTGACAGAAGATAGTGTACTGAGCCAAACTTGAAGGTGTCAAGTGCTTCATTTGGAATTTCCTTGTACATATTGGACATAGAGTTGTGGTCCATATTCTTCTTGGCATAAATGTCCAAGTCATCCTCATGCTCTTCAGGGGCATTGATGAGCTGTGCCCATTCAGCAACTGTAGATTGGTACCTCGTACCCTCAGACATCCAAGTTATCCTACCATCTGGATAAAAGTGTGTTGTGGAGTAGAATTGCATGATAAGCTCCTCATTCCACTTTGTGAGCTTCTGCCCAACAAAGTCTGCAACTCCACAAGCACTAAAGCTGTCTTGCACTCCAGGGTAGTGCTCTTCGTTGTCCTTGATGTATTGCCAGTCAACCCATCTCATATCACAGACTATTGGCTTCTTATCAAGCAGCACTGTCTCATAGAAGTCTTGCTGTTCCTTGGTGTGAAATCTGTAATCCACAGCAGTTCTTCTCCTTGAAGCATACGGGTCTGCTTCTCTCCACTTCCTGAGCCCCGAGTCTCTCCTGAGCTTCATATCCTCAGCCACAGGATGAGCGTCATTGTGGTCTGGGATCTTGGGCTTGAGTTTTCTGAGTACTTGCTCTTCATCATCTTCTTCTGCAGCTTCAGGCACTGGGGCCTTGTTCTTCTCAGTTGTAGGTATGCTCCTTGTATTTCTCTTTGGTGCAGACTTGGACTTGGAGGCAGCTTTGGGTGCTTCTTTGGGCTTAGATGTGGCAGCCCCTGTCCTGATAGCATCACCCATAAGCTTAGGTGCCTTAGGTGCTGGTGCAGCAACCTCTTCTTCCTCTTCCTCTTCCATGATGGAAGCCTTTCCAAGCACTCTGGCTACGGTCTTCTTGACCCTTTCCTTCCGTTTCTTGCCTTCAGCAGCAACTGGCTCTTTGGGAGTGGGCTTCTCAGGAATCTTGGTTGAAGCTCTGGCCTTTGGCATAGGCTGCCTACCTGCTGGCCTTTTGATCTTTAAGCCTGGCTTTGTGCCCTGTGCTGGCTCAACTCTCTTTGATGTGGCTTCCTCTTCCTCTGCCACATAATCTTCATCCTTAGAATCTGAAGTTCTCTTCTTCCTCTGTCTGGTGGCAGCTTTTGGCAGATTGCTTGGGGTACTTCTGCTGCCATCATCTGTGGAACTTGAGGGACTAGTGCCCTCACTCATCTGCACTTGCTCTTCTGACATGTTCTGGCTATCACTCTGGTCTGACATGATGAACAAGCTGACTGCTGACCCTGTAAACAGTTTATAGATGAGGTCGAATAGATGAGCATCACAAAATGCAGAGATTTTTGCAAAAGAATGACTCAAAAACTTAGTTTTAGTTTCCCACTGAAATCATCTCGGATCTACCGATTTTCAAACTCGGTGATATCGAAGAAGTTTTGGAACCTAAACTAGTGAACTCGGTTGGACCGAGTCACAGTTTGGTGGCACCGAGACTGCTAGGGTTTCATAAAGTTCCAAAATCGGTCACACCGATAAGTAATTCTCGGTCAGACCGAGTCTCACTTGTGCAATGGCATAAGCCAAATCGGTGGGACCGATTTTTTCAACTCGGTGGGTCTGAGATGGTTTCGGCGGAAACCTAAACCTAGAATTTTCGAATCAAACCTAATCTACGAGTTCATTGACTAGATAGAAGTTTATCAAACGTGGCTAGAATCAATATGATCACAATGTGCTAGGAATCGGATTGGGGAATAGGACAAAGATCGAGTCCATACCCTAGTTCGGCGGAGACTCGCTACGGCGGCAACGGCGGGGTAGAATTCCCGTTGACGGCAACGGAGACCAGCGACTGGAGGAGGCTGGCGGCGAGGAGACGATCCGGAGACCACGTTGGCAGAGCAGGCTATCGCGCGGGCGAAGGGGTTCGGAGGAATTTCCAAATTTTGCCCGTGACTATATATAGCCCGACCCTGTCGGTGTGACCGAGTGGAACGACTCAGTGGCACCGAGATGCAAAACTGTATACAGTTGTTGCAACTCGGTGTGACCGAAAGGTTCAAATCGGTTGCACCGAGATCGAAAACCTAGATCAACTTAATGATCTCGGTAGGACCGAAAGTGGGGTATCGGTCAGACCGAGAATCATAAAGAGGTTTTGGAAGTTTAAGTCTATGACGAATCGGGGACTCCGAGCGCTCCTCACACAGAGTGGTTCGAATCTGACTTGATCAAATTTTGTGATGTAGCATGAATAGAGTTTGAGACGAGAAAAGCATAGATAGCTAGAGGAGGTTCTTAGGCATTCTTTTCCATCCACTTGGCAAAAGGAAATAGAACCGAACAATCAAAACAACAAGTGGATGTCCTCGAATGAGTAAGATATGCAACCAGCATGCTCACACAATAAGATGGCAAATGAAATATGTGACAAGGCATGAACAACCAATTCTAGCATCTACCAAGCAATTTGCGATGACAAGGTCATCTATATATGAGTATATTGACTTAGGAGTCAAGTGAGAACACTTGATCATAGGTCATACTCATCGTTTAAGCTCAAGTGGGGTTACCACTTTTACATAAAGCATTGTTGTGTTCACATATTTAGAGTTGCTTTAGCTCAAGTCTTAGAGTAAAGCTCCCCCTAGATGTGATATCCCCCCTTAGAGGGATGAACTAACCTCGGGTTTTGTCGATGATGACTTCATGTAGATGTTGAAGATGTGGATGCTCAATGTTGATGTAGATCACTTGGAGCTATCCATTTGAGTGAATTGCACTTTCAATACCTACATGAGTTAGTCCCACAAGGAACAAACAAGGATATCCATAGACATAGAGTGATGCACATACAAGATGATGTCCATGAAAACTTTTAGGTTACCTTGTCCCTTGTCTTACCAACAAGAGGGTTTATGACTCCTTGAACTGGTGCAAGATGTGGAAGTTGATTGCACTTGTTCTTGCCAAAATGATAAGAGTGAAGTATGTTGGCGGAGTCACCCTCAAGAACTCTCTAGTTCTTCTTCTTTTGGATCCACACCATCTTGATAGGAATCCTTGGAGTTGTAGTCTTACTTGATGAAGTGGAACTTGAAGTAGTCTTGGGAATCCATTTGACTAAGGTCTTAGGAGCTTCTTCAAATGCATCAATTTCCTCTTGAAGCTTGTCCTTGCCTTTTTGCTTGTAGTCTTGTGGTGGAAGATCATCTTGAGCTTGTGTCCCCTTGAAAGAAGTATCATACTTCTCTTGTTGAGGAACAAACTTTGTCTTGGGGTATTGATCTTCTTCCCACTCAACTCCATTGGCATTGAACTTTCGTTCAAAACCAACACCTTGATTCTTCCGGTGCATTCCTTGCTTGCGCACAATTTCCTCAAATTGCTTACTCCCGGCAAGGCTTTTGTACACTCCTTGCTCTATAATTCCCTTCAATAAGCTATTTTCTTGCTCAAGTGTAACTTGGCTAAGAGAATCATTAGTGGAATCAAGAGAACTACTAGAAGCAACAATATTGGATTTAGCATGATCATTGTTACTTCTAGAGAAAGAATCTTTCTTGTTCTTGTTACTAGACTTGACTTGAGGCATGTAAGTGGATAAGAGTAAACACTTGGCAATGTAAGAAGAACTTTTCTTGCGGAGATCATCATTGATTGCTTTTAAGAACTCATGCTCTTGCTCAAGATTGAGCTTTTCAAAGCGTAATTTCTCATGAGCTCTTAAAAGTTCTCAATGATCTTCAAAGATAGTTTCATGAGCTAACTTAAGAGTGTTTAGTTCTTTAGTTAGAGCCTCAATCTTCTCCTTATCATTGTCATTTGTTTTATCTTGATTAGCATGATTAATTGACGTTTCATCATAGTATTCATCACTAGAGTTGTCAACAAGCAAATCATCACCTAACAAGTCATCTTCATCACTATTGAAATCAACATACCCGGGGTGTGTTACCTTAGGACCTTTGGCCATGAAGCATCTTCCAATTCCTTCATTTGGTGAGTCAAATATGTCGTAGGAGTTGGTTGACACAAGTGCTAGACCGGCAACACCTTCATCTTGAGTATCTTCGGAGTCGGAGTGATAACTTCTCTCGGAGTGGCTGTCGGAGTCGGAGTCGGATACCCATTCACCAACATGAGCTTGATGTCTTCGTTTTGTGTAGCTTCTTGATGATTTTTCCTTCCTTTCCGAATCCTTGCTTCTCCGTGAGTATCTTCGTTCATAACGATCATCTCTACTCCTTCTCTCTCTTGTTGGTGATTCTTTGCTTCTTCTTTTTGGAGAATCTTCTCTTCTCTTGTAGGGAGCCGTACACTCATTGGAATAGTGTTCGGGTCTTCCACAACTGTAGCAGTTTCGCTCTCGACTAGAAGATCTTTTGTCATTGTAGGACCTTGACTTGAAGCTTCTATCTTTGCTTCTACTCTTGTAGAACTTGTTGAAGTTTTTCACCATTAATCTCAATTCTTCATTGAAGTTTTGTTTCTCACTTGATGATGTAGGGGCTTCACATGAGGCTTTGTAGGCACCACTTGATTTGTTGTGAAGTTCCTCTTTATCCTTAAGTGACATCTCATGAGGAACAATTCTTCCAATCACCTCCGTTGGCTTGAGATCTTTGTAATTGGGCATCATTTGGATCAATGTGCACACGGTATCATATTTTCCATCCAAGGCTCTTAGAATCTTCTTGATGATGAATCTATCGGTCATCTCTTCACTTCCTAAGCCGGCAATCTCATTTGTGATGAGAGCAAGCCTAGAGTACATTTCAGCGACACCTTCACCATCCTTCATTTTGAACTTGTCAAGTTGACTTTGAAGCACATCCAACTTGGATTCCTTGACGGAGTCGGTACCTTCGTGCATATCAATCAAAGTGTCCCAAATTTCCTTTGCATTCTCAAGACGGCTGATTTTGTTGAATTCTTCGGGACACAATCCGTTGAAGAGAATATCACAAGCTTGAGCATTGTATTGCAACATCTTCAACTCATCCGTGGTAGCTTCACGGTTTGGTTCTTTCCCATCAAAGAAGTCACCTTGCAAACCAACACGCACAATAGCCCAAACGGCGGGGTTATGTCCAAGAATATGCATTTTCATTTTATGCTTCCAACTAGCAAAATTAGTACCATCAAAGTGAGGATCTCTACGGTGATAATTTCCCTCGCTAGACGCCATACTCTCCTAGGTTGTGAAACCAAGGCTATGACCACCAAAAGCTATGGAGATCAAAGCAAATGGAGACCCAAGCTCTGATACCACTTGTAGGATCGAAAGTATGTCTAGAGGGGGGCGGGGTGATTAGACTATTTGACCAAATAAAAACTTAACCTTTTCCCAATTTTAGTTCTTGGCAGATTTTAGCTATTGTAGGACAAGTCAAGCAATCATCACACAATTCAAGCAAGCATGCAAAGAGTATATTGGCAGCGGAAAGTAAAGCATGCAACTTGCAAGAATGTAAAGGGAAGGGTTTGGAGAATTCAAACGCAATTGGAGACACGGATGTTTTCCCGTGGTTCGGATAGGTGGTACTATCCTACATCCACGTTGATGGAGACTTCAACCCATGAAGGGTAACGGTTGCGCGAGTCCACGAAGGGCTCCACCCACAAAGGGTAACGGTTGCGCGAGTCCATGGAGGGCTCCACCCATGAAGGGTCCACGAAGAAGCAACCACCCACAAAGGGTCCACGAAGAAGCAACCTTGTCTATCCCACCATGGCCATCGCCCACGAAGGACTTGCCTCACTAGCGGTAGATCTTCACGAAGTAGGCGATCTCCTTGCCCTTACAAACTCCTTGGTTCAACTCCACAATCTTGTCGGAGGCTCCCAAGTAACACCTAGCCAATCTAGGAGACACCACTCTCCAAGAAGTAACAAATGGTGTGTAGGTAATGAACTCCTTGCTCTTGTGCTTCAAATGATAGTCTCCCCAACACTCAACTCTCTCTCATAGGATTTGGATTTTGTGGAAAGAAGATTTGAGTGGAAAGCAACTTGGGGAAGGCTAGAGATCAAGATTCATATGGTAGGAATGGAATATCTTGGTCTCAACACATGAGTAGGTGGTTCTCTCTCAGAACATATGAGTTGGAATTGTGTATGTGTTCTGATGGCTCTCTCCACGAATGAAGAGTAGGTGGAGGGGTATATATAGCCTCCACACAAAATCCAACCGTTACACACAGTTTTCCAATCTCGGTGGGACCGAATCAACAACCTCGGTCGGACCGAAAAGGTAAACCTAGTGACCGTTAGAGATTTTCGGTGGGACTGACATGCAACTCGGTAGGACCGATATGGTTAGGGTTTGGGCATAACGTAATCTCGGTTAGACCGATTACACAAACTCGGTGAGACCGATTTTGGTAATTAGCTAACCAGAGAGTTGGTCAGGCAAACTCGGTGGGACCGATTTGCTCTTTCGGTGAGACCGAAAAGTTACAATAAGGAAACACTGAATTTACATTGCAATCTCGGTGGGACCGATCCGCTCTTTCGGTGAGACCAAAAAGTTACGAAAGGGAAACAGAGAGTTTGCAATCCCATCTCGGTGAGACCGAGATCCCTACCGAATTGCTAGGGTTTGGCAGTGGCTTATGACAAGTGAAACTCGGTGGCGCCGAATAGAAAGAATCGGTAGGACCGAGTTTGGCTTAGGGTTTAGGTCATATGTGGATATGGGAAAGTAGTTGAGGGTTTTGGAGCATATCACTAAGCACATGAAGCAAGAGGCTCATTAAGCAACACCTCATCCCTCCTTGATAATATTGGCTTTTCCTAAAGACTCAATGTGATCTTGGATCACTAAAATATAAAATATAAAATGAAGAGTCTTGAGCTTTTGAGCTTGAGCCAAACTTTTGTCCTTAGCATTTTGAGGGTTCCACTTTCACATCCATGCCATGCCAATCATTGAGCTTTCCTGAAATAGTCATCTTGGAATAGCATTAGCTCAATGAGCTATATGTTGTTATGAATTACCAAAACCACCTAGGGATAGTTGCACTTTCAATAAGCTCTACGCCCATCTACAACGGGTGCAAGCCAGTTTTGCACACGCAGAATACTCAGGTTAAACTTGATGAGCCTAGCATATGCAGATATGGCCTCGGAACACTGAGACTGAAAGGTCGAGCGTGAATCATATAGTAGATATGATCAACATAGTGATGTTCACCATTGAAAACTACTCCATTTCGCGTGATGATCGGTTATGGTTTAGTTGATTTGGATCATGTGATCACTTAGAAGATTAGAGGGAGGTTTTTCTAAGTGGGAGTTCTTAAGTAATATGAATAATTGAACTTAAATTTATCATGAACTTAGTCCTGGTAGTATTAGCATATCTATGTTGTAGATCAATAGCTCGCGTTTAGCTCCCTGTTTTATTTTTGATATGTTCCTAGAGAAAACTAAGTTCAAAGATGTTAGTAGCAATGATGCAGATTGGATCCTGATCTGAGGTTTATCCTCATTGCTGCACAGAAGAATTATGTCCTTAATGCACCGCTAGGTGACAGACCTATTGCAGGAGCAGATGCAGACGTCATGAACGTTTGGCTAGCTCAATATGATGACTACTTGATAGTTTAGTGCACCATGCTTAACAGCTTAGAATTGGGACTTCAAAGACGTTTTGAACGTCATGGATCATATGGATGTTCCAGGAGTTGAAGTTAATATTTCAAGCAAATACCCGAGTTGAGAGATATGAAGTCTCCAACAAGTTCTATAGCTAAAAGATGGAGGAGAATAGCTCAAGCTGTCGTGGAATTGTCACGGCAGATGTCCTAGTGTAAGGACTTAGTCGCGAGGCCAACGCATCTATGTGGTAGCTTGAAGGGGTTGAGCGGAATCGAGAGACGCAACACACAAGACGAGGATTTAGACAGCTTCGGGCCCCGGGAAACATCATCCTGTAATAACCCTACGTGCTGTTTGTGGCTAGGTCTCATTATGATCATGAGGGAGTCGCCGTAAGCCGGCTCTCCTCTTTGTGTCTAGCCCTAGATATTGTTTCTTGTTGCTTGTCCCTCTTTGGGGAGCCCTGCCCCTCCTTATATAAGTTAGAGGGGCGGGTTACATGTGGAGTCCTAGTAGGACTAGGATTAGTCTATCTTCTCTTACAAGTTGATTACAAGTCCGGGTCTTGCTTCCTCGTAAAGGAGATATTCCTCACGCCTTTCCTCTTAAGCCGGCCTACCATAACGTAGCCGGACTTCTGGGCCTTGAGCCTCTTGGGCCCCCGGGTCTTGTCGCTCCTTTGATCCGCTTGCCAGGTCACCCATAAGTCGCCAGGCTTGGGCGGGTCACTTAGTGAGTCGTCCAGTCAGGGCGGGTCATTAGTGAGTCGCCAAGTCCGGCCGGGTTATACATCTGGCCGGGTCATACCACGGGGTATATCCCCGACATTAGCCCCCAAGTTTAATTTGGATTTATCCATGTTAAACTGATCTGCAACATAAACACAAGAACAAATTGACAGGTTGCACTCCGGGTTAAATATTCTTGTAAGCCGACACTTGATCATCCTTAAGTCCTTGTCATCTCCTCCTTCTGGAAAATCCGGGTCAATGGATCAACTTCATAGTCAATTTGCTTGTAGAAGAAATATTGTAAATAAAGCATCCATTTGAGTCGGCCTTCAATGCTCTGACTTGACAAAAATATTGGTCTTCAAATATTCAACTTATATTCAGCCGACTTGAGATATAAAACTTGCCGGTTTATGATTACCAAAATTGCCGGGTTATAAATAGATGATGCCGAGTCATAATTGTCGCCGACGCTGGTTTATGTTTTTTGCAGACACCGAGTCATAATACCTGTAGCCCCCAAGGGCTGGTTTAATCAGCATGAATAAGCCGGGACTTATCACCATGGCTTTAAATGAAATCCAGTTGTGTAGCCCCCATGAGTCGGCTATAGTCATAGTAGTGTAGCCGGGTCATCCTAGAATTGTCTTAAGCAAAGAGCAATATGCATTAGCCCCCAAGTGTCGGGTCATTATGTAATAATGAGCAGGGACTTTGTAAATATGATGATGTAAATTTGAGCAGTAACGTGTAGCCCCCAAGGGCCGGCTTAGTAAGATAATACTAAGCTGGGACTTTTCATTGAAAATAATATCATATGATGTAACCCCCATCCCGGGGCTTGAACCCATGTCCACAAGGTTAAGAGCTTTATGCTTTACCAACTGAGCAGTGGATCCTTCAATATATAATGGAATAAGGCTTGTGTATCTTGAATTTTAACAGGAGCAATTGGTAGCCCTCAAGGGCCAGCTCATTACAATGGGATGAGTCGGGTCTTCAATAAGGCCAATAAAAATGACTTTGCATTAGCCCCCAAGTGTCATGGTGCATGCTTGCAGTGACATGAGACTTGCATATTTGATGTAACCTCAACTTGAATAATGTAGCCCCCAAGTGCCGGGTCGTAAGCCTGCAGCGACTCGGGACTATTTCCTCCATTGTAAAATAAATCATGCCCATTGATAAAGATAATAGCTGTGGCGCTAAAGCGACTTTGAAAACCTCAATCATAATACTGGTTATTGATAATCATAATAGAAATCCAGCCATGTTGGCTATTCAAAATTTGAATAATATAATCCAATATGCAAACCTCAATCATTCAATATCAACATTGAAAATCCAGCCATGTTGGCTATTTAAAGAATTCAAATACCTTATCTATTGACAAGTAAATCCGGAGTTTAAATACCCGACGGCTCTTGGCCGATGGCGATTCAATACGCCTTCATTGTAAACCGGAATTTTCATGACCCAGCGGCTTATAGCCTTTTGAGAAAAATCCAGAACGGATAATCATTTTGAAGCATCAACTTTGGTAATGAGCTTGAACTTAATCATTTACATGTCATATTTCTGCAAATCCTGCAGAGAGTTTAAACAACATATGCCCTGGCGACTTAGCGTCAAAACCAGGGCGGGTCATAATATCTCACATATAACTAGTGTGATATTGAATTTGTACTGCCGGCTTACATAACCTGTGCAGTAAGGGTGATAACCCAATCCTTAGAAGCCAATGCTTCCACATAGATGATGATTGTCATAAACTGGCGACTTATAGTCAAAAGTCAAGCCAGGTTAAGCATAAAACACTTATATATATTTGAGATATAATCCCAAAAAAGGTCTCAAGTTAAGTAATTGTGGCTGCAATAAACTTTACCAGAGACAGAATAAAACTTTTTGAGGCTTCTGATTCGGATATGATCAGTAAACCGTTCCAAAGGGGTTAAGCTAAGATTCGAATACGATCATATAGCCCCCAGTGGCTTTGGCGATGCCGATCAAGAGGGTATCGACAGCTATGTTCTCTTTGGTTCAAATACGACCTATGTTTGAACAGGAAGCCCCCAAATGACCTTGAGAGTTGTTTAACGACGCTGATTCGAATACGATCCATGTCGATTCCCAAAGGGGTTGAGCTATGATTCGGATACGATCAAGAAGCCCCCAAGTAGGTTCGGCAGTTTGCCAATCAAGAGGGTATCAACAGCTATGTTCTCTTTGGTTCGAATACGACCTATGTTTGAATAGGAAGCCCCCAAGTGACCATATAAATTTTGGCATTGCGCCGATCAAGAGGGTATTGATAGCTATGCTCGATGAGCAGGAAGCCCCCAAGTGATCATAATAAGATAAGCCGTAAGGCATGATATCCAATTTTGAACCGCGCATCATGGCAGCAAGTTCTTTTGGCAACCTTTAATTTTTCTGAGAACTCGAACTTGCGAGAGATTTAAATCTTTTTGAATCCGGAATTTTAAACTGGATTTAAAAACTTCAAAACTTTGTGAAAGACAAATTTACCTTGAGCCGGATTTTGAACCGGATTTGATAGCTTCAAAGCTTTGCGGGAGAGAGATGTCTCTTGAGCTATATTTTAAACTGGAATCTTTATTTTGAGCCGGAAATTTTTCTAACGGCCTTTAAATATTCGCCAATAAAGAGTAGCCTCCGGGGCCGGGTTATCTTCCCTTCAATGACCCGGAGTTCTTGAATTCATTGAAACCGGCTAATTTTGCCGAGCCATACCATTGTAGCCCCCGAGTCTCAAGATGAATCAAAGAGTTGGCTTGAGATTCTCCATATTTGACCATAGCAGAAGGTGTATATCATTGGCGTTGATAACGCGATGTGAATCCACAGAAGGTTGAGGTGACTGCGGAGGGTTATAAATGATCCCGTATGAGCCGTGTCAGCAACTCGGCCAATGGTTCCCTCCAACTGGTTGTTTGAAGCTTAATCAAACTGTAGTGGCGGCAATTTGTGCGCCTGCCCATTGAACCATCCAGTGCAGATGGCGGTTGATAATATATGATAATTTTCCTCCAATTTGTTGGAAGAGAAAACCGGCTTCCCAAGCGGTGACTTGCTCATATTCAATAAATAGCTCATGTTGACAGGTGCGGCCCAGTGTGTTGATGTAGACCAGGCCGCGAGAGACGGACGGCAGAGAGACCGCAGCATCAGTGGCGGCCCCGATAGATGAGTCGGCCGCGGCTTTGTAAGCCGGTGCAGACGGGGAAAATCTTCACTGGTGTTGTAAACCGGCACGGACGGGCGAGTTAATCGCGGGTGCGGTCTCGGTGAGTCGAAGTAGTCCGGGCCACAAGGGCGGTGTCTTGCACACATATTCTTTGATCCTTGTGGCACGGTCATATGCTAGCACATGACAGTAATTACGCAATTTATATATCCATGATCCGGCCATCGACTTTGCAATGACCAATTGTCCTGCATATAAAATGCAAAGACCAAAGTAATTGCTCTGTGACAAAAACAATATGTGCTAAAATTATACTTAGAGGGATATCACCTGATTCGCCCGAACAACAGATGAGTCGGCCGTGGCATTGTAAGCCAGTGCAGACGTGTGAACCGGTGCGGACGCGTGAGCCACCGTGAGGGCAGATGGACGAGTCGTCCATGGCGTTTGTGAAGCGGCGCGAGCGGCGAGTCAAACATGATGTTGTTTAACCGGTGTAGATGCATGAACCGGCAACAAGTGCGGACGGATGTAATCTGAACATCAGGGCGGCGACTTGCACGTATATCCGTCGAGCATCCTAGCACGGACAAACACCAATGCAAAAAGTGATGTTGATGCCCCCCTTAGGCGACACCTTTTCGTAATGGTCCTGCAAAAATATTACAAGACCAAGTAATTGTTCTTTGATAAAAACAATATGTGTTAAGAAAAATAAACTTTAGATGAATATCACCTGATTTGTTCGGATGACGGATTGCTCATAAGTAGTGTTCATATATAATTTTGCAATATGGCTGAGTTCCACTTTAACCCCAGAAAATATCCTGTCAGTCAACCAGCCTCCTGAGACTGGTCCGGTGGACGCGCGGGGCCGCAGCAGAAAAATGAGGCGAGCCTCGCTGGTCAACAGGTCAGCTCATCATGGGGGCAGCCCAGAGGGAACCAAGAGAGACGACCCGGTGATTTGACGCGGCAGGCTGGCTCGCAAGTGGAGGCGGACCCGGACTCGGACGTGAGAGCCGTGGCGGCTCAGGGGCCACCGGCCCGATGGAAAGCAGTCAAAACAAGTTTCACGCCCAAACTTCCGGGTCGTGGTTTGTTTCCTTTTTTGGATCGGGAACGTAATTGCTTTTGATATTTTTGTCTTCTACCTTGTTTGATTCATCAGATATAAGGCTAGTCAATTTCCAAATAGTGCCCGATCCCTCGTCTGATCCGATAACTCGATCGGAAATTTGCCCTTGTACGTATCTGCGATTTGCACCCATCAGATCCGATGAATCCTTGCTGAACCAAACGGAAACTCCCCCACTTTGGATCTAACGAACTTTACATTGATGTGAATCTTCCATGACGGCTTTAGTTGAACCAGAAAATTGTGAACTTCTCAATCCCTAGAAAAGATCCCTCCAAGAACTCAACACCATCGTGCGTCTGGCCCCACGGTGGGCGCCAACTGTCGTGGAATTGTCACGGCAGATGTCCTAGTGTAAGGACTTAGTCGCGAGGCCAACGCATCTATGTGGTAGCTTGAAGGGGTTGAGCGGAATCGAGAGACGCAACACACAAGACGAGGATTTAGACAGCTTCGGGCCCCGGGAAACATCATCCGGTAATAACCCTACGCGCTGTTTGTGGCTAGGTCTCATTATGATCATGAGGGAGTCGCCGTAAGCCGGCTCTCCTCTTTGTGTCTAGCCCTAGATATTGTTTCTTGTTGCTTGTCCCTCTTTGGGGAGCCCTGCCCCTCCTTATATAAGTTAGAGGGGCGGGTTAAATGTGGAGTCCTAGTAGGACTAGGATTAGTCTATCTTCTCTTACAAGTTGATTACAAGTCCGGGTCTTGCTTCCTCATAAAGGAGATATTCCACACGCCTTTCCTCTTAAGCCGGCCTACCATAACGTAGCCGGCCTTCTGGGCCTTGAGCCTCTTGGGCCCCCGGGTCTTGTCGCTCCTTTGATCCGCTTGCCAGGTCACCCATAAGTCGCCAGGCTCGGGCGGGTCACTTAGTGAGTCGTCCAGTCAGGGCGGGTCATTAGTGAGTCGCCAAGTCCGGCCGGGTTATACATCTGGCTGGGTCATACCGCGGGGTATATCCCCGACACAAGCAGTGAGCATGTGTTCAGATTGTCTGGGTACTACAATCGCTTGAATCAAGTGGGAGTTAATCTTCCAGATAAAATAGTGATTGACAGAATTCTCTAGTCACCATCACCAAGTTAGTAGAACTTCGTGATGAACTATATTATGCAAGGGATGATGAAAACAATTCCCGAGCTTTTCATGATGATGAAATTGATGAAGGTAGAAATCAAGAAAGAGCATCAAGTGTTGAGGATTAACAAGACCACTAGTTTCAAGAAGAGGGCAAAGGGAAAGAAAGGGAACTTCAAGAAGAACAGCAAGCAAGTTGCTGCTCAAGTGAAGAAACCAAGTCTGGTCCTAAGCCTGAGACTAAGTGCTTCTACTGCAAAGAGACTGGTCACTGGAAGCGGAACTGCCCCAAGTATTTGGCGGATAAGAAGGATGGCAAAGTGAACAAAGGTATATTTGATATACAGATTATTGATGTGTATTTTACTAGTGTTCATAGCAACCCCTCGGTATTTGATATTGGTTCAGTTGCTAAGAGTAGTAACTCGAAACGGGAGTTGCAGAATGAACAGAGACTAGTTAAGGGTGAAGTGACGATGTGTGTTGGAAGTGGTTCCAAGATTGATATGATCATCATCGCACACTCCCTATACTTTCGGGATTAGTGTTGAACCTAAATAAGTGTTATTTGGTGTTTGCGTTGAGCATGAATATGATTTGATCATGTTTATTGCAATACGATTATTCATTTAAGTAAGAGAATAAATTGTTGTTCTGTTTACATGAATAAAACCTTCTATGGTCATACACCCAATGAAAATGGTTTGTTGGATCTTGATTGTGGTGATACACATTCTCATAATATTGAAGCCAAAAGATGCAAAGTTAATAATGATAGTGCAACTTATTTGTGGCACTGCCATTTAGGTCATATTGGTGTAAAGCGCATGAAGAAAATCCATGCTGATGGGCTTTTGGAATCACTTGATGCTTGCGAACCGTGCCTCATGGGCAAGATGACTAAGACTCCGTTCTCCGGAACAATGGAGCAAGCAACTGACTTATTGGAAATAATACATACTGATGTATGCAGTCCGATGAATGTTGAGGCTCGTAGCGGGTATCGTTATTTTCTGACCTTCACAGATGATTTTAGCAGATACGGGTATATCTACTTGATGAAACATAAGTCTGAAACATTTGAAAAGTTCAAAAACTTCAGAGTGAAGTGGAAAATTATCGTGACAAGAAAATAAAGTTTCTACGATCTGATCGCAGAGACAAATATTTGAGTTACGAGTTTGGTCTTCAATTAAAACAATGTGGAATAGTTTCACAAAATCGTGCCACGTGGAACACCACAGCATAATGGTGTGTCCGAACGTCATAACCGTACTATTATTGGATATAGTGCAATCTATGATGTTTCTTACCGATTAACCACTATAGTTTTGAGGTTATGCATTAGAGACAACTACATTCACGTTAAATAGGGCACCATCTAAATCCGTTGAGATGACACCGTATGAACTATGGTTTGGCAAGAAACCTAAGCTGTCGTTTCTTAAAGTTTGAGGTTGCAATGCTTATGTGAAAAAGTTTCAACCTGATAAGCTCAAACCCAAATCGGAGAAGTGCGTCTTCATAGGATACCCAAAAGAAAATGTTGGGTACACCTTCTATCACAGATCCGAAGGCAAGATATTCATTGCTGAGAATGGATCCTTTCTAGAGGAAGGAGTTTCTCTCGAAAGAAGTGAGTGGGAGAAAAGTAGAACTTGATGGGGTAACTGTACCTGCTCCCTTATTGGAAAGTAGTTCATCACAGAAATCTGTTCCTGTGACTGCTACACCAATTAGTGAGGAAGCTAATGATGATGATCATGTAACTTTAGATCAAGTTACTACCGAACCTCGTAGGTAAACCAGAGTGAGATCCGCACCAGAGTGGTACAGTAATCCTGTTCTGGAGGTCATGTTACTTGACTATGACGAACCTACGAACTATGAGGAAGCGATGATGAGCCCAGATTCCGCGAAATGGCTTGAGGCCATGAAATCTGAGATGAGATCCATGTATAAGAACAAAGTATGGACTTTGATTGACTTGCCCAAAGATCGGCGAGCCATTGAGATTAAATGGATCTTCAAGAGGAAGACGGACGCTGATAGTAGTGTTACTATCTACAAAGCTAGAATTGTCGCAAAAAGGTTTTCGGCAAGTTCAAGATGTTGACCATGATGAGAATTTCTCACTCGTATCTATGTTTAAGTCTGTCCGAATCATGTTAGCTATTGCCGCATTTTATGAAATCTGGCAAATGGATAAACAAAACTGCATTCCTTAATAGGATTTATTAAAGAAGAGTTGTATATGATGCAACCATAAGGTTTTGTCGATCCTAAAGGTACTAACAAAATATGCAAGCTCCAGCGATTCATCTATGGACTGGTGCAAGCATCTCGGAGTTGGAATATACGCTTTGATAAGTTGATCAAATCATATAGTTTTATACAGACTTGCGGTGAAGCCTGTATTTACAAGAAAGTGAGTGGGAGCACTACAACATTTCTGATAAGCTATGTATGACATATTGTTGATCGGAGATGATGTAGAATTATTCTGCAAAGCATAAAGGAATGTTTGAAAGGAGTTTTTTTTCAAAGAAAGACCTCGGTGAAGCTGCTTACATATTGAGCATCAAGATCTATAGAGTTAGATCAAGACGCTTGATAAGTTTTTCAATGAGTACATACCTTGACAAGATTTTGAAGTAGTTCAAAATGGAACAGTCAAAGAAGGAGTTCTTGCCTGTGTTGCAAGGTGTGAAGTTGAGTAAGACTCAAAACCCGAGCACGACAGAAGATAGAGAGGGAATGAAAGTCATTCCCTATGCCTTAGCCATAGGTTCTATAAAGTATGCCATGCTGTGTACCAGACCTATTGTATACCCTGCCCTGAGTTTGGCAAAGGAGTACAATAGTGATCTAGGAGTAGATCACTGGACATTGGTCAAAATTATCCTTAGTGGAATAAGGATATGTTTCTCGATTATGGAAGTGACAAAAGGTTCGTTGTAAAGGGTTATGTCGATGCAAATTTTGACACTGATCCAGATGACTCTAAATCTCAATCTAGATACATATTGAAAGTGGGAGCAATTAGCTAGAGTAGCTCTATGCAGAGCATTGTTGACATATAAATTTGCAAAATACTTACGGATCTGAATGTGGCAGACCCGTTGACTAAACTTCTCTCACAAGCAAAACATGATCACACCTCAGTACTCTTTGGGTGTTAATCACATAGCGATGTGAACTAGATTATTGACTGTAGTAAACCCTTTGGGTGTTGGTCACATGTCGATGTGAACTATGGGTGTTAATCACATGGTGATGTGAACTATTGGTATTAAATCACATGGTGATGTGAACTAGATTATTGACTCTAGTGCAAGTGGGAGACGGAAGGAAATATGCCCTAGAGGCAATAATAAAGTTATTATTTATTTCCTTATATCATGATAAATGTTTATTATTCATGCTAGAATTGTATTAACCGGAAACATAATACATGTGTGAATACATAGACAAACAGAGTGTCACTAGTATGCCTCTACTTGACTAGCTCGTTGATCAAAGATGGTTATGTTTCCTAACCATAGACATGAGTTGTCATTTGATTAACGGGATCACATCATTAGGAGAATGAAGTGATTGACTTGACCCATTCCGTTAGCATAGCACTTGATCGTTTAGTTTGTTGCTATTGCTTTCTTCATGACTTATACATGTTCCTATGACTATGAGATTATGCAACTCCTGTTTACCAGAGGAACACTTTGTGTGCTACCAAACGTCACAACGTAACTGGGTGATTATAAAGGTGCTCTACAGGTGTCTCCGAAGGTACTTGTTGGGTTGGCGTATTTCGAGATTAGGATTTGTCACTCCGATTGTCGGGGAGGTATCTTTGGGCCCTCTCGGTAATGCACATCACTTAAGCCTTGCAAGCATTGCATCTAATGAGTTAGTTGTGGGATGATGTATTACAGAAAGAGTAAAGAGACTTGACGGTAACGATATTGAACTAGGTATTGAGATACTGACGATCGAATCTCGGGCAAGTAACATACCGATGACAAAGGGAACAACGTATGTTGTTATGCGGTCTGACCGATAAAGATCTTCGTAGAATATGTGGGAGCCAATATGAGCATCCAGGTTCCGCTATTGGTTATTGACCGGAGAGATGTCTCGGTCATGTCTACATAGTTCTCGAACCCGTAGGGTCTGCATGCTTAAAGTTTTGGTGACGATTGTATTATGAGTTTATGTGATTTGATGTACCGAAGGTAGTTCGGAGTCCCGGATGAGATCGGGGACATGACGAGGAGTCTCGAAATGGTCGAGACGTAAAGATCGATATATTGGACGACTATATGCGGACATCGGAAAGGTTCTGAGTGATTCGGGTATTTTCGGGGGTACCGGGGAGTTACGGGAATACGAGGAAGAAGTAATGGGCCTCATGGGCCAAGTGGTGGAAGAGAGGAGGCAGGGCGCGCGGCCCCCCTAGCCCAAACCGAATTGGACTAGGGGGCCGGGCCCCCTTTCCTCCTTTTCCTCCTTCTCCTTCCTTCTCCTTCTCCTCCTTCCTTTCCTCCTCCTCCTGGCGCGCCCATAGAGGGCCGGCCTCCCCCCTTGCTCCTTTATATACAGGGGCAGGGGGGCACCTCTAGACACACAAGTTGATTAGTTGATCTCTCCCAGCCGTGCGCGGTGCCCCCCTCCACCATATTCCACCTCGGTCATATCGTAACGGTGCTTAGGCGAAGCCCTATGTCGGAAGCAACATCATCACCGCCACCACGCTGTCGTGCTGATGGAACTCTCCCGTGAAGCTCTGCAGGATCGGAGTTCACGGGACGTCATCGAGCTGAACGTGTGCTGAACTCGGAGGTGCCGTGCGTTCGGTACTTGGATCGGTTGGATCGTGAAGACGTACGACTACATCAATCGCGTTGTGCTAACGCTTCCGCTTTCGGTCTACGAGGGTACGTGGACAACACTCTCCCCTCTTGTTGCCATGCATCACCATGATCTTGCGTGTGCGTAGGAAAATTTTGAAATTACTACGTTCCCAACAGTTTTATGAGACGTGCTTTGAGCAAGGAGATCGAAAATCACAGGAAAATGAGCTAGAACTCATGCTTGAGTTGGATATTCGTGTTTGTGGGAGGAAGAAGGAGTGTGTGGGTTTAGGAATAAGTGGAGGAGGGCCACCGTGGGCCCCGAGGCAGGGGGTGCGTCTAGGGGGGTAGGGCGCGCCCTCCACCCTCGTGGCCAGGTAGATGCCCCCCGTGCTGTGTTCTCAGTGCCAAATATTCTGAAATATTCCAGAAAAAATCATATTTAAATTTCAGGGCATTTGGAGAACTTTTATTTTCGGGGTATTTTTATATTGCACGGATAATTCAGATAACAGACAGAAATACTATTTTTACTTTATTTAATATAAATAACAGAATGTAAAACGAGGGTACAGAAGGTTGTGCCTTCTAGTTTCATCCATCTCATGCTCATCAAAAGGAATCCACTAACAAGGTTGATCAAGTCTTGTTAACGAACTCATTCCGAATAACATGGAACCAGAGAAATTTCGAATAACACTATGTTACCTCAACGGGGATATGCACATCCCCAATAATAAGAATATCATATTTCTTCTTGACAGTAGGAAGAGGAAATTCAAAACCTCCAAAAATAATCGATGGAATTTTTCCAATAGAATTGATACTATGAACTTGAGGTTGTTTCCTCAGAAAGTGTACCGTATGCTCATTACCATTAACATGAAAAGTGACATTGCCTTTAGTGCAATCAGTAACATCCCCTACAGTATTCAAAAAGGGTCTTCCAAGGATAATAGACATACTATCGTCCTCGGGAATATCAAGAATAACAAAGCCCGTTAAAATAGTAACGTTTGCAGCTACAACAGGCACATCCTCACAAATACCGACAGGTATAGCAGTTGATTTACCAGCCATTTGCAAAGATATTTCAGTTGGCATCAACTTATTCAAATCAAGTCTATGATATAAAGAGAGGGGCATAACACTAACACCGGCTCCAGGATCAGATAAAGCAGTTTTAACATAATTTCTTTTAATGGAGCATGGTATAGTTGGTACTCCGAGATCTCCTAGTTTCTTAGGTATTCCACCTTTAAAAGTATAATTAGCAAGCATGGTGGAAATTTCAGCTTTCGGTATCTTTCTTTTATTAGTAACAATATCTTTCATGTACTTAGGATAACGATTCATTTTAAGCATGTCAGTTAATCGCATACGCAAAAAGATAGGTCTAATCATTTCAGCAAAGCGCTCAAAATCCTCCTCATCCTTTTTCTTGGATGGTTTGGGAGGAAAAGGCATGGGTTTCTGAACCCAAGGCTCTCTTTCCTTTACGTGTTTCCTAGCAACAAAGTCTCTCTTATCATAACTTTGATTCTTTGATTGTGGGTTATCAAGATCAACAACAGGTTCAATTTCTATATCATTATCATTACTAGGTTGAGCATCATCATGAACATTATCATTAAAATTATCACTAGTTTCAGGTTCATTAACAAATTGTGTTTCAGCATCAAAAATAGAAATATCATTTGGATTCTCAGGTATTTCATCAATAGGTTCACTAGAAGCATGCAAAGTCCTATCATTTTTCTTTTTCTTCCTTTTAGAAGAACTAGGTGCATCTATATTATTTCTCTAAGAATCTTGCTCAATTATCTTATGATTGCCTTCAGGATACAAAGGTTCCTGAGTCATTTTACCACCTCTAGTCATAACTCTAACAACATTATCATTATTCTTACTACTCAGTTCATTGAGCAAATCATTTTGAGCTTTAAGTACTTGTTCTACTTGAGTGGTAACCATAGAAGCATCTTTGCTAATAAGTTTAAGTTCACCTTTGACATTAGCCATATAATCACCCAAGTGTTCAAGCATATTTGAATTGTATTTCAATTGTCTACCAAAAATAAGCATTGAAGTCTTCTTGCTTAACCATAAATTTATCAAACTCATCTAAGCATGGGCTAGCAAACTTAGTAAATGGGATTTCAGCTTTATCATATCTATAGAGAGAGTTTACCTTTACTACCTGTGTCGGGTTATCAGGACCATGTTATTCTTCAATAGGTAATGGATTAAGATCATATGTTTCTTCAACATGCGGTAAATTAAGACCGTGTATTTCTTCAATAGGAGGTAAATTCTTAACATCTTCAGCTTTAATACCTTTTTCTTTCATAGATTTCTTTGCCTCTTGCATATCTTCAGGACTGAGAAATAGAACACCCCTCTTCTTCGGAGTTGGTTTAGGAATAGGCTCAGGAGCTGGCTCAGGAAGTGTCCAATTATTTTCATTTTTCAACATCTTATTCAATAGAATTTCAGCTTCATCCGGTGTTCTTTCCCTGAAAACAGAACGAGCACAACTATCCAGGTAATCTTTGGAAGTATCGGTTAGTCCATTATAAAAGATATCAAGTATTTCATTTTTCTTAAGAGGATGATCAGGCAAAGCATTAAGTAATTGGAGAAGCCTCCCCCCAGCTTGTGGGAGACTCTCTTCTTCAATTTGCACAAAATTATATATATCCCCCAAATCAGCTTGTTTCTTATGAGCAGGGAAATATTTAGCAGAGAAGTAATAAATCATATCCTGGGGACTACACACACAACCAGGATCAAGAGAATTAAACCATATCTTAGCAGCACCCTTTAGTGAGAACGGAAATATTTTAAGGATATAAAAGTAACGAGTTCTCTCATCATTAGTGAACAGGGTGGCTATATCATTTAATTTAGTAAGATGTGCCACAACAGTTTCTGATTCATAGCCATGAAAATGATCAGATTCAACCAAAGTAATTATATCAGGATCAACAGAGAATTCATAATCCTTATCAGTAACACAGATAGGTGAAGTAGCAAAAGCAGGATCAGGTTTCATTCTAGCACTAAGAGATTGATGCTTCCATTTAGCTAATAACCTCTTGAGCTCGTATCTATCTTTGCAAGCTAAAATAGCTAAAGCAGCTTCCTTTTCAAAAACATAACCCTCAGGAATAACATGCAATTCATATTTATTAGGGGAAGAGTCTTCATCATCACTTTCATCAATATTACTAGTTTCAATAATTTCATTCTCTCTAACCCTAGCAAGTTGTTCATCAAGAAATTCACCAAGTGGCACAGTAGTATCAAGAATAGAAGTAGTTTCATCATAAGTATCATGCATAGCAGAAGTGGCATCATCAATAACATGCGACATATCAGAACAAATAGCAGAAGCAGGTGCAGGTGTCACAAGCTTACTCAAAACAGAAGGTGAATCAAGTGCAGAGCTAGATGGCAGTTCCTTACCTCCCCTCGTAGTTGAGGGATAAATGTTGGTTTTTGGATTTCTCAAGTTCTTCATAATGATAAGCAGATATAAATCCCAAGTGACTCAAAGAATAGAGCTACGCTCCCCGGCAACGGCGCCAGAAAATAGTCTTGATAACCCACAAGTATAGGGGATCGCAACAGTTTTCGAGGGTAGAGTATTCAACCCAAATTTATTGATTCAACACAAGGGGAGCCAAAGAATATTCTCAAGTATTAGCAGCTGAGTTGTCAATTCAACCACACCTGGAAACTTAATATCTGTAGCAAAGTTTTTAGTAGCAAAGTAATATGATAGTAGTGGTAACGGTAGCAAAAGGTAACGATAGCAAAAGTAATGTTTTTGGGATTTTGTAGTGATTGTAACAATAGCAATGGAAAATTAAATAAGCAAGGAACAATATATGGAAAGATCATAGGCAATGGATCGGTGATAGAGAATTATGCCGGATGCGGTTCACCATGTAATAGTCATAAGCTAGGGTGACACAGAACTAGCTCCAATTCATCAATGTAATGTAGGCATGTATTCTGAATATAGTCATACGTGCTTATAGAAAAGAACTTGCATGACATCTTTTGTCCTACCCTCCCGTGGCAGCGGGGTCCTAATGGAAAGTAAGGGATATTAAGGCCTCCTTTTAATAGAGTACCGGACCAAAGCATTAACACATAGTGAATACATGAACTCCTCAAACTACGATCATCACCGGGAGTGGTCCCGATTATTGTCAGTTCGGGGTTGCCGGATCATAACACATAGTAGGTGACTATAGACTTGCAAGATAGGGTCAAGAACTCACATATATTCATGAAAACAAAATAGGTTCAGATCTGAAATCATGGGACTCGGGCCCTAGTGACACGCATTAAGCATAGCAAAGTCATAGCAACATCAATCTCAGAACATAGTGGATACTAGGGATCAAACCCTAACAAAACTAACTCGATTACATGATAAATCTCATCCAACCCATCACCGTCCAGCAAGCCTATGATGGAATTACTCACGCACGGCGGTGAGCATCATGAAATTGGTGATGGAGGAAGGTTGATGATGATGATGGCGACGGATTCCCCTCTACGGAGCCCCGAACGGACTCCAGATCAGCCCTCCCGAGAGGTTTTAGGGCTTGGCGGCGGCTCCGTATCGTAAAACGCGATGAATCCTTCTCTCTGATTTTTTCTCCCCGAAAGCAAATATATAGAGTTGGGGTTGAGGTCGGAGGAGCTCTAGGAGGCCCACGAGGTAGGGGGCGCGAAACCACCAAAGAAAAAGGTGGACGTGAAGGAATAAGGATATCAACTAGAGATGTAACTTTACTCAAGTGCATAAGATTCTAGGTACATCAAAATCATGATGATATCAATCCACAAAGAAGCATGTACACATGAAATAGTTACAAAAAGGAAAGAACAAGATATACACAAGGAAGTCATAAATATACTAACATGATATTTGCTTGGAAGCATAGTACATGGCTAGATATGGTCTTATTGTATATAAATGAACTCCTACCACACATCCATCAAAGACATCACAACTAGCAACAAGAGATCATCGTCGGAATGCTTTGAGAAAGGAAACAAGTATCATAAGATATGAAATGAATATCATGCCAAGATGCAACCTACACAAAGTTGAATGCACGAGAGGAAAGCATGAATAGATACTTGTTACCTAGATAGCATTGTAAGGATGTAGAATATACCAATTGAAGGAATTAGATAGTAGTTTATTGAACATCCTAGCTTGACTCCAATAAGCACATGGTGACAACACCTTCCTTGTGAGTGAGCTGAGCATCCAATGCATCTCCAATTGTTCCTAGAATAACATCACAAACAAAATGGTACCCAAACTCATTGGAACCAAAGAGTTCGAAACACCAATACATAGGACAAACTCCACATAAATATGTGCACATAGACATGAAAATAAATACCTCATCCAATTTGAGACTTGGTGAGTTTCCCTTATATATTGGGTCAAAGAAAGAAAGCATGCCAAATAAAATACATGAAGTAAATATGCATGCTCGAAACTTTCAAGGACCAAAACTAAATGAAAAAGAAATACCAAGTGAAAATAGGATACCAAATGGAGAAATCAGCACTTGGAAGGTATCATTAAAAAATACATCAAGGAATGAGATATCCATTGATACACACAAAAAGAAAGATATCAAACTCTCAAAAGAGAGAATGGTTCCAAACAAACCAAGCCCTCTACAAAGTTTCATGATGGCACAAAGTACCAAAAAGAAACGACTTGCCTGTCATCAACACACACTTGATAAGGATCATAAGATGAGTGTTTTATAGAAAATATGATAGCTCCCCAAGAGTAGTGCATGATAGAGAATTTGCATTCGAATACAAAATGCACAAGGTGGGATCACCACTTTCACTATCTCTAGAAAACACTAGACAAGATCAACAAATTAACAAGATCCACAAGTGGTATGGAAGACAACGGGAGTTGACCCAATCCTTGGCAAGAGATAAGGAAAATAAAAGCAAAAGTCAATGTAAAGATGATCAACAATTTCTACCACACAAGTGAGTACCAATTGTCAAAAGACAAGAAGTATTTGGAAATAATTTCTAGTGGTAGATAGCAAGGATATCTAACATCATCTTTACACCAAACACAAGCAAATTTGCAACTTGTAGAGCTAACATGCCACCTAGGAACAAGATAATCTACAATATCAACTCTAGGTGACAATATCTCAAATGTGCACATTTTCTAGGCTAGTAATATGCACATAGCATATTACTCCCCCATAATGTGATACTAATTAAAGATAAACAAGAGGCAAATAAAAGGATCCAACAAGAGATAATTAATGGACTATTTAGACTTTGAATTTCTCATGAGAAGACATACCACATAGCGACTAGATAATCTTGAAATATCAAAACTAGATGGTATTCCTCATGTACACACATTTATAAGATTGTGAGGTGCACAAAGCACATCACTCCCCCAAAATGGGATGTTCCATTAATCTCTCACAAGAGCCAAAATGATACAAACAAGATGCAAAAAGGCTCAACACAACTCTCACATGTACATGATGTGCAAATCAACATACACATACTTGATTACTCAAGACAAGCAAATTGGAAGCACAACATATGCAAACACATGCAATGTACAAAACCAAAACATGCAAAAGGGCAAGTAACTTTCAATGTAAACAATTTAAGTACAAGTTACCGCAAGGAGGAACATTGGATGTAAGATAGAAACTTGATAACCCAATTGACTTGGCTTGAGACAATATGAATGATGAAGATCCCTTAATTTTTAATGATTTATACAAGTCTCCAATGCCCTCCACCAACACCTATTGATCAAGTTTGAGCTAGTTGGTCCACAACCAAGTTGGGTCCTAAGAGTTTAGTCACAATAGGCTTGGCTACCCAAATGGTTCTTTTCTTGACACAACTTTGAGTACCAACAAATTTTGCAAACACATTGCCAACCTTATGCTTCCCAAGAGAATAGATATCATCAATTAGAATAGAGTTGGATAAGGTACCATTCATGCATGAAGAAGCGACATGACCTTTCTCACGACATAGGTAGCAACGTCTACTCTTCACTTTCTTCTCACTTGATTTCTCAACTTTAGAAGCATTAGCTTGAGTCTTCTTGGGAAGAGGCCTTTCTTCAAATTGAGGTTGAGCATCAGAATGAACTTTTGGCTGCTTCCCTTGTTTCTTGTTACTAATGGCCTTCTTCTTCATTGGGCAAGATCTAACATGATGCCCTTCAATTTTACACTTGAAGCAAATAATCTTGGCCAAATTCTTGACTTGTTTTTGATCCTTATTCTTGTTCATCTTGGACTTGTTCTTCTTATTGGAGTTGAATTCAAGTCCACCTTTGTCATTGGGGGAATTTTTCTCACTCATTATATTGTTGAGTATGGATTTCCCTTCATGACACTTTTCCAAGTCTTTCTTCAAAGAAGTGACTTGGGCCTTGAGCTTTTTGATTTCCTCTACATAGTTAGTCTCAACACAAGTACTAGAGGAAGTATAAGATTCATCGTTAGAGAAACAAGGTAAGGAAAGCAATTCATCACAAGACGTACCGATATTTTGAGTAGATGAATTACAAGGACTAGCACATGGCAATATAGCATTTTGACTTGAAGTAGTGCTAGTATCCACATGAGGCTCACTAGATGTTACCTTAGCAATCATGTCCTCACGATCTATCTTTAGCACATTATGGGATACTAGAAGGTCATCATGAGAGCTTGAGAGCTTTTCATGACTTTCTTCCAATTTCCCATAATTGCTAGGAAGCAACTCAAGTTGAGCCCGTAGCTCAACCTTCTCCTTCAAAATGGATGCTTCACAAGTAATAGAGTTAGTAGCACAAGCATCATCATTAACCACAAGAGGAGAGGACAATGATGTCTACTACACAACCTTCTTCTTGTAGACGTTGTTGGGCCTCCAAGTGCAGAGGTTTGTAGGACAGTAGACAATTTCCCTCAAGTGGATGACCTAAGGTTTATCAATCCGTGGGAGGCGTAGGATGAGGATGGTCTCTCTCAAACAACCCTTCAACCAAATAACAAAGAGCCTCTTGTGTCCCCAACACACCCAATACAATGGTAAATTGTATAGGTGCACTAGTTTTGCGAAGAGATGGTGATACAAGTGCAATATGGATAGTAGATATAGGTTTTTGTAATCCGAAATTATAAAAACAGCAAGGTAACTAATGATAAAAGTGAGCACAAACAGTATTGCAATGTGTTGAAACAAGGCATAGGGTTCATACTTTCACTAGTGTAAGTTCTCTCAACAATTGGATCATATAACAATCCCTCAACATGCAACAAAGAGTCACTCCAAAGTAACTAATAGCGCAGAACAAACGAAGAGATTATTGTAGGGTACGAAACCACCTCAAGGTTATTCTTTCTAATCGGTCTATTCAAGAGTCCGTAGTAAAATAACACAAAGCTATTCTTTCTGTTCAATCTATCATAGAGTTCGTACTAGAATAACACCTTAAGACACAAATCAACCAAAACCCTAATGTCACCTACATACTCCAATGTTACCTCAAGTATCCGTGGGTATGATTATACAATATGCATGATAACCCACAAGTATAGGGGATCGCAATAGTTTTGGAGGGTAGAGTATTCAACCCAAATTTATTGATTCGACACAAGGGGAGCCAAAGAATATTCTCAAGTATTAGCAGCTGAGTTGTCAATTCAACCACACCTGGAAACTTAATATCTAAAGCAAAGTGTTTAGTAGCAAAGTAATATGATAGTAGTGGCAACGGTAGCAAAAGGTAACGATAGAAAAAGTAATGTTTTGGGATTTTGTAGTGATTGTAACAATAGCAACGGAAAAGTAAATAAGCAAGGAACAATATATGGAAAGCTCGTAGGCAATGGATCGGTGATAGAGAATTATGGCGGATGCAGTTCATCATGTAACTGTCATAACCTAGGGTGACATAGAACTAGCTCCAATTCATCAATGTAATGTAGGCATGTATTCCGAATATAGTCATACGTGCTTATAGAAAAGAACTTGCATGACATCTTTTGTCCTACCCTCCCGTGGCAGCGGGGTCCTAATGGAAACTAAATTAAGGCCTCCTTTTAATAGAGTACCGGACCAAAGCATTAACATATAGTGAATACATGAACTCACCAAACTACGGTCATCACCGGGAGTGGTCCTGATTATTGTCACTTCGGGGTTGTCGGATCATAACACATAGTAGGTGACTTTAGACTTGCAAGATAGGATCAAGAACTCTCATATATTGATGAAAACATAATAGGTTCATATCTATAATCATGGCACTCGGGCCCTAGTGACAAGCATTAAGCATAACAAAGTCATAGCAACATCAATCTCAGAACATAGTGGATACTAGGGATCAAACCCTAACAAAACTAACTCGATTACATGATAAATCTCATCCAACCCATCACCGTCTAGCAAGCCTACGATGGAATTACTCACGCACGGCGGTGAGCATCATGAAATTGGTGATGGAGGAAGGTTGATGATGACGATGGCGACGGATTCCCCTCTCCGGAGCCCCGAACGGACTCCAGATCAGCCCTCCCGAGAGGTTTTAGGGCTTGGCGGCGGCTCCGTATCGTAAAACGTGATGAATCCTTCTCTTTGATTTTTCTCCCCGAAAGCAAATATATAGAGTTGGGGTTGAGGTCGGAGGAGCTCCAGGAGGCCCACGAGGTAGGAGGGCGTGCCCTAGGGGGGAGGCGCGCCCCCACCCTCGTGGCTAGGGTGTGGCCCCCTGGTCTTCATCTTTAGCAAGGATTTTTTATTGTTTCCAAATAGACGTTCCGTGAAGTTTCAGGTCATTCCGAGAACTTTTGTTTCTGCACATAAATAACACCATGGCAATTCTGCTGAAAACAGCGTCAGTCCAGGTTAGTTCCATTCAAATCATGCAAGTTCGAGTCCAAAACAAGGGCAAAAGTGTTTGGGAAAGTAGATACGACGGAGACATATCAATGCATCACACAATCTCAGATTCATCTATTCAACCAACACAAAGAACTTCAAAGAGTGCCCCAAAGTTTCTACCGGAGAGTCAAGACGAAAACATGTGCCAACCCCTATGCATAAGTTCACGAGGTCACGGAACTCGCAAGTTGATCACCAAAACATACATCAAGTGGATCACATGATATCCCATTGTCACCACGGATAAGGACGTGCAAGACATACATAAAGTGTTCTCAAATCCTTAAAGACTCAATCCGATAAGATAACTTCAAAGGGAAAACTCAATCCATTACAAGAGAGTAGAGGGGGAGAAACATCATAAGATCTAACTATAATAGCAAAACTTGCGATACATCAAGATCGTACCACCTCAAGAACACGAGAGAGAGAGAGAGATCAAACACATAGCTACTGGTACATACCCTCAGCCCCGAGGGAGAACTACTCCCTCCTTGAGGGAGTCTTGGATTAGGGGGCATCCGGACTGCCAGATTATATCCTTTGGCCGGACTTTTGGACTATGAAGATACACGATTGAAGACTTCGTGCCATGTCTGGATGGGACTCTACGTGGCGTGGAAGGCAAGCTAGGCAATACGGATATGTATATCTCCTCCTTTGTAACCGACCTTGTGTAACCCTAGCCCCCGCCGGTGTCTATATAAAACAGAGGGTTTTAGTCCATAGGACAACATACAATCATACCATAGGCTAGCTTCTAGGGTTTAGCCTCTCCGATCTCGTGGTAGATCAACTCTTGTAATACTCATATCATCAAGAATAAATCAAGCAGGACGTAGGGTTTTACCTCCATCAAGAGGGCCCGAACCTGGGTAAAACATCGTGTCCCCTGCCTCCTGTTACCATCCGCCTTAGACGCACAGTTCGGGACCCCCTACCCTGAGATCCGCCGGTTTTGACACCGACATTGGTGCTTTCATTGAGAGTTCCTCTGTGACATCGCCGTAAGGAAGGATGCCTCATCTCGTTGTTAAAAACAACATTACCGCCGGGGGAGCTCTGGCTGTCAGCCAAACTCTCCGGCTAGGCAGATTCGTCATGACTGCCTGTTCGGCTGCTGCACCGACGATGACTTCTCGGGTCATCAAAATTAGCTTTCACGTTGGCTCGGAATTCGCCGAGCAGATGGATCCAATGGATCTCTCCTCCCTAAACAAACTCTTGGATCACATCGCCGCCTTGGGAGTCGCTACGGACTATGATCGGATTGTGCTTAAACCCGATCGAAGGGAGATTAACTCTCCACCGGTCACCCATCATGTTGCGGTGGTGGAGGAACAGTGCGGCGATCCTCCCTCTATCTTGAAGACTAACTATGTCCAAATTCCTGAGCTCTCTGAACCGGATACCCATTTATGGGAGGACATCACCCAATCCCTGAACCTAGAGTCAGGCAGCGGGCCAGACTCATCGGGCAACATACGGGAATCCGAACTTCCAAGATCGGAAACCCCTTGGCCCCTGGGTCTCAGATCGGGTAGGGGTCCGGACTCAAATCCACCCACCCACCCAGACATAAACGATCTTTCCCACATCAGGCAAGAGCCCCATGAAACAGTAGATCATTATTGGGCCAGATTCCTCCTTTTGATGAACAAGGTTAAGGACTGCCGCGAGGAAGACACAGTCTCACTTTTCTGCAATAACTGCACGGACAAGGGAATCCTTAACGCCATAAGTCGCCGTGACATATCATGCTTCGCCGACTTGGCGTCCTTAGTACGAAAGTACTGCGCGATGGAAAGTTCCTGGAAAACTGAAATGAAATTTTGGGATAATCTGGCTCCGTATACGCACCCAGTCCGAAGTAAAAGGGTGCACTATCATAAGACACCCGAGTTCATTACAAAGAAGCAAACCCTCTACAGGGCACGTAACCGTATTGGAGGGATGGCTT
This sequence comes from Triticum dicoccoides, assembly GCF_002162155.2. Taxonomy (NCBI): domain Eukaryota; kingdom Viridiplantae; phylum Streptophyta; class Magnoliopsida; order Poales; family Poaceae; genus Triticum; species Triticum dicoccoides. The sequence goes on from NC_041382.1 coordinate 679,877,589, forward strand.
AACGGACCCTGCAAAATTCATAGCACAGCGGATACAATACCAACGCACAACCTTAGAGCATGTTGGATACTCCGGCAGGTGGCCAAAAGTGGTGAGGATCTTCTTATCCCAAATGCCATAGAGCACCATCCCGTGGATAACAATATGGTGTTAACAGTCTTTGAGACCTTCACGTCAAATAATAGGCACAAGCAAACACTCTGCAGCATGGCCGAAATCTGCCACGTAGCGGCAATAAATCCATGGTGTGACACAGCTATTACCTTCAATGCCAGTGACGATCCTAAATTCCGAACAGCCCGAGCACCAGCCGCACTGGTCCTCAGTCCAATCGTGGACGGCTTTCGACTCACCAAAGTACTCATGGACGGCGGCAGTGGATTAAACCTCATCTATGAGGAAACTCTTCAAAAATTGGAAATACACTGGAACCTCATTGAGCAAAGTAGCACAACCTTCAGGGGAATCATACCCAGTCGGGAGGCACGATGCGCTGGGAAAATCACACTATTTGTGGTATTTGGTACGCCAGAGAACTATAGGTCCGAAGAAATTACATTTCAAGTGGCCCCATTCAGCAGTGGATACCATGCCCTTCTAGGACGTGAGGCATTCACAATCTTCCAAGCCGTACCCCATTATGGGTACATGAAGCTCAAAATGCCCGGGCCCAACGGAATCATCACCCTCGCCAGTGATCCGGACATAGCACTCCGCGCCGAAAACAAAACAGCCGCACTGGCCCTCGAGGCATTATCCGAAGCCCTCTCGGCCGAGGAATTAACCATGCTACGCTCCATAGTGGACAGGGACGACATGATACTCGAGAAGAGATCCAAGTCCACCTATTTTAAACCAGCGGATGAAATAATCAAATTCCAAGTCCACCCAACGGACCCTACAAAAACAGCCTCCATCGGGGCACAGTTAAACCCCGCCGTGGACGCCGCACTACGAGAGTTCCTACGCAAGAATTGGGACATATTAGCCTGGCATCCCTCAGACATGCCAGGAATCCCACGCAGGCTGGCCGAGCATAGCCTCAATATCCTAAAGGGATTCAAGCCGGTCAAGCAAGCTCTTCGGCGTTTCTCCGAACCTAAGAGACAGGCCATGGGAGAGGAACTAGCCAAGTTATTGGAGGCCGGATTCATCAGAGAAATAAAACACCTGGACTGGCTAGCAAACCTGGTGATGGTACCAAAGAAGGATAAATCCTGGAGCCTTTGTGTCGATTTCAAGGACCTCAATAAAGCTTGCCCAAAGGATCCCTTCCCCCTCCCCCGCATCGATCAAATTATTGATGCTACCGCAGGACACGAGTCATTGTGTTTCCTCGACGCATACTCCGGTTACCACCAAATCAAGATGGCGGAGTCCGACCAAGCCGCAACGGCATTCATCACACCATACGGTCCCTTCTGTTTCAACACAATGCCTTTTGGGCTCAAAAACGTCGGCGCAACATATCAGCGCATGATTCAGACATGTCTGGAGAAGCAAATTGGCAAAACAGTAGAGGCATACATAGACGATGTGGTCGTCAAAACCAAACACGTCGACTCTTTGATAGACGACTTGAGGCTCACATTTGACAACCTCTGAACATACGACATCAAGCTCAATCCGGAAAAATGCGTTTTCGGCAAACCAGCCGGAAAGCTCCTGGGTTTCATTGTCTCCAGTAGAGGTATTGAAGCTAATCCGGCCAAAATCTGAGCTTTGTCACAGTTGGCTACCCCAACAGACCTCAAACAAATCCAGAAGTTAACCGGATGTGTGGCAGCTCTAAGCCGCTTTATCTCCCGCTTAGGAGAAAAGGCTTTACCCCTTTATCGCCTCCTTCGGCGCACCGAACACTTCGAGTGGACGGACGCTGCCACAGCCAGATTGGAAGAAATAAAAGCCATTTTGGCAACCAACCCAATCCTGGCCGCGCCAAACATCGGCGAACCAATGCTGTTGTATATTGCAGCAACTCATCAAGTTGTAAGCGCAGTGCTCGTCGTCGAACGAGAAGCTGACGGACATAAATTCCCTCTTCAAAAGCCTGTATACTATGTATCCACTGTCCTCACTCCATGCAAATCACGGTACCCACATTATCAAAAGATAGCCTATGCGGTATTCATGGCATCCGGAAGCAGCGTCACTACTTTCAAGAGTGTTCGATTATAGTAGCCTCGGAAGTGCCACTTAATGATATTATAAACAACCGCGATGCTACAGGCCGGATTGCCAAATGGGCCATTGAGCTCCTCCCGTTCGACATAACATACAAACCTCGGCGAGCCATTAAGTCGCAAGTATTGGCCGACTTTGTCGCCGAAAGGACGGAGGCCAAACTCCCTAAAGAGTACGGCGCATACTCCAATTGGATCATGCACTTCGACGGTTCTAAAATGCTAGCTGGTCTAGGACTGGCGTTGTCCTGGCGTCCCCAACCGGAGATACCGTTCATTACGTACTGCAAATATTGTATACAGACTCCAACAACGCAGCCAAATATGAAGCTCTTTTGCATGGTCTTCGGATGGCAGTCTCCATGGGCATTCAATGCCTGGAGGTGCGTGGGGACTCAAACCTCGCAATATCCCAAATAAATGGAGACTTTGACGCCAAGGATCCAAAAATGGCGGCCTATCGAAATGCCGTCCTAAAAATGCCAGCTCGGTTCGAGGGGCTCGAATTTCACCATGTGTCTTGGGAAAACAATCAGGTGTCGGATATTCTCGCCCGCATCAGCGCAAAACGCGATGCGGTCCCCCCAACATATTTTTGGAGAGGCTTTTCAAGCCATCCGTAGTATGGGAAGGGGACACCGGTAACAATAGTCCGGACCCGGCCAAAATACCCGATATTGAACACTCTGACACAATCGGAGGCTCCGCCACCGAAATAACACCTTCAACCCACGTAATAATGGCCATCATTGCCCCGTGGACAAAACCATTCCTGGCCTACCTAACTAGACAGGAACTTCCGGAGGACCAAAATGAGGCACGCTGCATACTGTGGCGATCCAAGGCCTACAGGGTCCATGAGGGATAATTATACAAAAAAAGCACTACCGGAGTCCTTCAAAGATGCATCTTCGAAGAGGAAGGGCGGAACCTTTTGGCAGAAATTCACGCCGCACTCGGCAGTCACCACGCTGCAACCCGGGCTCTTGTAAGCAAGGCCTTTCGGACATGATTCTATTGGCCAACGGCCCGGGCAGATGCACATGACTTGGTCCAACGTTGCGCCGGTTGCCAGCTCCTTGCAAATCAAAGCCACATGCCACCCACCGCCCTCCAAACAATCCCCATTACGTGGCCCTTCATGGTCTGGGGGCTTGACATGGTTGGACCCCTTAAAGGGGGAAACCACAAGAAAAAATACTTACTGGTCATGGTGGATAAAATCACCAAATGTATAGAGGCCAAACCTGTTAAAACAGCCAAATCCGGACCGGTGATAGACTTCATATCCGGGGTCGTACACCATTATGGCGTCCCCCACAGCATCATCACTGACAATGACACAAACTTCACGCCCGATGAGGTAAAACTCTGGTGCAGCAAAATGGGCATCAAGCTCGATTACGCTTCAGTCTATCACCCACAAACCAACGGCCAAGTTGAGCGAGCAAACGGTCTTATAATGAGAGGCATTAAACCTAGATTAGTGCGTTCCTTAATGGAGTCTAACACGCACTGGGTAGAGGAGCTCGACTCCATACTCTGGGGGATGCGGACCACGCCTAATCATAGTACCGGATATACACCCTTCTTTATGGTGTACGGCGCAGAGGCAGTCTTGCCCTGTGACATAATTCATGACTCACCTCGAGTGCGCATGTACGAAGAAAGAGAAGCCGAGCTCGATCGGCAGGACAGTCTGGACACCCTGGAGGAGGAGCGCGATGTAGCAAAAGCCCGTTTCGCATTTTATCAGCAACAGGCTCGCAGATACCAAAGCAGAGAAGTACGGGCCAAAACTTATAACGTTGGCGAACTAGTTCTACGCCTGCCGGATAAGAAAAAGAACAAGCTCGAGCCCAAATGGGAAGGTCCCTTCATTATTGACCAAGTTCTGACCGGTGGAGCGTACCGACTGCGGGATGCATCGACTAATCGACTCGAGCCGAACCCATGGAACGCGGCCAGGCTCCGAAGATTCTACGCCTAGTGCCGGACTCTATGTTCATCCCCTTCCTCTGTCCATTTTTTGCATATACATTATCTGTCTTGTTTTTCTTTCTTTCTTTCTTTTATTCTTTCACTAGGCCTTCAAGGGCCAACTTGTGCCTCGCTTGCACATTATAGATGCGCTAGCCGCGCTCATCATACCTGGGGGCTTCTTTCATAGAAGCTTAATTATTTATCTGGGCCTCATGCCCTGCACATGTGTTATACTTCCGCATGTATCTTTTTTCGCCATTATATGCATCGATATGACTTAAGTTTTGGCCAAGCTGGGTTGCCTGGCTCTTGTATTTATGCCCTACGTTCCCGTTAATTTGGTAGGGCATAAGGGGAGCACCTCTGCGATTGTTACTACCGGGTCAGCCGGATGTGTACCTCAGACTGGGTGAAGCCGAAAGCTAGCGTTCTTAAGGGAATATTCGGTCGGTGAACAACAGATGATTTTTATTTATTTTCCATATCTGCCCCCAGATGTTTTTTCCTGCATTTCTTATCGCAGTCTGGACATGCACCTTAGGGCATGCATACCCAGGGAAAGGAACCCTTAACGGAACTATTCTCCCTGGAAGATGTTTCTTACTACCCATGTAATATAACATAACTAGTTGGGCACTTGTCCGTTCAAGCACTAATGACCCCTACGCCTGGTATCCACGCATACCCCAGTTCTTATATAACTGAGCGGGTATTCGGATACACTCCGGACTATCGGGTCCCGAGGTTGAAGCGAAAAGGTCCGCCGAGACAAACGATCTACAATCCAGCTAGAAGGCATTATACATGTCACTTTAATTACATAGTCATGCAGACTGACTAAATTCCTCTTCTATACCATCCAACATGTGGTCTAGCCTACAATCCTGTTGGGAATACTTTGTAGCTAATTCTACTTGCTCATAAACTAAGCTAACGGGGATCTCTTTTCCGTCGGGCCCCACAGGTCCGACCTCGGCCATGTGATTTGGGTCAGCCTTGGTATACCACGTCTTCACCATGGCCCAGGCTTCTCTGGCACCTTGACGGCAGGCCGATATCTTCCATAATCGGAAGCGCCGCCGTGCTTCCTTGAACTTCTCCGTAAGCTCTGCAACGCCTTCTGGCAGGGAGACGGATGGCCACAAGGCCTGGGCAACATCTTGCATCACTTGCCGAACTTGTTCGTGCAGATGTGAGAGCTCGGATAGAAGATCACCCGCAGACCCGGGCATTTCCTCCACGGGACGACCCGTCAGCATACCTACATACATAACGCTGTTAGTCGGCTTCTTCGCCGAACTCCTTCAAAAGGATTCGTTCACGCACTTACTAAAAATGTCGCGCCGAAGCCGCTTATTCTCCTTCTCGGAGTGTGCAAGCTAGGCTCGAACGTCTTTTAGTTCCACGCTCATCTCGATATTGGCGTCTTGGAGATTGTTTTTCTCTCGCCTAGCCTCAGTCAGCACGCATGTGCCAGCCTCTAGCTGTCGCACGACATGCTGGTCCTCCGGATTTTCTTCGGATTCATTTGCAACATCTATTGTTAGATCTGCAGCCACGCCGCACACTATATGGTAACCATCATTCTTTAAAGTAAATGTTACCAGTGGGAGACTTTTTTGGTTCTTCAATGCGGCAATAGCGGCCCACAGTTGGGTCTTGCATTCCTCCAGCTCCTGTGACAGCCTAGTATTCTTCTCTGTAAGAACCTGCACAATAAAGATGATCCTTAAATCAGTTCTACTAACTGTTTCAAGTCTCAGGGGCTACTGATACATATAAATCGTTAGATTTACTTACCCGTACATCCTTTACATATTGATCCGTGGCTCTGGCTAGACCATCTTGAGCAGCACGGAGGTACGCCTCTCCAGAATTGAAGGCATCAAATGTCTCTGGTGAGAAACAAGCGTCATGGAGTACGGCCCGACGGCGCCCATGATTCATGGCGCTTTCCACTGCTAAGTTTGTAGCGGATAATCTATCCGCATCCTATGTAGGGGGATTATCCGGTGCCCGCCCCATATCGGCTTCCGCCTTTATGTCCGGTCCTGGCGCCCGACTGGTGGAAGCGTGATTAGCAACATCGCCGGACATATTTCGGCGAGCATTTTTTCTGTTAAAGAAACACGGGCATCGTTACATTTCGAGAAAGACGACAACCACGGAGGGGGATTTCTATTATACCTTTGCGCCGACGTCTCCGTCCTGACCGCCTTCCTTTTTGGCCTGCCCGGCCACGGTGCCTCTTGTTGGCAAGTTGATGCGGGTTCGGCAGGGCATCCCGAATGCCTTCCCTATAAAAACGCCATATGTATATGGTAGGTGAAGTGTCTAACAGGGGATCCTAGTTTTTGGAGTTGGGATTTTTCTTGGTTTTCTTACGTGCGATGCAGGAAGCAGTCCGGGATAGTCGGCCGTAATGGCCACCATGGCATCATCGCAGCTTAACTAATAGAACTGCCGGTCTATCAGCTCCACGAATATAACCGGATCTTCTTCAAGTCCGGAGTCGAGGGCCCGGTCAGGGTCCTCTGGTTGTGGAGAAGGGTTGCTGACCTCCTTTATGGCTTTTCGTAGTTCCTGCCGCAAAGTGGCAAGGTGAATACTTACGACAAAGAATGCGGGAAAAATGGGAGTAAGGAGATATAACTTATGCAGCTTGGAGGATTGTACATGGAGAATCCATCCCATGGCTTAATGCGGATGAACTCCTCTTCCTCTCCCTTGAACAATTCGAACAGAATCTTTGCTAAAGCGGCAGCATTTTCCGGACCCTTACGCCCGCAGCGAGTGGCATCATCCGCCCCGTTAAAACACCACAAGGGGTGCCCATGATATTGAAGTGGTTGCACTCCTCGCATTATGCAAATTGACATAACTTCAATTACTGTCAATCCTGATTGAGCCAGTGCTTTAATCCGGTTCATCAGGTAGAGGACTTCTCCATTGTCTTCCACCTGGGGGCTCCATGGGCGACAACTTCGGTGTTTCTTCAAAGGAGCATTGCTGAACTCAGGAAGACCCCGCCAAACAAGGTCCGGAAGGGGAACGTCCTCCATATAAAACCATTCCGAAGGCCAGTCTTCGGACGACTTCTTCGGGGTACTGGACAGGTATCCAGTACCGGCGATGCGCCATATTTCGGCTCTGCCCACTTGATAAAGTGACCCCCTCTGTGTGCGAGGGACGAGGCAAAGTAGCCTTTTCCACAGCTCGAAGTGAGCCTCGCAGCCCAGGAACAACTTGCAGAGAGCAACATAGCGGGCGATATGTAGAATGGAGGCAGGGGTGAAATTGTGTAATTGGAGGCCGTAGAACTCCAGGAGCCCGCGGAGGAATGGATGAATTGGAAATCCGAGTCCCCTTAATAAATAAGGAACAAGGCAGACCCGCTCCCCCATAGAGGGACTGGGAAAGCTCTCCGCTTGCTCCCCGCCATTGTAGGTGGGAAGCCCGGCTCGAATGGGCACCATGTATGCTGGAGGGAGAAATCCCTTAGTCCGCAGTTCGATTAATCGACTGTGTGGGACTGAACACCTCTCCCAATCACCGGGCTTAGGGCTACTGGGGCGGGAGGAGGAGCTGCGGAGGTCGCCCATGCTGTAATGGACCTTTCCGAAGTGCGCTCTGATGGATTCTCGCTGGGGGAGACTGGTATGGATCGGATCTTAGAATCCTTGTCCTTTTAATAGACAATTTATTTGTCCGGCTAGGGGGGCGAATGTAAAAACACCCTGGCGCCTCGTATTCATTCAACGCGTGGGAGATAACCCTTATTGGGCACAGAAGCCAAGAGGTCCAAACATTTATGGGACCGGACACTGCTTTACAAACATTCAAAATATGGAGAATAACCCACCTTGCAATGCCGAAGACAACACTGCGCGCCAGACTCATCATCATTGAAGCCTGGTTCGGGGGTTACTGAGGGAGTCCTGGATTAGGGGGTATCCGGACTGCCGGATTATATCCTTTGGCCGAACTGTTGGACTATGAAGATACAAGATTGAAGACTTCGTCCCGTGTCCGGATGGGACTCTACTTGGCGTGGAAGGCAAGCTAGGCAATACGGATATGTATATCTCCTCCTTTGTAACCGACCTTGTGTAACCCTAGCCCCCTCCGGTGTCTATATAAACCGGAGGGTTTTAGTCCGTAGGACAACAAACAATCATACCATAGGCTAGCTTCTAGGGTTTAGCCTCTCCGATCTCGTGGTAGATCAACTCTTGTAATACTCATATCATCAAGAATAAATCAAGCAGGACGTAGGGTTTTACCTCCATCAAGAGGGCCCGAACCTGGGTAAAACATCGTGTCCCCTGCCTCCTGTTATCATCCGCCTTAGACGCACAGTTCGGGACCCCCTACCCGAGATCCGCCAGTTTTGACACCGACACTCCTCGTCATGGAGAGCACCGGGATGATGAAGATGGCCACCGGAGAGGGATTCCCCCTCTGGCAGGGTGCCGGAACGAGTCTAGATTGGTTTTCGGTTTGTACGGAGGCTTCTGGCGGAGGAACTTCCGATCTATTGTGTCCTTCGAAGTTTTTAGGGTATATGGACATATATAGGTGAAAGAAGTTGGCCAGGGGAGCCACAAGGGGCCCACGAGGGTGGGGGCGCGCTTCCCTGCCTCGTGGCCACCTTGAAGCTTCCTTGACTTCAACTCCAAGTCTCCTGGATCACGTTCGTTCCAAAATCACGCTCCCGAAGGTTTCATTTTGTTTGGACTCCATTTGATATTCCTTTTCTGCGAAACACTGAAACAAGGAAAAAATAGAAACCGGCACTGGGCTCGGGGTTAATAGGTTAGTCCCAAAAATAATATAAAAGTGCATAATAAAGACCATAAACATCCAAAACAGATAATATAATAGCATGGAACAATCAAAAATTATAGATACGTTGGAGACGTATCAGATAACTTGGCAAGCTCTTTTAAATAAGAAGCTTCAAGTTGAGCATGAGACTCGGTGAGTTTGATGATCTCACCATGACCCTTGAGCCATTTTCGAGGTGGTCAAAATCCTCAAGGAGTTTAGCATGAGAAACTTCAAGCTTAGCATTTTTAGTTTTGAAATCATTGGCCTCCTCAAGTGCTCTATCATGAGATTCCTTGGTGGTTTATTCAAGTTCAAGAGCTTGAGAGAGGTCCGCGATCTCATTAGCTTAATCATGCTCATGACCTTCCATTTTATCAATGGTGACCTCATGCTCCTCGAGATGAGATTCCAACTCCTCAATATATTTCTTGCCCTCAATGGCAATAGACATGATTTCCATGAAGTTGGAACGAGCAATTTTATTCCTATGAAGATCTTTAAAAATCATTTCCCCCTTAATTTTTAAGGAAGCAACATTATCATTCTCTTCATCATTGTCCTCATCATCATCATCATCATCCTTATCATCATCAACATCATCATCAGAAGATATATCAGGATTCGAAGTAGGAGATACCTTCGAAGCATTAGCCATAAGGCAAAAAGCAATAGATGATGATGTAGGATCCCTTGAAGCATCATACAAGACCACATCTTGTTCCATGGAGTGTTGAGTTTCCTCTACATTGTTAGCACAACAACTCAAGGAAATACATGCATTTTTATCATGGCAACAAGATATAGCAAGCATATCATCATGAGATTTAGTCAAGCAATTTCTACATGATATGTGATGTCTACTACACAACCTTCTTCTTGTAGACGTTGTTGGGCCTCCTAGTGCAGAGGTTTGTAGGACAGTAGCAAATTTCCCTCAAGTGGATGACCTAAGGTTTATCAATCCGTAGGGGGCATAGGATGAGGATGGTCTCTCTCAAGCAACCCTGCAACCAAATAACAGAGAGTCTCTTGTGTCCCCAACACACCCAATACAATGGTAAATTGTATAGGTGCACTAGTTCGGCGAAGAGATGGTGATACAAGTGGTATATGGATGGTAGATAAAGGTTTTTGTAATCTGAAAATATAAAAACAGCAAGGTAACAAATGATAAAAGTGAGTGTAAACGGTATTGCAATGTGTTGAAACAAGGCCTAGGGTTCATACTTTCACTAGTGCAAGTCCTCTCAACAATAATAACTTAATTGGATCACATAACTATCCCTCAACATGCAACAAAGAGTCACTCCAAAGTCACTAATAGCAGAGAACAACGAAGAGATTATGGTAGGGTACGAAACCACCTCAAAGTTATTCTTTCCAATCAATCCACTGGGCTATTCCTATAAGTGTCACAAACAGCCCTAGAGTTCGTACTAGAATAACACCTTAAGACACAAATCAACCAAAACCCTAATGTCACCTAGATACTCCAATGTCAACTCAAGTATCCGTGGGTAAGATTATACGATATGCATCACACAGTCTCAGATTCATCTATTCAAACCAACACAAAGTACTTCAAAGAGTGCCCCAAAGTTTCTACCGGAGAATCATGACGAAAACGTGTGCCAACCCCTATGCGTAGGTTCATGGGCGGAACCCGCAAGTTGATTACCAAAACATACATCAAGTGAATCATGTGATATCCCATTGTCACTACAGATACGCACGGCAAGACATACATCAAGTGTTCTCAAATCTTTAAAGACTCAATCTGATAAGATAAATTCAAAGGGGAAACTCAATCCATTACAAGAGAGTAGAGGGGGATAACATCATAAGATCCAACTATAATTGCAAAGCTCACGATACATCAAGATAGTACCACCTCAAGAACACGAGAGAGAGAGAGATCAAACACATAGCTACTGGTACATACCCTCAGCCCCGAGGGAGAACTACTCCCTCCTCATCATGGAGAGCACCGGGATGATGAAGATGGCCACCGGAGAGGGATTGCCCTCTCCGGCAGGGTGCCGAAACGGGTCTAGATTGGTTTTCGGTGGCTACGGAGGCTTCTGGCGGCGGAACTCCCGATCTATTGTGCTCCCCGATAGTTTTAGGGTATATGGATATATATATATAGGCGGAAGAAATACATCAGGGGAGCCACGAGGGGCCCATGAGGGTGGAGGGCGCGCCCAGGGGGTGAGCGCGCCCCCTGCCTCATGGATTCCTCGTTGATCCCCTGACGTGCACTCCAAGTCTCATGTATTGCTTTCTTTCCAAAAATAACTTTTCCGAAGGTTTCATTCTGTTTGGACTCCGTTTGATATTCCTTTTCTTCGAAACCCTAAAACAAGGAAAAAAAGAAACTGGCACTGGGCTCTAGGTTAATAGGTTAGTCCCAAAAATCATATAAAATAGCATATAAATGCATATAAAACATCCAAGGTTGATAATATAATAGCATGGAACAATCAAAAATTATAGATACGTTGAAGACGTATCAATATGCACGAACTATCAACACAGGCATGTGAAACATGTAAGGTGCACAAAGTGTTAAAGTCCAAAGATGGAGCATTGCAACAAGACAGTGATGAAGAGTCATCAATGATAAGCACACTATCATCATTGCAATGACCAACACTACTCACCATAACATTACCTTGTGGCACTCCACATGTAGGTGAAGTAGAATAAGTTGAGAAGGCAACACGACCGGAGGTGGAGGGAGAACAATCATCCCCACAAATCTTGGACACACCATATTTATCTTGAAGCTTTGTCCACAACTCATGAGCATCTCGAAATGGCATGAGTTGAAATATAACTACATTGCTCAAAGCATCGAAAAGCACATTAGAAGCTTGAGCATTGAGATAAGAGTTTTTCTCATCCTCTAAAGATAATCTTTGGGGATCCTTTGGAGGAGAAAACCCCATATCTACAATCCACTCTAAATTTTGGTCCATGACCCTAAAGAGATTAAGCATGTGAATAACCCAAACATCAAAATTTGTGCCATCAAAACTAAGAGTGTCAAAGAAACCTAATCCCCTAGTCGACATCTTTACTCTCTAGGCGGTTAAGCCTAACAAAGAGAGACGAGGCTCTAATACCAATTGAAGATCATGGATGTCGCCTAGAGGGGGGGTGAATAGGCGCTTTAAAATAATTACGGTTTAGGCTTGAACAAATGCGGAAAAAACCTAGTGGTTAATTTGACAAGCACAAAACCTGCAACAACTAGGCTCACCTATGTGCACCAACAACTTATGCGAAGCAATACAAACTACTAGGTGATAGCAAGATATATGACAAGAACAATATGGCTATCACAAAGTAAAGTGCATAAGTAAAGGACTCGGGTAAGAGATAACCGAGGCATGCGGAGACGATGATGTAACCCGAAGTTCACACCCTTGCGAATGTTAATCTCCGTTTGGAGCGGTGTAGGCACAATGCTCCCCAAGAGGCCACTAGGGCCACAGTAATCTATTCACACCCTCTCACAATGCAAGATGCCGTGATTCCACTAAGGGACTGATACGTCTCCAACGCATCTACTTTTCCTAACGCTTTTCCTCTTGTTTTGGACTCTAATTTGCATGATTTGAATGAAACTAACCCCGGACTGACGTTGTTTTCAGCAGAACTACCATGGTGTTGTTTTTGTTTAGAAATAAAAGTTCTTGGAATGGAACGAAACTTTGCGAGGATTTTTTATATCAAATAAGATAATTTATGGAGCCAAGACCTACCGAATAGGGGCACCTCGGTGGGCACAACCCACCAGGGCGCGCAACCCTCACTTGGTGCACCCAGGTGGGTTGTCTCCACCTGGTGGCCCCACAGACCCTGAAACCAACGCTATAAAATCCTATTTTTCTAGAAAAAAATCAGGGAGAAAGAATTATCGTGATCCACGAGACGGAGTGTAACGCCCCGAGACCGATGTGCCAGGTGTCCTCCAGTTATTCGCTGTTGTTGCCTTGTCATTGCTTGCGTGTCATGCATTGCATATCATGTCATCATATGCATTTCATTTGCATACGTGTTCGTCTCATGCATCCAAGCATTTTCCCCGTTGTCCATTTTGCATTCCGGCGCTCCGTTCTCCTCCGGTGGTCATTTCTACCTTCTTCTCGTGTGTGGGGATTAAACATTTCCGGATTGGACCGAGACTTGCCAAGTGGCCTTGGTTTACTACCGGTAGACCGCCTGTCAAGTTTCGTACCATTTGGACTTCGTTTGATACTCCAATGGTTAACCGAGGGACCGAAAAGGCCTTGTGTGTGTTGCAGCCCAACATCTCTCCAATTTGGCCCAAAACCCACCAAAACCCTCTCCATCTTCTCGGTCATTCGATCATGATCGCGTGGCCGAAAACCACACCTCATTTGGACTCTCCGAGCTCCCTCTACCTCTATATAAAGACCCCCTCCTCCAAATTTGCGGTCTAACCCTAGCCTTCCCCTACCTCGCGCCACCGGACAAAATCCCCGCCGCCGAACATGTCCAGCCTCCACATCACTCCGGCGAATCAGGGGATGCCACGTCATCGCGCCGCCGCCCTCACCCAATCGGTTCCCGCCACCTCAGCCCACTGCGCCGCCCCACTTCGCAGAGGCCCGCGGAGCCCATCGTGGGCTCGCGCAGGCCCGCGCGCCACCGCCGCTCGCCCGCTGCGGCCCGGATCCCGCGCTGCCCGGCTCTTCTCTCCGCCGCCACCGCGCCACCGCGCACCTTCGCCGCCGGAGCAGACCCGCAGCATCCCCGCCGCCTTATGGATCGCCGCCGCTCGCCGTGGTTGCTGGCGCGCCACCGGACCTCCATGGATCCGGCACCCTCGCCATGGATCTGGTTCCCCTGCGACCTCGCCGCTCCTTCGACCGCTCGCCGGAGTTCGTCAGCCTCGCCGGCCCCTCTCCGCCGGCCTTCTCCTCCTCGTCGCCAGTCCCCATCGCCGCGAGCGCCGCCGTCTTCGCCCGGATTGGATCCGGCCTCGCCGGATTTACCAGGGTCCGCCCCGCCTTGCCTTGAAGCTCGCCGGAGCTCTCTGCCTGCCGTCGCCGGCGCCGCCATGGCATCGCTCTTTCTCCTGCCGAGGAGACGACGAGCGCCCACATGGGCCTCCTCCCCGCCTTGGCCTTCCAGGCCCAGCTCAAGCCGGCCCACCGGCCTGCCTTCTCCTCTTCCCGTCGGCCGAGCCCAGTGGTGAGCAGCCCAGCTATCTTCCGCCCCGCACGATTTTTACTATTTGACGCTCACTGAATTCGTCTAAGTCCTGAAATTCCCAGATCCATATGCCCTTGTTCATCATCCCAGATCCATATGCTCCAGTTTTCACCAAGTCTGAGAACTGATTATGTTTTTGCCATGTTCACATGCTTGCAATTGTATTTTCTGATCCCTTTTGGCTCAAGATCACTAAGGGACTTTTGTTAAGCTCTTTGAGTAGCTCCATGCCATGCTTTACGTTTCCATGTTCAGGTCCTGTAGCATGTAGTTTTGTTGCTCCGAAGTGTGCTATCTGATCTGAAATTCCAGACAAGTGTTAATTTCACCAAGTCTGAAATCTGTTTGCCAAATGCATTTTTGCCATGCTTGTTTGAACCTGTTAAGGGACGAATTGGCCGTAGCTTAGTGCTAGACTTTTGTTAAGTATCATGAATGGATTCCTTCCACGTATTTTGATGCCATGTTTGGGTGCTGTATCATGTTCTTCTTGTCGCATTTAGATGGCTACTTGCTGTAAATCGCAGAACATGATCATATTTGAATTGCTTGCCATTTCCAAACCGTAACTCCGATTCCGGCGTTCTTTATCGTTTTCAAGCGATTTCATCTCATCTTTCCAGTGGCACACTTGGATTTCCAAGTTGAGGCCAGGTTCATGCATTCTTTGTCACATCTTGCATATGCATCCCGCATCGCATCCAACATAGCATACCATCCTGGCATCATTTTGTTTGAGCTTTGCACGTGGTTGATTGTGTTCCGTTTCCTTGTTTGTCTTGTTCGGGTAGAGCCAGGAGACGAGTTCGCTAACGAGGAGCCCATTGAGTTTGCTTTCGAGGATCCAGTCAACTCTGACAACTTTGCAGGCAAGATGATCATACCCTTGAAATCACTACTATCTTTGCTATGCTAGATGCTCGCTCTTTTGCTATGCCTATGCTACGATGCCTACCACTTGCTTATCATGCCTCCCAAATTGCCATGTCAAACCTCTAACCCACCATATCCTAGCAAACCGTTGATTGGCTATGTTACCGCTTTGCTCAGCCCCTCTTATAATGTTGCTAGTTGCAGGTGAAGATTGGAGACCGTTCCTTGTTGGAACATTATTTACTTGTTGGGATATCATTATATTATCTTGTTATCTTAATGCATCTATATACTTGGTAAAGGGTGGAAGGCTCGGCCTCTCGCCTAGTGTTTTGTTCCACTCTTGCCGCCCTAGTTTCTGTCATATCGGTGTTATGTTCCCAGATTTTGCGTTCCTTACGTGGTTGGGTGATAATGGGAACCCCTTGATAGTTCGCCTTGATTAAAGCTTTTCCAGCAATGCCCAACCTTGGTCTTACCATTTGCCACCTAGCCTCTTTTTCCCTTGGGTTTCCGGAGCCCGAGGGTCATCTTATTTTAAACCCCCCCGGGCCAGTGCTCCTCTAAGTGTTGGTCCAACCGAGCGATGTCCGGGGCTACCAGGGGCAACTCTGGGCTGGCCTACCTGACGTCTGGCTCATCTGAGTGTGCCCTGAGAATGAGATATGTGCAGCTCCTATCGGGATTTATCGGCACATTCGGGCGGTGTTGCTGGTCTTGTTTTAACCTGTCGAAGTGTCTTGAAGAACTGAGATACCGAGTCTGATCGGAACGTCTCGGGAGGAGGTCTATTCCTTCGTTGACCATGAGAGCTTGTCATGGGCGAAGTTGGGACTCCCCTGCAGGGATTTGAACTTTCGAAAGCCGTGCCCGCAGTTATGGGCAGATGGGAATTTGTTAATGTTTGGTTGTAGATAACTTGAACCTTAACTTAATTAAAATGAATCAACAGTGTGAGTTACCGTGATGGTCTCTTCCCGGCGGAGTCCGGGAAGTGAACACGGTGTTGCAGTAATGCTTGCCGCAGGTTGTCCTCTAATTATTCGTTCGCGCTTTGCCTCCTCTTCTCGCTCTCTTTTGCGAACAGGATAGCCACCATATATGCTAGTCGCTTGCTGCAGCTCCACATATTTACCTTGCCTTTCCTATAAGCTTAAATAGTCTTGATCGCGAGGGTGCGAGATTGTTGAGTCCCTGTGGCTCACAGATTACTTCCAAACCAGATGCAGGGCCTGATGATTCTGCGCCAGGTGACGCGCTTGAGCTCAAGTGGGAGTTCAACGAGGACTCTCAATGATACTACGTGTCTTTCCCTGATAATCAGTAGTGGTGGCCAGTTGGGGGTGATTGGGACCATGTCGCATGTTGGGTTATCTTTTATTTTGGCGCCATGGTCGGGCCATGAGTGTTTGATTATTGTAATGCTATTTATGTACTTTGTGTGACATGGCGAGTGTAAGCCAACTATGTATCTCCCCTTTTATTATCCATATTACATGGGATGTTGTGATGATTGCCTAACTTGCGACATTGCTTTTAATGCGGTTATGCCTCTAAGTCGTGCCTCAACACGTGGGAGATATAGCCGCATCGAGGGTGTTACAAGTTGGTAATCAGAGCCTTCCCCGACCTTAGGAGCCCCATTGCTTAATCGTTTTTAGCGGCCGAGTTGTGTCTAGAAAAATGTTTTGAGTCATTTAGGAATTATATATCAGAGAGTTTAGGAATTCTTTTTACTTCCCAGTCTCCTCATTGCTCTGGTAAGGTATCCGGACGTAGAGTTTTGACTCTTCTCTTCTCAAATTTCACTAATTTTTTTTAGGATCACGCGGGTATCTTGGAATCGTTCCGATGGTTTTGTGACGGGAACATTGTCTTGGTGCCTCCTGTCAGGGGTTTTGTGGAAGTGTCCCGGGGAGTTGAGCTCTGAGGTGTTGTCGTCATAATTTTATTGTTGCAGTTCTGGAATACCTGAGTTTAGTACGGCGACATCGAAAATCTCTTTTATGTAGTTGTTGGTGAGATAACCTCGACGCCACCCAGTACTGGGGCGGGAGTTCGGGAGTATTGCCATAACTTGTATAACGGATGCTTTTCGAAGGTTGAGGTAGATGATTTCCGAAGGTTTCTTGGTTATGTGTTGAAGGATGGATACAGCTGGATGTAGGATTTGCTAGTTTGGGTGAGATATTATGCTTCCCCTGTATCCCCAACACCTGATTGCATAACCGGAAAATTTCGGGAGTTTATAAGTGGGAATTCAAGTAGATCTTAGGATATCTTTCGACAGATGTATGATATGAAATTGGGGTTCGACGTCTAGTGGTCCGTCTATTCATGGTCGGTTTTACAGTGGTCTCATTGTGTCTTAAAGAGTCCTTGGCTATGCCGACTCAGGGACACTTCGTATGTCATGTGCACTGCCTTGTACATGATGGTGCTGTACGATCGAGCCCGTGTAGGCCCCACCACGAAAACTTCGGACAAAATCTCTATCATATGTTTGTTCCGGCTTATTCTGCAAGCCAATCCTTTGTTTTGTTTTCAGTTGTGGTATTCGAGTTGCTTCGAAGTAAAATGTCGATTCCATACCTTTCCTCAACGGTGTTCTCATATTTCTATGTGAATACCAATCCTTCTTGATGATCGAGTTTGTCATGTCAATCCTTTTCAACCGGCGTGTTTCTCTTCAAGTGGATCCGATCATTTCAACATCAGCAAGATCAATTACCAGTTCTTCTCAACGGTGTTTGTTTCATTCGTCTCAAGCTGCCTTTGTTTTCCCGCCCACCCACCCTTTTTCTTCAAGGACTCGGATGTCTTAATCAAGTATCCTTTTATTATTATGAAGCCTCTCCATCATTTTCCGTCATTGTTCTTATCCGGTGATTCTCATGAAGATTTTAACGGAGCCTCAAGGTCATCATCCTTAATTTGTTTCTTCTCCGGTGGATTCAATTCTAACTTTGTTGATCATATCCTTTCCTCGTTTCAATGCTTTCTCATGCCGGTGCAATTCTTAATCATTCACCTCTCGCTATTCTATTGTCCCGGAGTGCTCAAGATATCTCAGAAGGCTCGTTTTTTTCATTCAAGATCAGTTCAATCTATTTCGAGGTTGTTATCTCTTTCAAGTCATTTAATTCAACCGGTGCAATATCTTTCAAGTAATCATTTCAACGGTGTTTATTTTGAGTGGGCCCTAACCCACAGGTCTTTTCCCAGGATCTTACCTGACTCTTCCAATCTTCCCGGAGCTATCCTCATATTTCTTTTAAAAGTTTGACGTAAGAATGATTTATCATCAGTCAAATGTCTCCTCCTAGATCTTTCACAATTCTTTTCATTGTTGGCTAAATCTCTTCGCTTTTGATTCTTCCGGTGTGCCTCAACAATTCATGGTGGTGTTTCTTGTCGTAATTCTCAGATTTTGAAGACCGAAGAAGAGTTTTACCTCCATATCTTATCCGTTCTCTCAGAGAATCGTGGTTCTAATTCGAGGTCATCCTCTCATAATTGTTTGATTGTGAGAATTCTTTTTATTCATCCGGAGCAATTCAGGAGCCTTTTCAGTTTGTTCATCCGGAGCCCATCATCTAAGATTTATTCATTCTCAGCTTTCAGCTATCATTCTCCAAATCCTACCGGTGCTTCGTTCAAGTGATCTTTAATCGGCTCGTGATCCCTTCGTTCTCTTATATCTAAATTCTCTCAAGCATTTTCGTTTATTTGCCAATCCTTCCCGGTGTGTCTTCATGTTTTATACGCTCTTTTCAATTCTTACGGTGGTTTGATCAAGATTCTTCTTCCTTCGTTATCATATCTATTCTTTCGTTCTTTCAAATCCTACCGGTGGATCATTGAAGGCCTCTTCAAGTTTGCGATATATCTATCTTAAATCCTTTCAACGAGAATAAGTAGTATGCCAAACCCGTTGTTTGTCATCAATTTAATTGGTGAAGGATAAGCATAATGCAATTCTTATTCTTGTTTCATCCAAATGATTAATTCCCTATTCCGGAGGCTCATCAAAATTCTTGATCTCAATTGTTCATCTTATCTTTTCCCGGAGTTCCTACCTCTCGCAATTATATCACCACGGAGGTTCATCTAAATCATTACAAGGTTTTACCTTGTGTTTTCAACTTCTCTTTCCTTTTGTTTGATCATCCTTTTGTTACCGGAGTTCTTCTTGAAGGTTCTACATGATGGTCCTTCAAGGATTTAATTCCTCCTCGAAGTGTTCATTAAGATTCTTTTCAGAGGAGCTCAAGTATTCTTTATCTTGCATTTCAAAGTGCAATTCTTTGAACCTTATCATTTGAGGTGGTGCTATGTCATTCTTCATAATTTGAGTTCATGCTTTCATCATTCACATGTTGTTAAGAGTGAGATATGTTAAATCAATCAGCCTCTTCGTTGGAGTTTTCTTGGGTTATATTTCACCTAAAGCTTCCCCTAAGGATTGTTGCTATTATGGTGTTTATAATTAACCCAAGTTCTTTTATCCTTCCGGTGAGTAAGTTTATCGTCTCCTTCTTGTTATCAATCCAATCTATCGTTTCCGTTAGTGGCAGAATTTCACCTCGTAGTTTTGAGATGTTCTGCATAAGCCCACTACAAGCTTACTCTTTTCGTTGTTGGTTTTCCAACAATTACGTTCGACCCTTCTCCTAAGATGCTTTCAAGCTCATTCGAGATAAAAAAGATATTTTTTTCTCCTTCGTTCATTCCATTTCATTCTCTATTTTCTTCCAGAGGCATTGTGATGTTTCTCTTTTCATCCATCTTCTTGTCTTGTCAAGATCATGTTCTTTCTTTGCTTATCCTTTTAATCGGAGTGTTGTGCCCTTTTGCTCAAGTTCTTTTCGCCTTATCAACCATTGCATCTCTTTCCTACCGGAGTGCTGTCGAAATTTGTTCTTCCTTCTTACTCTGCCCGAACGGAGTGCTTTCAACTTCGTTCATACTTGTTGCATTCTTTCTTTCAATTTGTTCAACCTTTCAAGGTTCGTGGTTTCACTCGTTTGTCAAAGAAGCAACTTAGTTTTACCTCTTCTTTTTCTCTTCTGTTTTCCCTCCGGTGCCATCCTAGATCTCGGGACGAGATCCTCTCGTAGTGGTGGAGTGTTGTAACGCCCCGAGACCGATGTGCCAGGTGTCCTCCAGTTATTCACTGTTGTTGCCTTGTCATTGCTTGCGTGTCATGCATTGCATATCATGTCATCATTTGCATTTCATTTGCATACGTGTTTGTCTCATGCATCCGAGCATTTTCCCCGTTGTCCATTTTGCATTCCGGCACTCCGTTCTCCTTCGGTGGTCATTTCTACCTTCTTATCGTGTGTGGGGATTAAACATTTCCGGATTGGACCAAGACTTGCCAAGCGGCCTTGGTTTACTACCGGTAGACCGCCTGTCAAGTTTTGTACCATTTGGACTTCGTTTGATACTCCAACGGTTAACCGAGGGACCGAAAAGGCCTCATGTGTGTTGCATCCCAACACCTCTCCAATTTGGCCCAAAACCCACCAAAACCCTCTCCATCATCTAGGTCATGCAATCACGATCGCGTGGCTGAAAACCGCACCTCATTTGGACTCTCCTAGCTCCCTCTACCTCTATATAAAGACTCCCTCCTCCAAATTTGCGGTCTAACCCTAGCCTTCCCCTACCTCGCGCCACCGGACAAAATTCCCGCCGCCGGACATGTCTAGCCTCCACATCACTCTGGCGAATCAGGGGATGCCACGTCATCGCGCTGCCGCCCTCACGCAATCTGTGCCCGCCACCTCAGCCCACTGCGCCGCCCCACTTCGCTGCGGCCCGTGGAGCCCATCACGGGCCCGCGCGCCGCCGCCGCTCGCCCGCTGCGGCCCGGATCCCACGCCGACCGGCTCTTCTCTCTGCCGCCACCGCGCGCCTTCGCCGCCGGAGTAGACCCGCAGCGTCCCCGCCGCCTTATGCATCGCCGCCGCTCGCCGTGGTTGCTGGCGCGCCACCGGACCTCCACGGATCTAGCACCCTTGCCATGGATCTGGTTCCCCTACGACCTCGCCGCTCCTTCGACCGCTCGCCGGAGTTCGTCAGCCTTGCCGGCCCCTCTCCGCCGGCCTTCTCCTCCTCGTCGCCTGTCCTTGTCGCCGCGACCGCCGCCGTCTTCGCCCGGATCGGATCCGGCCTCGCCGAATTTACCAGGGTCCGCCCCGCCTTGCCTTGAAGCTCGCCGGAGCTCTCTGCCTGCCGTCACCGGCGCCGCCATGGCCTCGCTCTTTCTCTTGCCGAGGAGACGACGAGCACCTGCGTGGGCCTCCTCCCCGCCTTGGCCTCCCAGGCCTAGCTCAAGCCGGCCCACCGGCCTGCCTTCTCCTCTTCCCGTGGGCCGAGCCCAGTGGTGAGCAGCCCAGCTATCTTCCGCCCCGCGCGATTTTTACTATTTGACGCTCACTGAATTCGTCTAAGTCCTGAAATTCCCAGATCCATATGCCCTTGTTCATCATGCCATAACTCATCATCCGTAGATCCGTTTTGGGCATCTAGGATATCGAATGTTCATCTCAGAGAGTACATCATTTCCTTCCATAACTCATCATCAGAGAGTACATCTTTTTCATGCCCGAAATGCTGTTAGAAGAGTGCTACTTGAGATAATGGTCAGATCTGCTGCTCCATTTAGATATTTGTCATTTTTGCCATGATTATTGTGTGCATGATATGCCCCTGAGCTCTACATGTGTTTTGTTAAGGGTTTTGCCATCTTTCCAGAGGTGCAACCTATGTATTTTTGTGATGTGTGTGGTGACTAGCACAAGCTTGCAAAGTGAGGCATTTGTTAATGCTGATTTCAGGGACTTAGCATTTCCACTAACTTGAGCTGGTTATCTCGTATGGCCATATGTTCATGTTGTTTCCTAGTGATACGTGCCTCTTTTGAGGATGATCAGTAAGGATGTTTTGTTAATCTTGTAGTGCTCTATCCATCCATGTATTTGTTTGCAATTATGGAGCACCCTAGCTTGAGTCAATTGAGCTCTACTTTTGCTATTTCGTGAATCTGGGAAGATTGTCTACTTGTTAGCGATTTTGCCGATGATGTTGTAGTTGATCCTTGCATGCTATGTCATTGTTCTTGCCATGTCTAGCTTGAATTTTGTGTATTCTTGATGGGTGTATGCTTATATTGTCATTACTTGCTCTGTAGTGAGTGCATCGAGCTCGTAAACATGCCTACTTGACATCTATTTTCAGCATGCTCCAGTTTTCACCAAGTCTGAGAACTGATTATGTGTTTGCCATGTTCACATGCTTGCAATTGTATTTTCTGATCCCTTTTGGCTCAAGATCACTAAGGGACTTTTGTTAAGCTCTTTGAGTAGCTCCATGCCATGCTTTACGTTTCCATGTTCAGGTCCTGTAGCATGTAGTTTTGTTGCTCCGAAGTGTGCTATCTGATCTGAAATTCCAGACAAGTGTTAATTTCACCAAGTCTGAAATCTGTTTGCCAAATGCATTTTTGCCATGCTTGTTTGAACCTGTTAAGGGATGAATTGGCCGTAGCTCAGTGCTAGACTTTTGTTAAGCATCATGAATGGATTCCTGCCATGTATTTTGATGCCATGTTTGGGTGCTGTAGCATGTTCATCTTGTCACATTTAGATGGCTACTTGCTGTAAATCGTAGAACGTGGTCATATTTGAATTGCTTGCCATTTCCAAACCGTAACTCCGATTTTGGCGTTCTATATATCGTTTTCAAGTGATTTCATCTCATATTTCTAGTGGCACACTTGGATTTCCAAGTTGAGGCCAGGTTCATGCATTCCTTGTCACATCTTGCATATGCATCGCGTATCGCATCCCGCATAGCATACCATCCTGGCATCATTTTGTTTGAGCTTTGCACGTGGTTGATTGTGTTCCGTTTCCTTGTTTGTCTTGTTTGGGTAGAGCCGAGAGACGAGTTCGCTAACGAGGAGCCCGTTGAGTTTGCTTTCGAGGATCCAGTCAACTCTGACAACTTTGCAGGCAAGATGATCATACCCTCGAAATCACTACTATCTTTGCTATGCTAGATGCTCGCTCTTTTTCTATGCCTATGCTATGATGCCTACCACTTGGTTATCATGCCTCCCAAATTGCCATGTCAAATCTCTAACCCAGCATGTCTAAGCAAACCGTTGATTGGCTATGTTACCGCTTTGCTCAGCCCCTCTTATAGCGTTGCTAGTTGCAGGTGAAGATTGGAGACCGTTCCTTGTTGGAACATTATTTACTTGTTGGGATATCATTATATTATCTTGTTATCTTAATGCATCTATATACTTGGTAAAGGGTGGAAGGATCGGCCTCTCGCCTAGTGTTTTGTTCCACTCTTGTCACCCTAGTTTCCGTCATATCGGTCTTATGTTCCCGGATTTTGCGTTCCTTACGCGGTTGGGTGATAATGGGAACCCCTTGATAGTTCGCCTTGATTAAAGCTTTTCCAGCAATGCCCAACCTTGGTCTTACCATTTGCCACCTAGCCTCTTTTTCCCTTGGGTTTCCGGAGCTCGAGGGTCATCTTATTTTAAACCCCCCGGGCCAGTGCTCCTCTGAGTGTTGGTCCAACCGAGCGGTGTCCGGGGCTACCAGGGGAAACTCTGGGCTGGCCTACCTGACGTATGGCTCATCTGAGTGTGCCCTGAGAACGAGATATGTGCAGCTCCTATCGGGATTTGTCAGCACATTCGGGCGGTGTTGCTGGTCTTGTTTTAACCTGTCGAAGTGTCTTGAAGAACCGAGATACCGAGTCTGATCGGAACGTCTCGGGAGGAGGTCTATTCCTTCGTTGACCGTGAGAGCTTGTCATGGGCTAAGTTGGGACTCCCCTGCAGGGATTTGAATTTTCGAAAGCCGTGCTCGCGGTTATGGGCAGATGGGAATTTGTTAATGTCCGGTTGTAGATAACTTGAACCTTAACTTAATTAAAATGAATCAACAGTGTGAGTTACCGTGATGGTCTCTTCTCGGCGGAGTCTGGGAAGTGAACACAGTGTTGGAGTAATGCTTGCTGCAGGTTGTCCTCTTGTTATTAGTTCGCGCTTTGCCTCCTCTTCTCGCTCTCTTTTGCGAACAGGATAGCCACCATATATGCTAGTCGCTTGCTGCAGCTCCACATATTTACCTTGCCTTTCCTATAAGCTTAAATAGTCTTGATCACGAGGGTGCGAGATTGCTGAGTCCCTGTGGCTCACAGATTACTTCCAAACTAGATGCAGGGCCTGATGATTCCGCTCCAGGTGACGCGCTTGAGCTCAAGTGGGAGTTCGACGAGGACTCTCAACGATACTACATGTCTTTCCCTGATGATCAGTAGTGGTGCCCAGTTGGGGGTGATCGGGACCATGTCGCATGTTGGTTATCTTTTATTTTGGCGCCGTAGTCGGGCCATGAGTGTTTGATTGTTGTAATGCTATTTATGTACTTTGTGTGATGTGGCGAGTGTAAGCCCACTATGTATCTCCCCTTTTATTATCTATATTACATGGGATGTTGTGATGATTGCCTAACTTGCGACATTGCTTTCAATGCGGTTATGCCTCTAAGTCGTGCCTCGACACTTGGGAGATATAGCCGCATCGAGGGCGTTAAACGGAGCCACCGCCAAACCCTGTTCTTCCTCGGGAGGGCAGATCTGGAGTCCGTTTGGGGCTCCGGAGAGGGGGATCTTCATTTTTTGTCATCACCAACCCTTCTCCATCACCAATTCCATGATGCTCCCCACCGGGAGTGAGTAATTCCTTCGTAGGCTCATTGGTCAGTGAGGAGCTGGATGAGATTCATCATGTAATTGAGTTAGTTTTGTTACGGCTTGATCCCTAGTATCCACTATGTTCTAAGATTGATGTTCCTATGACTTTGCCATGCTTAATGCTTGTCACTTTGGGCCTGGGTGCCATGAACTCAGATATGAACCATTTATGTTATCATCATTATATCCATGTTCTAGATCCGATCTTGCAAGTTATAGTCACCTACTACGTGTTATGATCCGGTAACCCCGGAGTGACAATAATCGGGACTTCTTCCGGTGATTACCGCAGTTTGAGGAGTTCATGTATTCACTATGTGTTAATGCTTTGTTCCGGTTCTCTATTAAAAGGAGGCCTTAATATCCCTTAATTTCCAATATGGACCCAGCTGCCATGGGAGGGTAGGACAAAAGATGTCATGCAAGTTCTTTTAATAAAGCACATATGACTATTTATGGAATACATGCCTACATTATATTGACGAACTAGAGCTAGTGCCGTATCGCCCTAGGTTATAACTGTCTCATGATGAATATCATCCAACAAGTCACCGATCCAATGCCTACGAATTTATCTTATATTGTTCTTGCTAAGTTACTACTGCTATCATCACTGTTACACTTGCTACAAAATTACTCCTATCACTATTTTCGTTACTGTTACTGCTGTCACTACTATCAAAACTATCATATTACTTTGCTACTGATCACTTTGCTGCAGATAATTAATCTCCAAGTGTGGTTGAATTGACAACTCAGCCGCTAATACCTTCAAATATTCTTTGGCTCCCATTGTGTCGAATCTATAGATTTGGGTTGAATACTCTACCCTCGAAAACTGTTGTGATCCCCTATACTTGTGGGTTATCAAGACCTTTTTCTAGCGCCTTTGCCGGGGAGCATAGCTATATTTGTTGATTCACTTGGTATTATTATCATATTATCACTATGAAGAATCTGAAGGATCCTAAGACCAAGATATTTCCCTCAAGGACGAGGGGAGGTAAGGAACTGCCATCCAGTTCTGCGTTAGATTCACCTTTGGTTATGAGTAAAGTTGCAACACCACCACATGCTATCAATTCTGATATGTCACAAGTTGTTGATGATGATACTTCTGCTATGGATAATTCTTATGATGATGCTAGTACCTTTCTTGCTAATGATGATGTGCCACTTGGTGAATTTCTTGATGAACAAATTGCTAGAGTAATACAACGTGATGTTGTTGAATCTGATGATGAGCTTAAAACTGAAACTCCTGAAACACCTGCTAGAACTAGCCTTCCTAGATATGAATTGCCTAAGGTACTGGAAGGTCATGTCATGAGTGAAGAAACAAGTAGAGATATTCTTGCTTGTAAGGATAGAGATGATCTAGAGAAATTATTACACAAGTATAAAGAAAAATCTCTAGATGCTAGAATGAATTGTGATCCTAAGTTTGCTACTTCACCTATCTTATTAATGATAAGGATTATGAATTCTCTGTCAACCCAAAGTTGATTACTTTGGTTGAATTTGATCCTTTCCATGGTTATGAAACTGAAACTGGTGTGGCACACCTTACTAAGTTGAATGACATAGCCACCCTTTTTACTCATGATGGGAAAAATCGCTATTACTATATTCTGAAATTATTTCCATTCTCATTAAAGGGTGATGCTAAATCTTGGTACAATACTCTTGCTCCTGGTTGTGTGCGTAGTCCCCAGGATATGATCTATTACTTCTCTGAAAAATATTTCCCTGCTCATCAAAAACAAGATGCTTTACAGGAATATTTAATTTTGTGCAAATTAAAGAAGAGTCTCCCACTAGATTGGGGGAGGCTTTTTTAGTTACTTAATGCTTTGCCTGATCATCCTCTTAATAAAAAATAAATACTTGATATCTTCTATAATGGACTAACCGATGCTTCTAGGGAATTCCTAGATAGTTGTGTTGGTTGTGTTTTTAGGGAACAAACTATTAGACAAGATGAAGAATTATTGAATAATATATTGAAAAGTTATGATGATTGGACTCTTCCTGAACCACCGGCTAAACCCACTTCGAAGAGGGGTACATTATATCTCAGTCTTGAAGATATGCAAGAGGCAAAGAAAATCTATGAAGGAAAAATGTATTAAAGCGGATGATGTTAAAAATTTACCTCCTATTGAAGAAATACATGGGCTTAATACACCACCGTTGCCTAAGGTGGTAGAGGTAAATTCTCTAATGAAGTTCAATGATAATGATAATCCTCACAATATGCACCCTAGCCAATGCCTTTATGAGTTTGAGAAGTACATTAGAAAACAAGATCACTTCAATGCAAATGTTATGAAACAATTGAAATATAATTCTGATGTGATTGCTCGCTTGAGTGACTTGCTTTTTAGAATTCCAAATGATGTTAGAGGTGTTGGAAAGCATGCTTCTATGGTTCAAACTCAATTAGAACAAGTTGCTAAATCTCAAAGAGAATTGCTTGATGAAATGAATAACAACACACATGACTTTGCTGTTAGAGTAGCAACCAGAGGAGGTAAAATGACTCAGGAACCTCTTTATCCTGAAGGACACCCAAAAATAATTGAAAAAGATTCACAAAGTGTTAACACTGATGCACCTAGTCCTTCTAGAAAGAAAAAGAAAAAGAAAAATGATAGGACTTTGGATGCTTCTAGTGAACCCGAAATAGAAAAACCTCCTGACAATGATAATGAAATTTCTATCTCTGATGCTGGAACTCAATATGGTAATGAACACTCACCTAGTGATAATGAAAAAGGTAATGATGAGGTTCATGAAGACACTCAAACAAATAATAAAGAACCAGATAATGATATTGAGGTAGAACCACCTGTTGATCTTGATAACCCACAACCTAAGAATAAAAGATATGACAAAAGAGACTTCATTGCTAGAAAACACGGTAAAGAAAGAGAACTGTGGATTCAAAAACCTATGCCTTTTCCACCCAAGTCAACTAAAAAGAAAGAAGATGAAGAATTTGAACGCTTTGCTGAAATGCTGAGGCCAGTCTTTTTGCGTACTCGCTTGACTGACATCTTGAAAATGCCTCCTTATGCAAAGTATATGAAAGGCATCATCACTAATAAAAATATCGAAAGCTGAAATCTCCACTATGCTTGCTAATTATACTTTTAAAGATGGAATACCTAAAAAACTTGGAGATCCGGGAATACCAACTATACCTTGCTCCCTCAAAAAGAATTACGTGAAAACTGCTTTGTGTGATTTAGGAGCTGGTGTTGGTGTTATGCCTTTCTATTTATATAAAATACTTCACTTGAATAAACTCACACCTACTGAGATATCTTTGCAAATGGCTAACAAATCAACTGCCATACCTATCGGTATCTGTGAGGATGTGCCCGTTGTTGTTGCTAATGTTACTATTTTGACTGACTTTGTTATACTTGAGATGCTCGAGGACGACAACATGTCGATTATCCTTGCTAGACCCTTCTTGAATACTGCAGGGGATGTTATTGATTGCAATAAAAGCAAGGTAACTTTTCATATCAATGGTAATGAGCATACGGTGCACTTTCCGAAGAAACAATTCCAAGTGAATGGTATTAATGTTATTAAAAAAATCTCTGAAATCACTATTGGAAGTTTTCAAATACCTCTACCTACTGTCAAAAAGAAATATGAAATGCTTATTGTTGGGGAAATGCATATCCCCGTTGAGGTAACTTAGTGATTTACGAAAGTTCTTCGGTTTCATGCTAATCGAAAGTGGTTATTAATAATACCTGATCAAGCAGACTAAGGCATAGTCTAGTGGTGGGAAGGGGCTGATGCCTTCCCACCCACCCAGGTTCAAGGCTTGGTACTTGCAATTTGGGTTTGTTGCACCAATTATGCTGTAGGGGGTTCCCTTACAGTCTTTCTATCAAAAAAATAATACCTGATCAACCTTATTAATGGATCATTTTTGAATGGTATGAAGTTGATGAATTTAGTAAGCACTACCTTCTGTCCCTACTCTTAGTTTTCTATTTTTATTAGCTAAATAAAATAAAATGACATGCTTTGTCTGTTTTCTGAATTTCCCGTGGAATAAAAAAATGACCCAAAAATAAAAGTTCTCAGAATGCTCTGAAAATCTAATATGAATTTTTTTCTAAATATTTCCGAATTTCCGGTGCAAATAATATCAGAGGGAGGTGCACTAGGTGGGCACAACCCACCTAGGCGCGCCAGGACCCCCAGACGCGCCCTGGTGGTTTGTAGTCCCCACGTGGGCCCTCTCACTTATCCCTTCAGCCCACTTCATCACTTACTTCTAGAAAACAAAATCTCCATTGCTCTCTCTCCCATGTTCTTGCCCTCAAACCCGCGGATTTCGATCGCTTTGCTCGAAGCTCCGTTTCCGAAACTGTTTAGGGGGATTGTTGCTTGGTATGTGAATCCACCGTTTGTCCAATTAGTTTTTGTTTTAGTGGTTTATATGTTGAATAATTAGCTACTCTTGGTGCTGCTGTAGGTGTGCTTGCATGTTGAATTCTTAGAGTTCTAAGTAGTTTGAATGCTTGCTATGGCCTCTACGCATCCTATGAGTAGTTGGTAACAATTTCGTGAAGTTTTGTTGGAAAATTTTTGTGGGCTAATAAATTTCAGAATTTTGTTCCTAGGAAAACCATGAATATCTTTAGGAAGTTTGGCTCCAAGAAAAACTCCAAGGGTGTTATTGGGGAGTCATCTGATAGTGATCTCCGTCCTCAGAGGTTGGCAGGAGTATGGCCGTGTGAATGGGCACACACCCCATTTATGGAAGAGGCAGGAATCCTTCAGGAGTTCACACAATATGTTGCAAATGCCGGCCTCACCGACTTCATCGCAGATGAGTGTCACCAGCACCAAATCGTCACAAATATCTTTGTTCAAAGTTTTACTTTCCTGCATAGGAATAATCCTCCTCAAGTGAGCTTTGATTTATATGCTGAAAACCATCAGATACCACTTACTGAATTTTGTGACATATTCTTGATCCCTTCTGATGGGAGCTTAGTGGAGCCTAGGCTGGCTGGGTTTGAGACCTTTTATCACACTTTGACAGTGGGAGTTGAGAGAGGGGTGTCAGCTACCACTGTTGCTGGCTTGCATTTTCCTGGTGTTCATTACTTTGCACTTTTCATTGCAAAATGCTTGCTTTCTAGGGAGAAGGTGGGTGCACTTAGTTCACCATATCTTGCTATTTTATATCGTGCATTAGAGGGCGATAACATTTATAGCTTGGGAGCTATTGTGGCTCGTCGCCTCCATCTTAATAAATCTCAGGGCAAAATACATGGTGGGATTTATGCTACTCGTTTGGCGGACCACTTTAATGTCAGGATACACCCTCATGAATATCCTCTGAAGAAAGTTTACCTAGATCGTGCAGCCATGGATCACCACCATTTTACTGATATCGAATCTCGTCACATCCCTATTCCATATAACCTGGTTTTTGGCGTGAGAACTCGTGATATTATTCCATTGCCTGCTCCTGCTTGGTTTGATTCTATTGCCAGGCGCGGATATAGGATTATGCATGCAGACATCATCGCCTACCAGAATGCTCAGGCTGCTGCGGAGGCAGTACAGGAGGAGTGTCATCAGTGGGATGAGTGGATGCCCGCTCCTCAGGACCCCTACTACTATCTGGGCTACTGATCGACTACCAAGTTAGGCCAAAAGCCTAACCTTGGGGGAGTACGTGTTTCCACCGACTTTACATTCATGAACACATATTTCATTAGTCAGTATTCACACTTTTTCATTGTATCATCAATGCTTAGATTTATTTTTCTTGCTTACTTCTTGTGTGTTTGAAAAACTTTAGAAAAACAAAAAATTTAGTTGTAGCTAATTTACTTCCTATGCATGCTTAGTAGTAATATTAAAAAGAAAACCCAAAAAGATTTCCTTGTTCTTCTTTTACTTGTTGGGAGAGTTCCCGTGTAAATAGTTTTTCTCGTTTTTGTTTTTCCCTTTTGTTTGCTTGTTCAAGAAAACCAAAAACTATAAAAATATTTCAGTGTGTTTCTCTGAATTTCTTTTCTTTTTATTCTAGTTGTACCGAGGAGAAGACTGTCGTGGTTCTAAGTCTGACAGTAATGTAGGGGGGTAAGTATGGAGAGGCAAGATCTTATCTATGGAGAAGTTGTAAGCACACGAGGTTTACGAGTTCAGGCCCTTCTCAGAGGAAGTAATAGCCCTACGTCTTGGAGCCCGGAGGCGGTCGACTGGATTATGCGTGTATGGTTTACAGGGGTGCGAACCCTTTACACTGAGGAGGGGGGTGGCTTATATAGAGTTCGCCGGACCCCTCCGGCCCTCAGTTATGCAGGGTTTTAAATACATTAACGTCGGGCGTTACTGGTAATGCCCCTAATAAAGTGCTATGATGACCATAAAGGCTACTTAATAACCGACCGTTAGCATGTGGAGTGCCTTTAGGTCTCCTGGCCGTCGAGTGGTTTGGTCTTGGTCGAGTGATCACTTCTTGGTCGAGTGTCTTCGAGTCTGTCGAGTGGAACACCTCCAAGTCGATTGAAAGGTGATTTCTTCTAGAGATGTCCTTGGGTAGGGCAGTTTGGACAGGTCCATGACCCTACCCTAGGTACATAGCTTCGTCATTAGCCCCCGAATGGATCGAGGTTTGAGTGGGGAAGGAGTTGAGAATTTTCCCGACTCATTTTTCATGCCATGAGCATATCTGGTTTCGGATCAATGAACCTGAGCGATGACAGCAACTTCCTTTTCAGTTGCCTTGATCCATTCTTAGCTTTTTGTCTAGTGAGTTTCTTTACTTGAAAGGCTCCGAGTGACGGTGCGGAGGAGATCTTCGGTCTGACAAGTTGTTCTGCTGCCCGCAGATTTCGCGGGATCCGAATTTTGGGAAGCGCGCAGGACGGGGGAGGCCGCAGTAATCAGATGGGATAGAGCGGAGCCGCCTCGATCCCCGCACCACCTTTTTCGCCACGTATCACGCGCGCGATTGTTACAGGATTTGACAGGGCCGCCCGGGCCTACCATTCAGCCACTCGGAAGCGGCCTCATATAAGGCGTCGGACCGGGGTCTCTTCGAATAGTGCATCCCATTATCTCTTCTCCTCTTCATGCTCCCTCGCCGCGCTCGCTCTCGCCCCAGCGCCACCGCTCCATACGCGTTTCGCCGGCGACGATGGGGAAGCAGAAGACGGCGGCTCTAGAGCGGGCGAAGAAGGCGACGGCGAGGTCGAAGGGGAAGGCGACCAGTCGGGGCGGATCCTCCTCGTGAACCGGCCTGCCGAAGGGCTGGATCCAGGGCGACTGGATCTGCTCAATGATCACCCAAGAAGACCTCGACGACCTAGCCGAAGGAGGGCTGATCCCCTATGAATCGGCGTGGCTTCCGGGGAAGGAATCCGAGCCGCAACCTCGGGAGGGTGAGCACGTTCTCCTTGCCACCCATGTCGACCATGGATTTTCCTTGCCTCCTCACCCTTTCTTTCGGGGATTTCTGAACTTCTTTGGGGCACAACTCCACCACTTCACTCCCAACACAATCGTTTATCTCGCCGCTTTTGTTTCTTTGTGTGAGAATTTCCTGGGTTGTCGGCCTCACTGGGGCCTTTTCAAGCACATTTTCACTTGTCGCTCCCAGACGGTGAAAAAAGCTAATCCGAGTGACGAGAGGACTCAAGTGATTCAGATGTGTGGGGGTCTTGATGTCCAGATGAGAGGGAAAAGCTCCTTTCTGGCCATGATTCTTCCCGACTGAGTTCGCGGATGGCAGTCGACCTGGTTTTACTACAAAGACCAGTTGACGCCAGGGCAGTCGACTGGCCTCCCTCCTTTCACCATGGACCGAGTGAGGAAACCCTCCCCTTTGAAGGTGCTCCCGGAGGAGAAGGCTCAGGTGAGGGTGCTGGTAGAGCGAGTGGTCCAGCTTATCCATGACGGGGTCTCCGGTATGGATCTCTTGGAGGTCTTCCTTCGGCGGCGCATCCAGCCTCTTCAAGCCCGAGACCATCCGATGTGGATGTATTCGGGTCTTGAAGACTCCACTCGGATTCACCCGGAGGAGGTCGATGACGACACACTGGAGAAGTGGCTGTCGGGCATGACCGGGAACAAGGACAACCCCAGGGGAGCCAGGAGAGTTCCTCCATTCGACCAGTCTCATGTACAAGAGAAGGTACGATTCTGAGCTTTTGTTTGTAATCTGAATTCACTCGCGTAGTTGCCTATACTGAGTCGATTGACTTTGTTCTTCCTGCTTTCTTTCAGGCCATTATTGATATGTATTCAATTCCCAACGGAGAGCAAGAGCAGGACCCGGAAGGAGAGGCAAGCGGCGGCAACAGGGGCGAATGGGATTCTGACGGTGGAGGGGACGAAGAAAGCGACGATCCAAGTGAGGAAGAAGAAGTCGAGTCGCCTCCTCGCAGGGAGAGGCGGTCCAAACTTGACCAATAATGACAGAGCGCCCGTGAAAAGGCGATTGCTCAAGCTGGTCAGTGTTCAAAGCGTCCTCGGACCTCTTCGCCAACTCCGACTGAAAAAGCGTCAAAGCATCCCAAAGTCGCAGAGCCGAAGCTTCGGAAGGCGTTGCCGAAGATTAAGATTGACATCCCCATCGCTTCCGTGTGAGTGTCTCCCTTCATATTTACTCGATGCCCTGTGCTGTTTGTTTTTCTTGTTTTAACCGGAAAAACTTTGGAACTGTCAGCGCTGCTACTTCTGGGACCTCAGCTTACAGGGACGATGATGAGGTGATGGAGGATGCAGTCACTTCTAATCTGGGTATGATTTCTGCCATACTGTCTTTATTTTGGTCGATTCAACTGCAATGTGTACCATTGGGTGATGTGATTTTGTCAATTGAACTTTGAACAGCCCCTAACATTATTGACCTCCCTGATGATGATGATGAAGAGCCCGAGAGGCCTTTGACGAGGAAAAATAGGCAAGCTCCTGTGAGTGAGGTGCCACAATCGACGCCGAGGGCGGAGCCAGTCGTTCAGGACGCTGGCGATGCCAATCGGGGTTCTGTTACCTTCGCCGTGCCATTGTCGAGTGCCTTGCCTTCCTCATCGACTGCTCAGGCCCCTGTCGACCCGCCTTCAGTTTTTGCGACCCATAATGTCCCAGAGGACGAGGTGAATGCTGCCAGGGAAGCCATACGCCAGGCCGGCATTATGATGGAGAAGATGAAGACGGTGCGGGACGCCAGCCAAGCCACCTACGATGCCAGCTTGGCTCTCTAGAGCAACGTTCAGGTTAGTTGGTCGCCGCTTGTTTTGTTAGGATATGCTATTTGAAGACTCTTTCCAAAAATCTTTGCATCTGTACACCCACTGGGTGCGTCGATTGAATTTTTGAACTAGTGGGGGCACGCTGAGTGCACCAACTGGGTGTAGTCCCCGAGACTACGGTGGACTGCTGGCAGTCGACTGTAGTCTTTGTATTTTGTCGAGTGTAAACCAAACTGGTAGTTTGTCTCTTCCGCTCGATCTGGTCGAGTGGGATCAGAACCGGTGGGGGCATGCCAAGTGCACCCACTGGGTGTAGTCCCCGAGACCGCGGTCGACTGCTGGCAGTCGACTGTGGTCTAAGTTCTACTTTCTCTCCCCTTTTTTACTCCCTGCACTCGACTCCGGCGGGCCGGTCGAGTGGGGTCAGAACCGGTGGGGGCACGCTAAGTGCACCCACTGGGTGTAGTCCCCGAGACTATAGTGGACTGCGGGCAGTCGACCGTAGTCTTAGTACTTAATGTCTTTGTCATTTTTCACTGTAAAATAACTTCTCTGCTTTGATTTCAGAAATCTTGTGATCTTGGAGCTTGCTTTGCTGACTTGGAGAAACAACAGATTCAACTGAACCTTGACTTGGAGCTGGCCAAGACAGAGCTACAAAAGGTCAAGGACGGCGCCACTGGTAAGACGAGTTTGTCGACTGGTCTGTCTTGGGCTTGACTACCCTTCTGCTCTTTCTGAATCAATCATCATTTCTTTGCAGA
This sequence comes from Triticum dicoccoides, assembly GCF_002162155.2. Classification (NCBI taxonomy): domain Eukaryota; kingdom Viridiplantae; phylum Streptophyta; class Magnoliopsida; order Poales; family Poaceae; genus Triticum; species Triticum dicoccoides. The sequence continues at coordinate 679,912,506 of NC_041382.1, forward strand.
AAAACTGAGAGAAGCTCTGGTGAAGAAGGATCAGGATTTGGTTACTGCTCGAAAGGAGGCTGACGACAGGACCGCTCTGGCTAAAAAGAAACTGGCTTCGGTCGACCAGTTGGAAGAAGAGAATACCAAGCTGAAATCTGCTCTGAACGAAGCCAACAAGGAGTGCTCGCGCTGGAAGAAGGAGAACCTCAACCTGTGCGAGAAGATGGAAGGCATCGCTCGCAGGAGGGACGATCTAGAGAGCTATCTGAGGAGCCTTGCCAAGAAGTTGTTCCTCAAGCTTGAAGGTGCACATTTTGTTCCGACTGATTTTTTTTGTGTCGACTCAGCGTATGAAAATTGACTTATCCTTGGATCATGAATGCAGAGTTTTGCCAGGACTTCGAGGAGGAGACTGGGCGGATCGAACCAGGTTTGGATCCAATCAATTCTCCCGTGAAAGATGAAGCTGCCATGAATCTGCTCCGACTGGAATCCCGCATCGACGGTGTCGTGGACTACTTGGCTCGACTGAAGGTTGCCATGTCACGGATCGACCCGGCACTTTGGCCAGAGGCCATGCTCAAAAATGATCTTGAGTCGCTGATGACTCGACTTAACGAAATCCCTGACCGAGTGCAGGAGTGGAAGAAGTCTTCTGCCCGGTGTGGCGCTGATGTGGCTCTGTCTCTGGTTCGCGTCCATTGCAAGGAGGTGCGACAAGATAAGCTGGCAGCAATCAAGGTCGCCAACACCCAGAAGCATGACTTCCGATCTTTTATGGAGACTTTCATCGCTGCAGCCACTCGGATCGCCGACGGCGTCGACTTAGACGAGTTTGTCAAGCCTGCTAGTCCTCCTCCCGCGGAGTGAACAAACTTTTATGCCTCACCTTAAATTTTCCTCGGAATGCCGAGTGGTTTTTGTAACCGTTAAACTCTTTCGGGCTGAATGCCCGAGCACTTCAATCTGTGGTCCGGAACCTTTAGGATTTATCTGAACTTGGTTTATCGTTGAATATCTTCATGAATCCCCTGTCGACTGAACTCGTTCTTCATTCGAGACAACTTTTGTATTTGTAGCGCAGCTCCGAAGGAGAAGGAAGCAGTCGACCTGCGCCTCGTTGCCCTTGCGGGTCGGCGAAGCTCCTCAAGGGAAGGTGGCAGTAGTCCTGCACCTCGTCGTCCTTGTGGAGTGGGATGGAGCGCATGTTGTATTTGTGGCAAAGCTCTCCAGGGGAAGGCGGCAGTCGACCCGTGCCTCGTTACTGCAGAGCGGGATGGAGCGCACATTGTATTTGTGGCGAAGCTCTCCAAGAGAAGGCGGCAGTCGACCCGCACCTCGTCGTCCTTGCGGAGCCGGAGGAAGCGCATGTTGTATTTGTGGCGAAGCTCCTAAGGAGAAGGCGGCAGTCAACCTGCACCTTGTCGTCCTTGCGGAGCGGGAGGAAGCGCACATTGTATTTGTGGTGAAGCTCCTAAGGAGAAGGCGGCAGTCGATCTGCACCTCGTCGTCCTTGAGGATTGAGATGTGTTTCGTACTTAGGCGAGTACTGGACTGTATCTAAGCCCCCGAGTGGGAGGTTTGCTCTCCACTCGGTAGGATTTTTCAAACTTAGGCGAGTGCCGGACTGCAGCTAAGTCTCCGAGTGAGAGAACTTAGGCGAGTACTGGACTGCAGCTAAGCCCCCGAGTGGGAGGGTTGCTCTCCACTCGGTAGGATTTTTTCAAACTTAGGCGAGTGCCGGACTGCAGCTAAGTCTCCGAGTGAGAAAACTTAGGCGAGTACTGGACTGCGGCTAAGCCCCCGAGTGGGAGGGTTGCTCTCCACTCGGTAGGATTTTTTCCAAACTTAGGCGAGTGCCGGACTGCAGCTAAGTCTCCGAGTGAGAAAACTTAGGCGAGTAC